>NC_042630.1:58576632-58913453 GCF_901001135.1 Rhinatrema bivittatum | reverse complement strand
GCTTAAAGGTGGATAAGCTGGGGAGGCCACTCACCTAAAATGGGGGAATAACTGGTGTTTAAGTAGGCTCGCTCCTAAGTATTCATAATAATTATGAAAATTTTGCTTTGCATATTATTACTTATTGAGGCTCCCCTTTTATGAGGGCTGTTTATTGTTATTCACATAATATTTTGGAGGTAGTGTACCTATGATTGTATTTTTTGCTGATGTGAATCAATATGTCCTTATTTCTTTCTGTAAAATGATGAGGAAACTTCACTACTATAAATAAATAAAAAAAAACATAGACAAGCCAGATGCTCCTTATTTTTAACTGTTTTGACTTCATGCTAAAATATCGCCCCGGAGACAAGAATATTAGAGCTGATGCCCTCACGTTCTTTCTCTCGGAGGTGTTCCAGAAGAACCTCAGCATGTAATTGACCTGAAGAAAGTCATCTTGGAGGCTAATCATAAACATAAGAACATAAGAACATAAGAAAATGCCATACTGGGTCAGACCAAGGGTCCATCAAGCCCAGCATCCTGTTTCCAACAGTGGCCAATCCAGGCCATAAGAACCTGGCAAGTACCCAAAAAAACTAAGTCTATTCCATGTAACCATTGCTAATGGCAGTGGCTATTCTCTAAGTGAACTTACTAGCAGGTAATGGACTTCTCCTCCAGAACTATATCCAATCCTTTTTTAACACAGCTATACATAACTGCACTAACCACATTCGCTGGCAACAAATTCCAGAGTTTAATTGCGCGTTGAGTAAAAAAGAACTTTCTCTCGATTAGTTTTAAATGTGCCCCATGCTAAACTTCATGGAGTGCCCCCTAGTCTTTCTACTATCCGAAAGAGTAATAAACCGATTCACATCTACCCGTTCTAGACCTCTCATGATTTTAAACACCTCTATCATATCCCACCCCCCTCAGTCGTCTCTTCTCCAAGCTGAAAAGTCCTAACCTCTTTAGTCTTTCCTCATAGGGAGTTGTTCCATTACCCTTATCATTTTGGTAGCCCTTCTCTGTACCTTCTCCTTGCATTATATCTTTTTGAGATGCGGCGACCAGAATTGTACACAGTATTCAAGGTGTGGTCTCACCATGGAGCGATACAGAGGCATTATGACATTTTACGTTTATTCACCATTCCTTTTCTAATAATTCCCAACATTCTGTTTGCTTTTTTTGACTGCCACAGCACACTGCACCGATGATTCAGTGTGTTATCCACTATGACACCTAGATCTCTTTTTGGGTTGTAGCACCTAATAGGAACCCAACATTGTGTAATTATAGCATGGGTTATTTTTTCCTATAGCATCACCTGCACTTATCCACATTAAATTTCATCTGCCATTGTATGCCCAATTTTCCAGTCTCACAAGGTCTTCCTGCAATTTATCATTATCACAATCTGCTATAACTCAACTATACCCGCTGGTAAAACCATCGTTCCTAACACCTCAGGAAGAAATGCTCTATTGGGCCCATGATTCAAGCTGCTGGCCATCCTGATCAACGCCGTACCCGCTGAAGCTCTAGAAGTATTATTGGTGGCAAACAATAACGAAGATCCACTCTCCTACTGAAGATGGAATGAGTTAAAAATATAATAAAATAATGAAATGAAGACTTCAGCAAAAATGCAGCACAAGTGAGAAACAGGCATGACCTTGAGCAAGAAAACTGAAACAGTGGCTACACAAATTCACCCATAAGTCCAAGGCCAGAAACACATGAACAGAAAAGTATCTCAGATAAAGGGTTTGGCAGCTCTCAGTTCTAGCCTTAGTATTGAGAAGTTTCTGTACTTTTCCATGCCTATATGGAAGTCCCGGAAAAGAAAAATAATAAAGCACTTTGCCATCAAGGATTGTATATAAGAAAGTTGTATGCCATGTATAATTTGAGTAGATTCTGGGACAAGCCATTATTGGAACTGTCTCAAACTACTCCCGAGAATCGACTGTATTTCTCGCATTCTTAAACTGTCTCTTATTTCCTACTGTTACGTAATAAAAGATAATTGCTTAAGTTGCAAGGCTGAGAAATTTCTCTACCAGTTATACAAACCCGAGAGGAATGGTCCTAGGGAGGTAAGCACAGAGAGAAAAGGTCCCCTGTGAAGGACTTTTACCTGGAGACACCTTCCCCGTAGATGAACACTATGTAGCATCTTATTCCGACTGTTCCAAGCACAAACCTACTTCTGGCCAACTGTGGGGATTGCTGCAACTGCTTCCAGCTCCAGAACAGCCCTGGACTCATACCACTACTGACTTGGTAGGTATGAATACCATCTGGGTCACAGTCAACCGTTTCAGCAGATGGCTCATTTTGCGGTGCTGCCTGGCTTAACTTCAGCCTTGGAGCTTGTGAAGCTCTTCATAACCCACATCTTTCGCCTTCATGGCCTACCGAAGCACATAGTCTCGGATCGAGGATCACAGTTCATGGCAAAATTCTGGAAGGCTTTGTGCAAGCTCTTCAACATCTCTCTAGATTATACATCAGCCTATCATACTCAATCAAATGGCCAAATAGAACAGACATCCCCAGCAGCTCAATCCACTGCTGATGATATCCATCAATTATGGACTCAGACGAAAGAAATGCTACTCAACGCGAGTAATCGAGCCAAAAGATTTTATGACGCTCACCATTCCAAAGCGCCTATCTTTCAACCTGGTGACAAAATCTGGCTATCTACTAAGCACTTTAGACTAAAATTACCCTCCACTCGATATGCTCCTTGCTACGTTGGACCATTTCCAATCCTCCGACGTCTTAGCAACATCACTTACAGTCTGAAGTTACCACCTGGATTAAATCCACAACGCTTTCCATTTTCACTTTTGAAACCAGTGAGTTTCAGTGAGTTCTCTTCCAAGTCTCAGGAACCATCTACCATCAATGCAGAGGATGACCTAGATTACAAGGTCGAAGCCCTTCTTTATGTCTAGAGACGAGCAAGACTTGGGAATACCTTCTTTCAAGGGAAGGTTTTGGCCCAAAAGAAAATTCTTGGGAGGTTCTGGCTAATATCCTTGACAAAGAGATGCTCTATCAGTTTCATCTCTCGTATCCTTGAAAACCAAAACCTGGTACCCACAGAGGAGACCACTCTTTGAAAGGGGGTACTGTTGTGACTGTCGCTGCCCAAAGGCTTCACTCCCGCCTACCTTTCCTTTGCTGTGGCTCCTCCTGTTGTGGAGTCTCAGTTTAGTGGACCCTTGGGCCGACCTGCAAGAGACTGGGAAAGGTGTTCAGCTGCCTCTAGGTAACCACAGGCTGGGAGGCAGATGTCAGGCAGGATGTGGACAAAGTTCTTTACCCTGGAAGCTGGTGCTCCCTCGGGAGAAGCCCGTAGGAGCCCAGCCACTGGGACTTAGGTGACTGGCGGAACCGAGACAGGAGCAGGCAGGTTGGTGAACTGGAACTGGACAGAACTGTAGCTGGACTCGGGAACTGGAACCAGACAGGACCAGTAGCAAGACTCGGGAACTGGAACCAGACAGGAACAGTAGCAAGACTCGGGAACTGGAACCAGGCAGGACTGTAGCAAGCAGGCAGGAACCAGGCAGGAACTGTAGCAAGGCTCGGGTACTGGAACCAGGCAGGAACTGTAGCAAGACTCGGGAACTGGAACCAGGCAGGAACTGTAGCAAGCAGGCAGGAACCAGGCAGGTACTGTAGCAAGCAGGCAGGAACCAAGCAGGTACTGTAGCAGGCAGGAACGGAGCGAGTTCAGGAAGGCAACCTACTCCGGGGCACAGAGCAACTGGTACCGCAAGGTAACCCCGTTGCAAGGTGAAGACTGAGAGTCCGCGGCCAGCATATCAAGGCCGCGGCGTCTGACATCAGGAATTGGGCGGAGTCACCAATGGCGGGAACGGGCCTAGAAAGGCGTCCAACTTGCGCGCGAGCGCACCTAGGAGCAAGGCATCCATTGGAGTTTCCCCGGCGGTGTTGCCCCCATGGGGACACTGCCGAACAGGCCGCAAACTTTGCCAACAGAAGCAGGAACGGGTCCAGGAATGTGGAGGTAAGGGCCTGGTCACGGCACTCGCGACTGGGACCGTAACAGTACCTCCCCTCTTATGCCCCCTCTTAGCAGGTCCAAGTTACCTGGGTGGTCTTGATGGAACTGCCGTAGTAAGTCCATGTCAAGGATATTACAGGCAGGTTCCCACGAGTTGTCCTCGGGTCCGCAGCCTTCCCAGGTGAGGAGGTACTCCCAGCATTTGATGGAAGCGTACATGAAGGATCTCGCAAACTTGATAAGTGGTGTCATCCGGTACTGAAGGATCCAGGGGTTCGGGAGCCCGGGACTAATATCTGGAAAAACAAGAGGCTTCAACAACAACACCTGGAAGACATTATCTATGTGCATGGAGAAAGGTAGGCGCAATCAGTATGAGACTGCTCCCACTCGCTCAGTGACTCGGAATGGCCCACAGAATCTCGGGGCTAGTCTTCGAGACGGGATCCGTAGCTGTAGATTCTTAGTTCTAAGCCAGATGCGATCTCCAGGGAGGAAGATGGGTGCTGGCTGACAATGTTTATCCGCCCATTTCTTGGCGGACTTGGCGGCTTTATGCAACTTCCCCTGGATAGGTCCATAAAGAAAGGAACTGGCAAGCTGAAAGCTGCACTGCCGGGAGTGCACTGGGTTCAAGTGAAGGCAAGGGCGGATAAAGTTGCTTCCCAGATACAATAAGGAAAGGTGAACTTCCAGTAGCGGCATGTGTATGATTGTTATATGAGAACTCTGCCCACGGGAGTAACTTGGCCCAATTATCTTGTCGTTCATTTACGAATGGAGGAAAGTCTTTAATGTTCAGTTAGTCCATTCTGTCTCCCCATTACTCTGGGAGTGGAACGCAGGCGAAAGACTGAATTGTACACTGAAGAGTTTACAGAGTGCCTTCCAATATCGAGCAATAAACTGTGGACCTCGATTGGAGACTATGTCCTGCGGAAGGCCGTGAAGTCTGAAGATATGTTGAGCGAAGAGATTGGCTAAGTCAGGTGCAAAAGGCAAATTTGGCAGGGGAACAAAGTGCGCCATCTTGGAGAATCGGTCTACGGTCACCCAAATGACCAAATTTCCTTCTGAGACTGGGAGATCCACCACAAAGTCGGTGGAGATATGTGTCCAGGGCTCCACCGGGATGAGCAATGGTTGTAACAGGCCCCTGGGCTTCCCGGTGAGAGGCTTCTGTATGGCACAGGTAGGGAAAGAGCCCACAAAACTTGGACGTCCTGTCTCACCATCGGCCACCAGTAGAATCGATTCAGCATGTCTAAGGTTCCTTTACGGTCAGTATGGCCCCCGGTGAGGGAGTCATGGGCCCAGGCAAGAACTGCTCTACAGAGCGACTTGGGACGACAGTCTTCCCTTGGAAGGACACCAGAGTTGCCCTTTGTGGGGTCAAGAATATACGGTGGAGAATCCGGATGTCCTCCTCGACCTCGGAGGAGCGCAAAAGCGCGTCAGCTCGGATATTCTTAGAGCCGGGTCGGTAACGTAAGGTAAAGTTAAACTAATCGAAGAACAGAGACCACCGGGCTTGCCTTGGGTTCGAGGCGCTGGGCTTGCCGTCAAAAAATGCCAAGTTCTTGTGGTCAGTGTAAACTGTAACTGGGTGGTTTGGCCCCCTCCAACCACTGTCTCCATTCCTCCAGAGAGAGTTTTTACGGCTAGCAACTCTTTAATTGCCAATACAGTAGTTGTTTTCCGCCGGCGAGAACTTCTTTGAGAAGTAGGAACATGGTAACAGTTTGTCCAGAATCGGAGTACTGGCTACGTACTGCCCCTATGGCCACATTGGAAGCATCGACTTCCACCACAAATGGCCGAATAGGGTCGGGATGACGAAGGCAGGTGTCCAGCAAAAAGGATTCTTTGACATCCTCGAAGGTTTGGCAGGTGGAATCAGGCCAATCCACCGCATTGGCTCCCTTCCGGGTAAGGGCAGTCAAAGGAACCACAATGCGGGAGTAATTGGGAATAAAATGTCTGTAGAAATTGGAAAAGCCGAGGAAGCTTGCAACGCTTTAAGACCCCTCAGCCGAAGCCAGTTCTTAATTGCAGCCACTTTCTCGGGATCCATTTGAAAGCCGGCTGCAGAGATGATGTAGCCCAGGAACAGCAGGGACATCTTCTCGAAACTACATTTCTCAGTTTCGCATACAGACTATGCTCTCTGAATATTTGGAGCACTTGACGGTCATGCTGACGGTATGAAAGCAGGTCCTGGGAGTAGATTATAACATCGTCAAGGTAGACAATTACGCAGGTGTTCAGAAGGTCCCATAGCACCTCGTTCATCAGGTGCTGGAACACCGCCGGGGCATTACATAAGCCGAAAGGCATCACAAGATATTTGTAATGCCCATCTCTGTATTAAAAGTGGTTTTCCACTCATCTCCGGGACGAATTCTGACTAAGTTGTAAGCACCTCGCAAATCCAACTTTGTAAAAATCTTTACTCCCTGGAGCCTATCGAGGAGTTCCGGTATTAGCGGAAGTGGGTAGCGGTCCCGCTTAGTAATAGAATGAAGCCCTCGATAGTCAATACACCGTCTCAGCAAAGCCGTCCTTCTTACTGACAAAGAAGAAGCCTGCCCCTGCAGGCAACTTGGAAGGGCGAATAAACCCCTTGGCCAGTTTTTTTGAAATATATTCGAACATGGCCCGGGTTTCAGGTAAAGACAAGGGATATACCCTTCCTCGTGGGGGCATAGTTCCAGGTAGCACGTCTATGGCGCAGTCATATGAGCGGTGCTGCAGAAGAATCTCCGCCTTGATCTTGGAGAAAACATCTGTGAAGTCCTCATAAGGTGCCGGAGGACTAAGGGCAGAGTGCATCAACGGAAGTCCGGGAGCCTTAGGCACCTTCATACAATTGGCAAGACAGAAGGGGCTCCACTTAACAATCTGTAGAGTATCCCACTGAAACGTGGGCAAGTGCTTCTGTAGCCATGGCAACCCTAGAACCACGGGTTGGATGGCCTTCTCCAACACTAAGAAGGCTATCTCCTCCGAATGGATCGCCCCGGTGAGGACAGTAATGGGTGCCATGGACATCACGATGGGGCCTTGAAGGTGTGTCCCCTGGATGGAGGTAATTCGTAATGGGACCTCCCGTCTATGCGTGGGAATCCGCAACTGGGAGACTAAGTCCTGCAGGATGAAATTACCCCCTGCTCCCGAATCCAGGAATACGATTGTCTCAATAGACCCTCCAGGGTATTCCAGGGTAATAGGCACGGTACATAGAGGAGCTGTAGCACAGCCTAGGAGGAGCTCCTCCCGACCTCCTAGGCTCTTGCGTTTTCCACACGCTCCTGGCAGCATGCCAAGAAATGGCCTTTCTGGCCACAATACAAGCACAGTCTCAATGAACGACGATTTTGTCTCTCTTCAGCAGAGAGCGTGGTACGTCCCAGCTGCATAGGTTCGCAGGTGGGGACGTCTGGGCAAGAAGTCTTAGGAGAAGACACGGGTCTCGCAGAAGCAGAATCGGGGCTGTGTCGGGACGACTGCTGCTCCTTGGCCCTTTGTTGTAGGCGGCGATCAATGCGAGCAGCCATCTCTATCAAGGTGCGGTCCTCCGGCAGATCTCGGGCAGCAATTTCATCTTTAATACGTCCGGATAGACCCTCCAAGAAGATGGCCTTAAGGCTACCATCCTGCCAACCTACATCCTGGGCTAAAGTCCGGAACTCCATAGCATAGTCTGCCAAGGAGCAAGCCCCCTGACGTAGCTGTAGCAGTTCAGACGTAGCCGTAGCTACTCGGGCTGGCTCATCAAAAGCCTGTCAGAAGTTCGAGATGAACTGTTGTAATCCACTAGCAAGGAATCATTATCTTCCCAAAGGGGGGAGGCCCATACCAAGGCCTTCCCATCAAGCAGGGACAGGATATAGGCTACTTTCCACCGCATCCGTGGGGAACTAGCGGGGCAGCAGGGAGAACCGTATGAAACATTGGTTCAGGAAGCCGCGGCAGGTCCTTGTATCTCCAGCATAGCGAGAGGGTGCCAGTAGCTGAGTCATGGAGGAGCCTTGTCCTTCAAGTGCTGATTCTGAGGCGGGCTGAACTCTGGCATCTAAGCGGGCAGTTAATTCCCCTACAGAACCAGTTAGGACATCAAGGTACTGTTGTTGATACTGCAGCTGCTGGGCCAACCCTAGAAAACCCAGGGGACCAGGCGCATCCGCCGAGTCCATGGCCTTGCAATCTGTTATGGAGTCTCAGTTTAGTGGACCCTTGAGCTGACCTACGAGAGACTGGGAAAGGTGTTCAGCTGTCTCTAGGTAACCACAGGCCGGGAAGCAGATGTCAGGCAGGATATGGATGAAGCTCTTCACCCTGGAAGCTGGTGCTCCCCTGGGACAAGCCCGTAGGAGCCCAGCCGCTGGGACTTAGGTGAGGATTCACCCCTGGAAGCCGGAGCCCCCTCCAGAGGAGCCTGGCCGCTGGGACTTAGGCGAGTGTCGGAACCGAGACAGGAGCAGGCAGGCTGGACTCAGGAACTGGAACAAGACAGGAACAGTAGCAAGACTCGGGTACTGGAACCAGGCAGGAACTGTAGCAAGGCTCAGGTACTGGAACCAGGCAGGAACTCTAGCAAGACTCGGATACTGGAACCAGGCAGGAACTGTAGCAAGCAGGCAGGAACCAGGCAGGAACTGTAGCAAACAGGCAGGAACCAGGCAGGTACTGTAGCAAGCAGGCAGGAACCAGGCATGTACTGTAGCAGGCAGGCAGGAATGGAGCGAGTTCAGTAAGGCAACCCACTCCGGGGCACGGAGTAACAGGGAACCGCAAGGTAACCCCGTTGCAAGGCAAAGACTGAGAGTCCGTGGCCAGCTTATCAAGGCCGCGGCATCTGACGTCAGGAATTGGGAGGAGTCACCAATGGCGGGAACGGGCCTAGAAAGGCGTCCAACTTGCGTGCGCGCATGCCTAGGAGCAGGGCGTCCATCGGAGGTTCCCCAGTGGCGTTGCCCCCATGGGGACGCTGCCCAACAGGCCGCGAACTTTGCCAACAGAAGCGGGAATGGGTCCAGAAACGTGGAGGTAAGGGCCTGGTCGCGGCACTCGCGACCAGGACCGTAACACCCCCTGTTCTGCATGGATGCTTGGCTGCAGCAGCATCCGCCTGCCATCCTGTCCGGCGTCCCCGTACCGGCTTGGGCGCTGCCTCCTGCCATGTTCTTCAGGTACCATAGGGCACACGTGCTGTGCTGTGCGGCCCTCATTCTTATTTCCTCATTGGCGTGTTCCTCAGGGGCGTCCCCCTGTGATGACATCACACTGCCAGGATATTTAAGCCTACACTTCATTGCTAGCCATCGATTTAGCAAGGGGAATCTTACGGATGGGATTTGCTCTCCGTACCCAGCTACTCTGCCTTCAATTCCTATTGGACTCTTTCTACTAATGGGGTACCCGTTCCTCGGGGGCCTCCTTTGCTTCTTTCAGATCGCTATCAGGAACCGGTACTTGCTCCTCGAGGGCCCATGTTCCCTGACTCGCTGCCTGCCTCTATCTCCTCTTCTGCTTGGAAGAATTCGCTACAGACACCATCTGTGAGTACTCCCATCACATAATCCTCGGAGCTGCTTCCCTGGAACCAGGTACTCGCTCCTCGAGGGCCTGCCTCCATTCCAGTGCCAATGCCATCTCTAATGTGGAACCGCTGTGTGAGTACTTGCCAATGAGCCTCTCTGCTCCTAGCGATCTGGTACTCACCCCTCGAGGGCCAGCTCTCCCTATCTCGGGGCTTCTCCATACTTGGGACTCTGTGAATGTTATATTGTACTCATTTTCTCAGTTCTCTCCACTACAGCACTGCTGCCGGAGGAACCGCTGTTCCAGCACCCTGAGTAATACTAGCCCAGCCAGGCTCCATCTTCTACTCACTACCGCCACCTCTGGTGGCTTCACAAACTGTCTAAATAAAGATATAATCTGTGTTGTGTGTCCCGAGCTAAGCCTGACCTGTGGCCCCTCACGGGACATCCCCCCGTGGGTGTGGTCAGCTGCCACAGTATCCAAGGGTCCACCCAACCTCACTAAGTACAACAGATAGGAGAAATGGTAAGGCAATCTTTCCCCCAGGGTGTGCCCCTTTGGTGTGCCACTTTGGCAGCATGCTGGTGGCTGCACACCACAGCCCTATTGTTTAAATAGATGCAGCCCTCAGATGATGTCTCAGTTCAGAGCCAGGAGAAAGCAGAGGGGGAAGGGCACATCCAAAACCCACTCTCACTTCCCTCTCACCGTGGGTCCCAGTAATGGCTGCAGTTCTGTTGTTTAAATAGGCTGCAGTCATCAAATGATGTCTCAGCGCCAGTAGGAGGCAGGGAGGGGAAGAGCACATCTAACACCTGCTTTCACTTCCATCTCATCATGGGTCCCAGTAATTGCTGCAGTCCTCAGATGTGGCCTGCTTTAAGGAGCAATTTCTTGGTTTGTCTCCAGAGCTGTTGTAAATCTGCTGCAGTGGTCTGAGCTGCTGGTGAGGCCACAAACAAAGGTAGCAGCAGAGGGGGTAGTGGTTGGCGACCATAAATAACCTCGAAAGGAGTGGATCCTTAGGCATAGCAGGATGTGAATTGAAACTCTGTCCAAGATAGCAATTCTGCCCACTTGCTTTGTCTTGTGTTTACGTAGGATTGTAAGAATTGTTTAAGTGTTCTGTTCATTCTTTCGGTTTGCCTATTGGATTGGGTGTGGTAGGCAGAGGTTAAGTCCAGTGAAATGTTAAATTTCTGACAAAGTGCTCTCCAGAATTTTGTGGTGAATTGGACAACTCTGTTGCACAAGATATGTTTGGGCAGACCATCTAGCTTGTCGATGGTTGAGCTGCTGAGCATATCGAAAATACTTCTTCTTGTGGTCGGGCTATACTAGAATTTGATGTTGGGCGCCTTCCAGCCAGTGGCGCCACTCTTCGAAAGCCAGTTTTATAGTGAGTAGTTATTTGTCTCCAATTCCATAACATTTTTCAGCAGGAGAAAAACGTCTCGAGAAGAATGAGCAAGGATGGAGAACATTGGTGTCACTGTACTGACTTAAGTCTTCACCCACGCCAACGTTGGAGGCGTCAACCTTGATGATGAATGGGCGAAATGGGTCTGGGTGACAAAGACAAGGTTTTTTTTTAAAGTCTTCCTTGAGAGTCTGAAATGACGCCACTGCCTCGGGAGACTACTTGGAAGGGTTAGCTCCCTTCTATGTCATGGCTGTGAGTGGAACTGTCAAGGAGGAAAAATTTTAAATGAATGAACGGTAGAAGTTTGTGAAGCCCAAGAAGCGGCATAGTGCCTTCAAGCCCGTGGGTTGAGGCCAATCTTAAATGCTTCTCATTTTTTGGGAATCAATCTGAAAACCCTCCTTGGAAATGATATAACTCAGGAAGGGTACGGATTCCTGATGAAACTCACAATATTCAAGTTTCACGTACAGATGATTCTCTTGTAACCTCCTCAGTAGGGATGTGAATCATTTTAGGACGATTAAAATTATCGTCCGATAATTTTAATATCGTCTTAAACCGTTATGGAACACAATACAATAGAGATTCTAACGATTTATCGTTATAAATCGTTAGAATCGTGAGCCGACACACTAAAACCCCCTAAAACCCACCCCCGACCCTTTAAATTAAATCCCCCACCCTCCCGAACCCCCCCCCCCAAATGAGTTAAATAACCTGCGGGTCCAGCGGCGGTCTGGAACGGCAGCGGTCCGGAACGGGCTCCTGCTCCTGAATCTTGTTGTCTTCAGCCGGCGCCATTTTCCAAAATGGCGCCGAAAAATGGCGGCGGCCATAGACGAACACGATTGGACGGCAGGAGGTCCTTCCGGACCCCCGCTGGACTTTTGGCAAGTCTCGTGGGGGTCAGGAGGCCCCCCACAAGCTGGCCAAAAGTTCCTGGAGGTCCAGCGGGGGTCAGGGAGCGATTTCCCGCCGCGAATCGTTTTCGTACGGAAAATGGCGCCGGCAGGAGATCGACTGCAGGAGGTTGTTCAGCGAGGCGCCGGAACCCTCGCTGAACGACCTCCTGCAGTCGATCTCCTGCCGGCGCCATTTTCCGTACGAAAACGATTCGCAGCGGGAAATCGCTCCCTGACCCCCGCTGGACCTCCAGGAACTTTTGGCCAGCTTGTGGGGGGCCTCCTGACCCCCACGAGACTTGCCAAAAGTCCAGCGGGGGTCCGGAAGGACCTCCTGCCGTCCAATCGTGTTTGTCTATGGCCGCCGCCATTTTTCGGCGCCATTTTGGAAAATGGCGCCGGCTGAAGACAACAAGATTCTGGAGCAGGAGCCCGTTCCGGACCGCTGCCGTTCCGGACCGCCGCTGGACCCGCAGGTTATTTAACTCATTTGGGGGGGGTTCGGGAGGGTGGGGGATTTAATTTAAAGGGTCGGGGGTGGGTTTTAGGGGGTTTTAATGTGCCGGTTTTGCGATTTTTAGATTTTTAGATTTTTCACGATTTTTCACGATTTTTCACGATATTTTACCCCCCCAAACGGCAACAATACGATTCCCTCCCCCTCCCAGCCGAAATCGATCGTTAAGACGATCGAGGACACGATTCACATCCCTACTCCTCAGTACCTTTCTCACATCCTCTTGGTGTGTTTGTAGATCTTGAGAGAAGATTAGGATGTCGTTGAGGTACACCACTATGCACTGATACAGGAGGTCATGCAGGATGTCATTCATCATCTTTTGAAACACTGCTGGTGCATTGCTCAAGCCGAAGGGCATGAAGATATACTCGAAGTGTCCGTCGCGGGTGTTAAAGGCTGTTTTCCACTTGTCTCCAGAATGGATACGAATCAGGTTGTTAGGCCCCCTTAATATCTAATTTAGAGAAGATCTTGCCCCCTGAAGTCTGTCGAATAACTCCAATATTAGTGGTAGAGGATTACAATCCTCGATAGTGATTTCGTTGAGTCCTCTGTAATCAATACAAGAGCAAAGAGAACCATCCTTTTTCCCAATGAAGAAAAATCCCGTGCCCACCGAGGATTTAGAGGGTCTGATGAACCCCATTTGGAGATTTTCTTGTATATAAGCTGACATAGCCTTAGTCTCTGCTGCTGAGAGGGGGTATACCCTTTCATTAGGAGGCTCTGAATGGGCTTTAGATTAATAGCACAATCAATCTGTGAGGTGGTAACACATCTGCTGCTTGTTTCGAGAACACATCCTGAAAAGATGCATATTGAGGTAGTAAACCAGGCAGTGATGGTATAGTGGGCATACAGGGCACAGGAGAAACCTTGGAAGGACATCTATCATGACAACTAGGTCCCCATTGTGATAGTTCCAGCATTGCCCAGTTAAACTGTGGCATGTGGTCCTGAAGCCAGGGTAGACCGAGCACCACTGGGTGCATGACTTTCTCAAGTACAAGGAAAGAGATGTTCTCTGAGTAAAGAGCTCCGGTGCATAGGCCTATGGCCTGTATGGTAAGCAAAACTTCTCCTGAAAGTGGCTCTCTGTGTATAGAAGATAGCAGCAATAGCGTGGCCATGGGCATAGTAGGAATATTCAGATGTTCCACCAGACATTTTAAAATAAAATTCCCTCCGGCCCGAGTCCACGAGGGTGAGTGTCTGAAATTCAAGGCTTCCACAGATAAGTGAGACAGGAAGTGATAGTGGAGGAGTGGGTGTAGTTAGACCTAGGAATAGTCCTCCCACAGATCTTAGGTCTGCATGTTTCCCGGACAGATGGGACAGGTCTGGACAGCATGGCCCGATTGACCACAGTACATGCATAATCCCATGCGTTTGCGCAAATGTCTCACTTTTTAGGTTAAATGGCTGTGACCTAGTTGCGTAGGCTCATCCTCTTCACTGGGTGAGGATTGTGGAGTAGGTGCTATATGCAAGGGCTTAGGACGGTTACCTCTATGGGAGGCCCACCTAGTAACTCGAGGTGAGATATAGGTATTAGGGTAGGGGGTTAGGGGCCACTTTGACATTCAAAGTGAGACGTACGAACAGAACAGTGCTCTCTTGTGAAGATTTGATGACCTTCGGAGTGAGGAAACTCACTCAGAGATGAGATTTGTGCAATGTTATCTCAACCTAGCTTGATGTTACCCAGGTAGAGAGTCCATCAAGCTAGATTGAGAGAACATTGCACAAATCTCATCATTGAGTGAGTTTCCTCACTCCGTAGGTCATCAAATCTTCACAAGAGAGCACTGTTCTGCTCGTACGTCTCACTTTGAATGTCAAAGTGGCCCCAAACCCCTTACCCTAATACCTAAACCTCCCCTCGAGTTACTAGGTGGCCCTCCCATAGAGATATAAATACCTATCTTGGGTGAGGGCATAATGCCTTCTCTCTCTCTCTCGCTCTCTCTCCCTCCCTCTCCCCACTTATCTCAAGATGTGAAAAAGTTATCACAATTTGCAGTAACTCAGGTATTAGCATAAAATGCCTATTACCATAAAACATGCCCCTTTTTCTATAGCATGTGATATTTATGCATTTTGAGAAATCCAGGCCTTAGGAGGGTCATTTTCTAAAGCTAGCACATGCGAAAAGTCCCTTTTCACGTGCAATAGCTAAAAAGGGGCAGAGTCGGGGCAGCATCTGCCCTGGAAGAGGAGGAGTCAGGGCAGACACCACGAAGACAGTGTGGACGGCGAAAAGGTAATGTGCCTTTTCACTTCCAATTTTGTGCCCAATAGCACCACCTTTTACGATGGTTCTATTGGGTGCGAAAGCAGCAGGGATCGCACCGTGGAGGTGCAATCGCTGCCGGCTATCGCAGGCCCGCCCTCCACTTCACCCCGCTGCGCCCCTGTACCATGTGATTCATGACGCCGCGGTATGTTAGAAAATCTTGGCCTTAGTTTTTACTGTGGATTGTATGGTTGTAGTGTCACTCCTAACAAGCTGGTGTTATTGGAACGAATGTTGTTGAATATTATCATTAATACTTTAGAGTAGATAGTAGTTATAGTGGTTTTAAGTGGCATGCTGGAAGACCTAGTAGTAAGGAGTTATGCTAGTCTAGGTTTGAGAAGATTTGAGCTTGCAATACAGTTCAGAAGTTCTCAAAAGTTAATAATGGTTTCGACCGATGGAGTATACACGACTTGGCATAACCTGTCTTGATTAATTTACTGATGTGCATTTTCATTGTAAAGTTCTCATCTAGCTGTACACCTAAATCCCATACTTGGTTTGACGGATTAATTTGAAAATTATCCAGGTTAATGACAGGTGGTTTCACTATGGCTGAATTTCTACTCAGTCAAATTATTTCAGTCTTTTTACAGTTTAGTTTAAGTTGCAAAAGTTCTTTTTGTATTGATTTCATATAGGTAGAGAGTATGAAAGTTGTATTTTCAAATGATTTGCAGAGTGGCATGTAAAACTATATATTAGGGGTTTGCATTCGTTTTCGCCGTATTGGCGATCCGCAACATATATTGCACTATCCGTAGTATTCGTGGGGAAGCGAAACGTATCGCGATTCCCCACGAATACACGAATCTTCGCCGAATTATACGGCCACCTAAATAAAAATTTAAACAAACCCCCCACCCTCCTGCACTCATACCCTCCTGCACTCATACCCTCGGTGCTGGTTTCTTCATGGCACTGATAGCCTTTGTCACAGGGGCTACCAGTGCCATTGGTCAGCCCCTGTCACATGGTAGGAGCACAAGATGGCGCCGATGGCCATGTGACAGGGGCTGACCAATGGCACCGGTAGCCCCTGTGACATAATATGGGCAAAGGCTATCGGCGCCATTTTGAGTACTGGCATCGGACGGCCGGAGTGCAGTAGGTCACTCTGGGACCCCTGTTGGACCCCAAGGGACTTTTGGCCAGCTTGGGGGGGCCTCCTGACCCCCACAAGACTTGCCAAAAGTGCAGCAGGGGTCCGGGAGCGACCTCCTGCACACCGGCCGTCTGATGGCAGTACTCAAAATGGTGCCGATCGCCTTTGCCCTCACTATCTCACAGGTACCGACGGTCGGCCCCTGTGACATAGTGAGGGCAAAGGCGATCTGCTGCCAGTATTCAAAATGGCACCAATCGCCTTTGCCCTCACTATGTCACAGGGGTCGACCGTCAGTACCTGTGACATAGTGAAGGCAAAGGCGACCGGCGCCATTTTGAGTACTGGCATCGGCCAGCCGGCGTGCAGGTTGCTCCCGGACCCCCGCTGGACTTTTGGCAAGTCTTGTGGGGGTCAGGAGGCCCCCCCCAAGCTGGCCAAAAGTCCCTGGGGGTCCAGGAGCAACCTCCTGCCCTCCGGCCGTCCGATGCCAGTACTCAAAATGGCGCCGATAGCCTTTGCCCATACTATGTCACAGGGGCTGCTGGTGCCATTGGTCAGCCCCTGTCACATGGTAGGAGCACAAGATGGCACCGATGACCATGTGACAGGGGCTGACCAATGGCACTGGTAGCCCCTTTGACAAAGGCTATCGGCGCCATGATGAAACCGGCACAGAGGGTGTGAGTGCAGGGGATGGCTCCTGGACCCCCTGCTGGACCACCATGGAGTTTTGGTAAGTCATGGGAGGGTCAGGAGGGTGGGGGGGTTGTAGTTAATTTTAATTTTAGCTGGGGCACGAATAGAAATCGCCATATTAACACATTGGGGCGCCATACAGCCGAATGCAACGTATCTGTTTCCCGACAAATCTGAATCATGAATACAACGTATGGCGTCCCTCTGCACATCCCTACTATATATTGTCAGCATACAAGAAGAAACTTATTCCTAGATTCATCAGTAATTTTCATAGAGGGAGCATGTATATATTGAATAGTGCTGCTGAGAGTGTTGAGCCCAGATTGGTTTGGAATGCTCTGTTAGATAAAAATGAAGAAAACCATCTGAGAACCCTTTCGTTGATCCCAATATTTTCATCTGATGGCATAAGAAATTATGACTTCTTCCAAAAAGGAAACCCAAAAATAATAATCTTTAACATTGAAAAGCAACTCACAATATTTTTATGAATGTTTCTTTCATATTCTTATAGCCGCATCATCAAGCCTGATGACGTGCTTACCTGGTTTTCAAACGGAGGATGTCCGATCTTTTAGTCATTTGCGGTCGATGACATAAGAATAAGTCTTCAACAGCACGATGATATTGTTTTCATAAAAAGCTTTAAAGAAGGGTCAAACTTAATTTCAACCTATTCAGCTCGACAAATGGCCACTGTTTCGCAGAACACTGCTTCATCAGGAGCTGACAATATTAGTTATTCTAACTCTGTTCATATTCCTTTCATCAGGACAAGCATTGTCTCAAATGCTTTGAACAATGTGAAACAGACTGCAAATGATTAAAAGACTGGACGGCCTCCATTTGAAAACCAAGTAGGCACGTCATCAGGTTTGATGATGCGGCTATAAGAATATGAAAGGAACATTCATAAAAATATTAGGCCAGATTTTAATACCTACGCGCGGACGCACGTATGTTATAAAATCTTGGGTCAGCCTGTGCAAGGAGGTGCACACTTTCGCACTCCAAGCTCTAGGGGAGTCCCGATGGCTTTTGCTGAGGCCACTCCAAAATCGGAGCAGCCTCAGAGGGAACTTTCCTTCAGCCCGCCCCCCACCTTCCCCTCCCTTCCCCTACCTAACCTGCCCCCAGCACTACCTAAAACCCCAATAACCTTTGCTCCATAAGTTGCGCCTGCCTCTGGGTAGGCGTAGGTTGCATGCGCCGGCCGAGTGCCGGCGCATGATCCCCTGGCACGGCCACTGTGCTGGAGGCCTCGGCCCCGCCCCGGACCACCTCACCCTGCCCACTCCCCGGGACATACGCGTGTCCCAGGGCTTGCGCATGTCACTGGGCCTCTGCAAAATAGGCTCAGCACATGCAGGAGTGGGTACGCGCGTAACCCTTTTAAAATCCGCCCCATTGTGAGTGGCTTTTCAATGTTAAAAATTATTATTTTGGGGTTTCCTTTTTGGAAGAAGTTATTCTTGAGTGGGAATCAATATTTCTTCTTCTCTTCTCATTTTGTCATAAGAAATTATGATCCACGATGTCAAAGGCAGCCGTGAAGTCAATTAGCACAAGACACTAAGATTCATATAAGTCAAGCGCTCATAAAACCGAGTCAATTAATGAGAGAAGCAAAGTCTCAGTGGATTACAAACTGGTCAAAAGACAGAAAACAGAGAGTAGGATTAAATGGTCAATTTTATCAGTGGATAAGGGTCAACAGTGGAGTGCATCAGGGATCTGTTCTTGGACCGGTGCTTTTCACTATATTTATAAATAATCTGGAAAAGAATATGAATGAACCGGAACTTTTGGCCAGCTTGGGGGGGTCAGGAGGCCCCCCCCAAGCTGGCCAAAAGTTCCTTTTCGGTCCAACGAGGGTCCCGGAGTGAACGCGCGGCGAAACACGTGACGTCCGCGTCACTCCGACGTGACGCCGACGTCACGTGCTCCTCGCAAAGGAATACAGAAATGGCGTACTGACTCCCCGCTGGATCACCAAGGAGTTTTGGTAAGTCTTGGGGGGGGATTAAGGAGGGTGAGGGGCTTAAATTTTTATTTAGGATCAACAATCGCGATTTCCAACGTATTCAACATAGCTATGTTGAATAAGTTGGAAATCCGATTGTTTTCGCCTCATCACTTTTTTAAGTTAAAAAAAAAATATGTCGCGTTTTACATATGCGTTGAAAACGAATGCACACCCCTAATGGATGGCCCACGATGGTGCCGGCCATCCATTGCTCCTACCATGTGACAGGGGCCGACCTGTCCAAACCTTCTCCAAACTGAACAGCAAACTGAAAGGCTAACTTCTTTAGCCTTTCCTTATAGGGCAGCCATTACATGCCCCTTATCATTATGGTCAATCTTTTCTGCACTTTACCTACTGCAACTATACCGTTTTTGAGATGTGGCAACCAGAACTGCACACAGTATTCAGGATGTGATCTCACCATGGAGCAATACAGAGGCATTATGACATCCATCCTTTTATTAGCCATTTACTTCCTAATAATTCCTAACATTCTGTATGCTTTTATGATCACCACAGCACACTGCACTGACAATTTCAATGTATTATCCATCATCATGCCTAGATCTCTTTCCTGGGTGGTAATTCCTAAGATAGAACCTAACATTGTGTAACTACAGCAAGGGTTAATGTTCCCTATATGCATAACTTTGCACTTGTCCACGTTAAATTTTATCTGCCATTTTGAAGCACAATCTTCCAGTCTCAAAAGGTCCTCTTGCAATTTATCGCAATCAGTTTGAGATTTAACCACTCTGCATATTTTTGAGTCATCCACAAATTTGATCACCTCACTCATTGTACCCCTTTCCAGAACATTTATAAATATATTAAAAAGCACTGATCCAAGTACAGATCCCTGAGGCACTCCACTGTTTACCTGTGAAAACAGACCATTTAATCCCATATTCTTTGTTTCTTGTCTTTTAACCAGTTTGCAATCCATAAAAGGACATTGCCTCCTATGCCGTGACTTTTAGTTTTCTTCAAAGCCTCTCATGTGGGACTTTGTTGAACGCCTTCTGAAAATCCAAATACACCTCATCTACTGGTTCACCTTTGTCCACATGTTTATTCAACTCTTCAAAAAGATTTGAGAGGCAAGACTTCAATTGGGTAAATCCATGTTGGCTGTATCCCATCAAACTAAGTCTATCTAAATATTTTGTGATTTGATTTTTATAACAGTTTCCATGATTTTTCCCAGTACTGAAGTCAGGCTCACCGCTCTATAATTTCCTGGATCAGCCTTGGATCCCTTTTTAAATATGGGGGTTACATTGGCCATCTTCCAATGCTCAGGTACAATGCATGATTTTAACAATAAGTTACAAATTAATTGAAATAGGTCTAACAATTCATTTTTTAGTTCTTTCACAAATTTGTAGACATTGTATAATATTTGATTTCCTTCCTCCTCTTACTGATTATTAATCTTTGATGTTTGTGTTGCGCTGGTGGTGGACCCTTGGCCTGAGGTGGGATTGATGCTACCTGTAGGACAAGCCCCATGGGTCCCCACTAACAGGAGGAGGAGCAGACTGGGAGATGGAAGTCAACTGGAGCTTCGCCAATATCAGCCCTCATTCCCCGCAGGTTACCGGGGCTGGCTGGTCTTAGTCAGGCCTCCATCAGATGACTCCCAGTGGGTATTTGAAGTAGGCAACCAGGGGCCAGCAGAGGTATCAGAGGGACCCAGATAAGTCCAGATGAGGCAGGGATCCATAGGGCGGCAATGATGTGCCAGAGAAGAAGAGTAGGTGATGCTTGGGGAACAGAAGGCCGAAGCCTAACAAGGCCAAGTCCAAGGAGATACCAGAGGCAAGGTCAGGAGCAGGCTGGAGCTGGGTCAGGTGGCAGAGCTAGGCGACACACAGTGGAGCAATGTTCAAAGCCAGGAATCAATCCAGAGCATAGTCCAACGAAGCAAGGGTCAAAGCCAGTAGTCAGTCTAGAGCGTAGTTCAACAAAGCAAGGGTCAAAGCTAATAATCAGTCCTGAGTGTGGTCCAACGAAGCAAGGGTCAAAGGCAGTAATCATTCCGAAGCAAAGGCTACATAGGACCCAGGAACAACAACAGGAACAGGAACAGGAACCAGGAACAAAGTCAGGAACAAGAGCCAGGAACAAAGTCAGGAAGGGAACGAGCAATGAAGCACATGACTAACATGGAGACCTGTTGCAAGGCAAGGAATGAGTGTTGGGCCCTCTCTTAAATTCCAGGGCCAGATGATGTCATTATCCAGGGTCGCGGGTTAGATTCCTGCCACAGCCTCTTTAAAGACCAATGAGGCGCGCATGAGCCTAGAAGGAGGCAGGACGCTGGATGGCGGTGGCTCCCCGCGGCACATGTGGGGAGACCCACCAGGAGCCAGAGAAGTCCGTAGAGGAATTGGGAGCACCCGAGGAGGCAGCAGGGGTGTGGGATACCATTGCCAGTGAGGACTGGCCAGGTCTGGGAGCCGTGCGCCAGTGGTGAGTAGACCCGGTCGCGGGCCTATCATTTATTATTATTATTTGCTAATCTAGAAAATACCTGGAATGTTTGCTAGTACATCCATTATGTGGACTTACTTTTTTGAAGATGGGTTATTAATTGTAAGGTTTTTCCTTTGTATTAATACATGAAATGCTTTGTTTTCTATCATGTAATATTGATTAAAACTGAATAAATATAAAGTTAATAAAAAGTATGAACATATATTTTTCATTAAACAATTATGTGGACATTTTATCAGGTGTAACTTGGCTGGGAAGATTTAATGGGATAATATTCAAAGCAGACTTACTGCTTAAATCTGCTATACAAAGGTGCGTAATTCATTTGATGATTTTATAATGTGTGATGTTACCAAATTACCCCATAGTATTTGTAACCTCTTCTGTCCTTTAACTTCCCTGCATTTCACTACATTTATGAGATTTAAATGATGCTGTCATGCTGTATCTTTTTCTTTTTGTTGCTAATGGCATAAACAAATCTTGATATATTTTTATACTGAAATTAACCATTTCAAAAAGTTTAAAGGAATATGTAATTCAGTTCAAATTTTTTGGCATTTAAAAAGTGCATCATAGGTTATAAAATGCTAGAAATGGAAAACAAAATCTCTTCGCCCTACCTGAGGAAATCTGTAAATCCCTGTGATTTGTGCTGTTGAATAGGATGGAGAAGACATCAAGTGACCAATGAAAGCCATGACTCTGTCCCTCTGAGAACAGCTGTAATTGGGAACTGCATCCTTCTTGACAGACAATATTCTCAGAGTGTTTAGTATTGAAATTCTGTCACTTATGCAGGAATCGTACATCAGGAATCCCAGAGTGATGTTGGGTAAAATGTCTGTGCTATTGTTGATCTCCTCAATGGCAAAAGCAAAGGCCAGCAGGTGTCGTAAATTATTAGTATGAGGTCTGTAGGAATATTAGTATTGTCAGTAATTGCACAACAATGCATGCATCTTATAATACATTATACTCAGTTCTAGAAATCTTCTTCATTGCACCGTTTCTATTTCTGCAGAAAATATGCTCTTTAATTAATTGACATTCTAAAAGGAATGTGGAACTGTGCTTGAAGAGTTTTGAAACCTTTCCCAAGAGAGCTCCATTCTCTGGCTGTTTTAGGTAATGTATTTCACATTCCTCCTTTGTAATGTATTCCATTCATTTGAATCTATCCTTCTAGTTTCCTGGCTCTATTTCTAACCACAAACATTTGGGTCTTTATAAAGGATTGATTGTAAGCATGATTTAAATGTTCTTAAATTGACATTTTAGGTTTGCAATGCATAAGGATAATGGAAGCTGTAAAGAAAAAAGAACGAGAAATGATGAATAAAAGAAGGGTGTTTCAGAGAGAATGTTTTAACGCATCAAGTCACACTAAAGAAAAGCCTGAAGGGACAGGGAAAGGTGGAAAATGTAAACCTACATAGCAGGTTGCAGTATTCAAAATGCACTCATTGCAGCTTCAGAAAAAGGACAGGGAGATTTAAAGAAAGAGAAATTCTCTAAGATAACATAGAAAGAAAGGTAAACAAGCTGAAAAAACATAAAAGAGACTCTTAGTGGCAGCTCCACCCCCTTAATTTACAATATTTTTGACTCATAAATACTGTTAACTAAGAGAACATAAATACATAGGAAGCTGCCATATTGAGTCCAAATGAGAGTCCATCAAGCCCAGCATCCTCTTTCCCTTCTGGTCAATCTGGGATACAAGTACCTGACAAATACCCAAACAGTAAAGAAAATCCCATGCTACTAATGTTTGTAAAAATTAGTAGCTATTCCCTAAAGCACGGATTTTAAAAGCCTGGCGTGCATACATTTTGGGGTTTACATGCGTGGCCGGGCCTTGCGCGTGCCGTACACATTTTCTAAAGGGCCCGGCCCCGTGCATAAACACCAATAGGTGCACAAGTGCCAAGCCCTGAGAAAGGGGCGGGCAGGGGGTGTGGTCTGAGTGGGGAGGGGCAGGGCAGGGTGGAGACTGACCGGGACAGCGTCCATTACCCGCTGTGCTGGGGAAGTGTGTGCTGGCAGTCGGCTGGTGTGCGTAAGTTACTTCTCTCTGAAGGAGCAGGTAATTTATGAAACAAATAAAATCATATTAATAGTTAGTATAGGTGTCAGGGAGGAGAGAAGGACAAGGAAGGTTAGACAGGGTTTTAGGGAAGTTCCCTTCCAGTGTGCTTCTTAATTGGAGGGGACTCAAAGGCCCGACTGTGTCGCCATGCGTCATTTGCAAAAATGCATCCCTCCTTGCACATGGCACCCGCAGATGTGCACACGGATTGTAAAATACACCACATGTGCGCATGGCCACCAGGTTTTATAATATATGTGTGCCAGCGTGCACATGTTCTAAAATCGGCGCTTTCATATGTGCGTACGCTCATCTTTTAAGATCTACCACTAAGCCATCTTGGTTAATAGCAGTTTATGGACTTCTTTTCCAAGTACTTGTTGAAAACCTTTTTTAAAAACAGCTATTCTAACTTCATTAATTGCATCCTCCAACAATAAATTACAGAGCTTAATTGTGCATTGAGAAAAATAATTGTTTCCAATTTGTTTTCAATATGCTACTTGCTAACTTCATGGAGTGCCCCTAGCCCTTGTATTATGTGAAAAAGTAAATAACCACTAGACATTTGCAAATATGTATCAGGAATGCACAGGATGTTCACCCCCAACTCTTCCTACAGACCGGCCTCCAAGAATTCATTTCAAAATGATGTGCATTCCTGATCTATATTTTTCACCCAAGTTTCTGGTTTTACAGAAATTATTATTCTGAAAAATCCCAAAGTCGTCTGTTGTTTGTCCAAAAATAATTTGGGTGAATATCTTCCCTCCTTTCTTAAGAATATTCTTTACACTCCTCTTTTAACTACATATAATTTCATGACTCCCACCACTGATATTCTTACTCTCCTTATTTTTCTCTCTCTCCCTCTCTCAAATCAATCTTAGTCAAACAGTTGTGGCCATCAGGTGATACCCAGAACAATGCACTTTGCAAAGACATTAAGCTCTGTCTTAAAAGCTCTGTCACTCACAAACACAGTGGCACACACACAGGAAGGCACTGGCAGACAAACACTCAATAGACAAGGCACAAGCACACACATACACACACACACAGAGCACCCTCCCCACACACAGGCAGAGGCATCCATATTCCTCCCTAAAACACACACACACACACACACACAGCACCCTCCCCACACACAGGCAGAGGCATCCATATTTCTTCCTAAAACACACAGAGGTACAGGCAAATACATGCTCGCGCGCACACACACACTATTAGAAATATAATGAACCCAAATAGGTGAAAAATAAAGCCGATCAACCTAGAAGAAAGTTGAGAAAAACTCACTGTGATGTCACATTGCTTTCATTAATATGATCATCATATAGGAACGCCTTTTAAATTCATGACAGTCAATAAAGTTTTTAAATAGACTTCGTCTTGAGTAAAATCATCAGTCATATCAATACAGAAGTTTTTTGCAAATAAGTTTTGAGAACATTTTTTAGACTGTGCCAATAAAATCACAAAGGAGTAGATTTTAAAAGAAGCGCACGCATGTCCATGTGTGCGGTTCCTGGCGCATGCACATGGATGCATCAATTTTTTAACATGCATGTCCTAGTGTGCGCATGTTATAAAATCTATTGGCCATGCACATGTGCAGGGAGCGTGTGCAGGAGGATGAATTTTCTAGTATTACTCACGGTGACACAATCAGGCCTCCCCCAGTTCCCTCCCAATCCGCTCCAGTTAAGGACTGTTAGGGAGTTTCCCTATCCCCCTACTTAACCTCCCTTCCCTTTCCCTTTTCCCTTCTCCACCCTGACCCCTACCTCCTACCTGTCTATTCTTTTATTTTGTTTCCTTACTCCTCTGTAGGAGCAGAAGTAACTTGCGTGCACCAGCCAGCATCCCAGGAACAACAGCTAATGGGCACTGTCCCGGCCAGCCTCCATCCCACTCCACCCTGCCACTTCCCACCCAGACCCTGCCCCCCTCCCACCTCTTTTTCAGGGCCCGGCACTTGTGTGTGTATCGGCTTGCACATCCCTAGCGCCTCCTTTATAATGGGAGCCCATGAGTGTCGGCCGTCCACCAAATTTATCGGCGTCAGTTTCCCAAATGGCGCACAGCCAGGGGTTTAGAAAACAGATGTTTGTCCGAGGTCCATTTCCTGCATCCGACTGCTATCGATTTCTGAAATCTTAAATTTTTTTTTCTCCTACTTAACATTGCAACAATATTAACTAGGAGGCTGTACAGAAAAGACGTTTTTTCTGCTATTCTGTACTAATTTTAGGAGCTTGCAGCAATTTAAACTTGCTCCAGACAGGCGATAATTTCTGAGCACAAAAATGTGAGTCATAGACAGATTTCTTTTTGTTTGTATTTGAATAGCTAATAGCCTCAATCACATGCATTTGAATAGGATGAGAAATATTAGTTTCAATCAGCATTGGTCGCGCATTGTAGAGGCTCTAATCCCCTTATGGCATAAAGGCATTAGATAGCACCTATACAACGCACGTCCAACTGCAGGTTATACAGTGCACTCGGCTGAGCGCACTGATTGCATCGGCCCCTTAGTGTTTTCACAAATTTTTCAAAAGGTTTCTGTATTATTATTATTATTATTATTATTAAATAACTTTTATATACCGACGAACGTTGGGAACATCTCGTCGGTTTACACAGAACAGAACTTAGCAACAGGCTTTACAATTATTGCATAATTATATAAGGAACATTAAAAAATATATAAATAACAGAGTAGATTATACAAGATTATACAAATAGCAGATTAGATTATACAAGTAGAAATTATATACACAATATGTTGTCCTGATAAAATACACTTTAGAGAGGGGGGGTAGATAGGAGGTGGAAAGTAAGTGGGGGGGAGAGGGAAGGAGAGAGGTTAGGAATTGGAGAGGGGGGGTGAGAGAGATTGGTCTTCAGGGGGGGGTGAGGGATTGTGTGAAAGTTAGGTGTAAGAGTGTTTGAAGAACCAGGTCTTCAGGTTTTGCCTGAATATTTTGGGCAAGTCTCTTGGCGGAGGGAGGTGGGTAGCTTATTCCAAAGAAGCGGGCCTGCTAGGGATAGGGCCCTTTCGTTTGTGGTGCGGAGTTTAGTAAGCTTAGGTGAGGGGGTGTGTAGTGTAGCTAGATATTGTTTTCTAGTAGGTCTATTGCTGTTGTGAAATGAGAAATGTTCTTTGTACCAGTGCATGTTCTGGTTGTGAAGAGATTTGTGTATTAGTGTGAGGGCTTTGAAGGTAATTCTAGATGCTACGGGTAACCAATGTAGATGTTTGAGTACCGGGGTTATGTGATCATTTTTGTGAGTGTTGGTGAGTATCCGGGCGGCTGCATTTTGGAGGAGTTGTAAAGGCTGTATGGTGTTTTTAGGCAAACCTAATAACAGGGAGTTGCAGTAATCTATTTTCGTTAGTATGAGGGCTTGTAATATTGTGCGGAAGTCGTTGAGATGTAGGAGGGGTTTGAGTCTTTTTAGGGTGTGCAGTTTGTAGAAGCAGTCTTTGAGGGTATTATTGATGAATTTCTTGCAGTTGAGGTGACAGTCAATGGATACGCCGAGGCTTCGTACATGGGTGGGGAAGGTGAGATTAGTGGTAGGAACATTGTTGTGTGTGAGTGGGGGGAGTCATAAGAAGGGTGGGGGTGATGTTGGGGGGTGATAAGAGGATGAGTTCCGTTTTAGTAGCGTTGAGGGCGAGAAAGTTGTTGGATAAGAGGCTGCTAATTTCAGAGAGGGCGGATTTCCAAATGTCCATAGCTTTGTGTATTGAGTCTTTAACCGGGATAAGTATCTGCACATCATCGGCATATATGAAGTGCGGAAGGTCAAGTTTAGTAAGGAGATGGCAGAGGGGGAGGAGATATATATTGAAAAGCGTAGATGATAGTGATGAGCCTTGTGGTACTCCTTGAGCGAGGTTGTGCGGCTTGGAAGTGGAGTTTCCCATTTGTACGCTAAATTGTCTTTCAGCTAGGTATGAGTGGAACCATTGTAGAGCCAGGCCTGAGATGCCAATGCTGCTAAGACGTTCTAATAGGATTTGATGTTTGATGGTGTCGAATGCAGCGGAGATGTCTAGGAGAATGAGGATGTGTGAGAGACCTTTGTCAAGACCTCTCAAAATTTGGTTGGAGAGTGAAATGAGTAAGGTCTCTGTGCTATGGTGTTTGCGAAAGCCAAATTGTGAGGGGGAAAGGATGTTGTTTTCATCCAAGTAGTCTGAAAGCTGTTTGTTTATTGCTTTCTCAAGGACTTTTGTGATTAGAGGCAGGTTGGAGATCAGTCGGAAATTGGTGAGATCAGAGGGGTCGAGGGAGGGCTTTTTCAGTATGGGTTTAACAATGGCATGCTTAAGGTTTTTAGGGATACTGCCAAGTTCAATGGACTTGTTTATGATGTTTGTTATGGGTTTGGCGATGATCCCGAGGATGGAGAGGAGATGTTTTGTGGGAATGGTATCTGTAGGGTGTGTAGAGGGTCTGATTTTTTTAAGGATGGATTCGATTTCTAGGGATGAGGCGGTGTCAAATGATGAGAGATTGGAAGTGGATTGGGGTTGTGTAGTATCGTTGGATGTTTGTTTGAGGGGGAAACGCGACATGATGTTGCTGATTTTATTGTGGAAGAATAAGGCAAGTTCTTCACATTTTGTCTGGTTGTTTATGTCTGGTATGGTTGGGGTGCAAGGTTTAGTTAAATTGTTTACTAATTGGAATAGGGCTCTTGGGTTGAATTGTAGGTGGTGTATGCGTTGTGAGTGGAAGTCTCGTTTGGTTTTATCGATAGCTACTCTGTAGGAGTGCATGTAGGATTTGAATTTATTTAGTTGGGTGGTGGAGGGGTCTTTGAGCCATGCTCTTTCGAGCTTTTTTAGAATAGATTTCATGTTTTTTAGTTCTGGCGTATACCAGGGTTGTTTGTGTCTTTGGGACATGTCAATTGTGCGTTGTCTAAGGTTCCTTTACGGCCAGTATGGCCCCCGGTGAGGGAGTCATGGGCCCAGGCAAGGACTGCTCTACGGGAGCGACTTGGGACGACAGTCTTCCCTTGGAAGGACACCAGAGTTGCCGCGAGGCTCACCTTTGTGGGGTCAAGAATATCCTGTGTAGTGTCCGGAGTCTCCTCGACCTCAGAGGAGCGCAAAAGCGCATCAGCTCGGATATTCTTAGAGCCGGGTCGGTAACGTAAGGTAAAGTTAAACCGATCGAAGAACAGAGACCATCAGGCTTGCCTTGGGTTCAGGCGCAGGGCTTGCCTCAAAAATGCCAAGTTCTTGTGGTCAGTGTAAACTGTAACTGGGTGGTTGGCCCCCTCCAACCACTGTCTCCATTCCTCCAGAGCGAGTTTTACGGCTAGCAACTCTTTATTGCCAATACAGTAGTTGCTTTCCGCGGCGAGAACTTATTTTGAGAAGTAGGAACATGGTAACTGTTGTCCAGAATCGGAGTACTGGCTATGTGCTTCCCCTATGGCCACATTGGAAGCATCGACTTCCACCACAAATGGCCGGCTAGAGTCGGGATGACGAAGGCAGGTGTCCAGCAAAAAGGATTCTTTGAGATCCTCGAAGGCTTCGCAGGCGGAATCAGGCCAATCCACCGCATTGGCTCCCTTCCGGGTAAGGGCAGTCAAAGGAGCCAGAATGCGGGAGTAATTGGGAATAAAATGTCTGTAGAAATTGGAAAAGCTGAGGAAGCGTTTCAACACTTTAAGACCCCTCGGCCGAGGCCAGTTCTTAATTGCAGCCACTTTCTTGGGATCCATTTGAAAGCCGGCTGCAGAGATGATGTAGCCCAGGAACGGCAGGGACGTCTTCTCGAAACTATATTTCTCAAGTTTTGCATACATACTATGCTATCTAAATATTTGGAGTACTTGACAGGCATGCTGATGGTGTGAAGGCAGGTCCTGGGAGTAGATTAGAATATCGTCAAGGTAGACAATTACGCAGGTGTTCAGAAGGTCCCATAGCACCTCGTTCATCAGGTGCTGGAACACCGCCAGGGCATTACATAAGCCGAAAGGCATCACAAGATATTCATAATGCCCGTCTCTGGTATTAAAAGTGGTTTTCCACTCGTCTCCAGGACGAATTCTGACTAAGTTGTAAGCACCTCGCAAATCCAACTTTGTAAAAATCTTTGCTCCCTGGAGCCTATCGAGGAGCTCCGGTATTAGCGGAAGGGGGTAGCGGTCCCGCTTAGTAATAGAATTAAGCCCTCAATAGTCAATACACTGTCTCAGCGAGCAGTCTTTCTTGCTGACAAAGAAGAAGCCTGCCCCTGCAGGCGACTTGGATGGGCGAATAAACCCCTTGGCCAGTTTTTCTGAAATATATTCAGACATGGCCCGGATTTCAGGTAATGACAGGGGATATACCCTTCCTCGAGGGGCATAACTCGGGTAGCAGGTCTATGGCCCAGTCATACGGGCGGTGCTGTGGAAGAATCTCCGCCTTGGTCTTGGAGGAAATGTCCGTGAAGTCCTCATAAGGACTAAGGGCAGAGTGCATCAACAGAAGTCCGGGAGCCTTAGGCATCTTCATACAATTGGCAAGACAGAAGGGGCTCCTCTTAACAATCTGTAGTGTATCCCACTGAAACGTGGGTGAGTGCTTCTGTAGCCACGGCAACCCTAGCACCACGGGGTGGACGGCCTTCTCCAACACTAAAAAGGCTATCTCCTCCGAATGGATCACCCCGGTGCAGACAGTAATGGGTGCCATGGACATCACAATGGGGCCTGTAAGGTGCGTCCCCTGGATGGAGGTAATTCGTAACGGGACCTCCCGTCTATACGTGGAATCCGCAACTGGGAGACTAAGTCCTGCAGGATGAAATTACCCCCTGCTACCGAATCCAGGTATGTGATTGTCTCAATAGACCCTCCAGGGTATTCCAGGGTAATAGGCACGGTACATTGAGGAGCTGTAGCACAGCCTACGAGGAGCTCCTCCCGACCTCCTAGGCTCTTGCGTTTTCTGCATGCTCCTGGCAGCATGCCAAGAAATGGCCTTTCTGGGCACAATACAAGCACAGTCTCAATGAACGACGATGTTTTCTCTCTTCAGCAGAGAACAGGGCACGTCCCAGCTGCATAGGTTCTCAGGTGGGGACGTCTGTGTGAGAAGTCTTAGGAGAAGACTCAGGTCTCACAGAAGCAGAAGCGGGGCTGCGTTGGGACGTCTGCTGCTCCTTGGCCCTTTGTTGTAGGCGGCAAGCAATGCGAGCAGCCATCTCTATCAAGGCGTTGAGGTCCTCCGGCAGATCTCGGGCAGCAATTTCATCTTTAATACGTCCGGATAGACCCTCCAAGAAGATGGCCTTAAGGCTACCTGCATACTCTGTTTTTAATGTAAACCGGTATGATTTGTATCTGATACAAGAATGTCGGTATATAAAAATGCAAAATAAATAAAATAAATAAATACCATCCTGCCAACCTACTTCCTGGGCTAAGTTCTGGAACTCCATAGCATAGTCTGCCAAGGAGCGAGCCCCCTGACGGAGCTGTAGCAGTTCAGACGTAGCTGTAGCTACTCGAGCTGGCTCATCAAAAGAGAGCCGGAAGTTCGAGATGAACTGTTGTAAATCCACTAGCGAGGAATCATTATGTTCCCAAAGGGGGGAGGCCCATACCAAGGCCTTCCCATTAAGCAGGGACAGGATATAGGCTACTTTCACCGCATCCGTGGGGAACTGCCGGGGCAGCAGGGAGAACCGTATGAAACATTGGTTCAGGAAGCCGCGGCAGATCCTTGTATCTCCAGTGTAGCGAGAGGGTGCCGGTTGCTGAGTCACGGACAAGCCTTGTCCCTCAGGCGCCAGGCTAACGGCAGGCAGGGAATCCAGACGAGTGTATAGTTGTTCCACTGTAGCTGCCAGTGTATCAATGCAGTTTAGGTGCTGTAGCATTCGCTGGGTCATCCCAGGCAGATCCGGGGCACCAGTCACATCCACCAAGTCCATGGCATTGCAATCTGTTGTGGAGTCTCAGTTTAGTGGACCCTTGGGCCGACCTGCAAAAGACTAGGAATGGTGTTCAGCTGTCTCCAGGTAAACACAGGCCGGGAGACAGATGTCAGGCAAGATGTGGACGAAGGTCTTCACCCTGGAAGCTGGTGCTCCCCCGGGAGAAGCCTGTAGGAGCCCAGCTGCTGGGACTTAGGTGAGGTTTCACCCCTGGAAGCCGGAGCCCCCCCGGGAGGAGCCCATAGGAGCCCGGCCGCTGGGACTTAGGCGAGTTGTGGAACCGAGACAGGAGCAAGCAGGCTGGTGAACTGGAACCGGACAGAACTGTAGCTGGACTCGGGAACTGGAACCAGGCAGGAACTGTAGCAAGACTCGGGTACTGGAACCAGGCAGGAACTGTAGCAAGCAGGCAGGAACCAGGCAGGTACTGTAGCAGGTAGGAAAGGAGCGAGTTCAGGAAGACAACCCACTCCGGGGCACGGAGCAACTAGGAACCGCAAGGTAACCCTGTTGCAAGGCAAAGACTGAGTGTCCGCGGCCGGCTTATCAAGGCCGCGGCTTCTGACGTCAAGAATTGGGCGGAGTCACCAATGGCGGGAACGGGCCTAGAATGGCGTCCAACTTGCGCGCACGCCTAGGAACAGGGCGTCCATCGGAGGTTCCCCGGCGGCGTTGCTCCCATGGGGAGCAACGCCGCCGTGAACTTTTCCAACAGAAGCGGGAACGGGTCCAGGAACATGGAGGTAAGGGCCTGGTCGCAGCACTCGTGACCGGGATGGTAACAGTAGACCAGCCTTAATTCAGCCCTGTTGTCCTGCACTGCTTTTGTGGGGATGCTCCCTGACTCCAGCCTGCCTGACCATGACAGCATGATGGAATCGGATGTGGCTACCAGGGCTTTCCTGTCACAATATTCTCTATTGATACAATACCACTCACCAGTATCTGTCACATACTTAATCACGATGACCGACTGAGTTCACTTCAGTGCATAGGCTGCACTGCCAAATTGCCAAGCAGATTTAGCAACCTTCTTGTGACACAAACTCAGTTTCCATCTTTCTAGGGCTCTCTCTCACAATGGGGCCCTCATTTTCAGTTTTTATTTCTCCCCAAAAATTATAAAACAAAAATGATATTTACTGGAAAAAATGATAGCTTATTTAATTCACTCATTTCTCCCATTTTTTCTTTGCTGTGATAAACACTAATAAATTCCAAGGTAAAATAAAATAAAAACTGAAAACAACGATTCCTACCCTCACATTGTTTGCAAAAATGTTTCTCTCAAATGCACATTCATACACGGTGTATGTTTGTATACTACTGATATACTCCTTTTACACATACCAAAAAATATCTGTAACAAGGAGAATAAACTAAGAAGGCTGCTTCTGTACTCCAATCTATTTCCCTTCCTCAGTGAGCAGGCAGAAAGCAGTACCACAGGCTTTATGTCACACAACTCACATAAAGCTAAACCAATAGCCAATACAAATTTGCAATCACCACAATATTCAGACGCAGTAGTTGGTAATCAGAAGGAACTCATATTTTCATGACCTTCATAATAGGCATCATCGTAATTGCTTTTGCGTGTATAAACTGTGCCTTATGTTTAATCATTTGGTCATTTCAGTCCTGATTTAAACTTGCGTTTTTTAAAGAATTTTTTCTTGCACTTAAAAATTAAATGTCTTTTCTTAAAATGAGTTGTGCTAAATTCTGCACTTATCTTTAAGCCTCTTTTCGCTTCATCCACATTCATAGTTGTCTTGCTGAAATCCACAAGAAACAGATGATCCACTGGCGCCATCTGGCATATGGCGTATGGCCGGCGCCATTTTGTATGGCAAAACGACTCGAGCGTAGGAGGTCGTTCCCGGACCCCCGCTGGACTTTTGGCAAGTCTTGTGGGGGTCAGGAGGCCCCCCCAAGCTGACCAAAAGTCCCTGGGGGTCCAGCGGGGGTCCGGGAACGATCTCCTACGCTCCTGACGTCGGGGGACAAAAAACAAAATGGCGCTGGCGCTACCTTTGACCTGTCACAGGGCAAAGGTAGCGCCGGCGCCATTTCTACAATGCACCGGAGGCCCGAGAGTAAAAGATCACACTGGGACCCCCCCCCCCCCCCACTGGACCCCAGGTAATTTAAGGCATTTTGGGGGGGTTCGGGAGGGTGGGGGATTTATTTTAAAAGGTTGGGGTGGGTTTTAGGGTTGTTTTAGTGTGCCGGTTTTCCCGCCCTCCCCCTTCCCCTCCCCCTAATTTACGATTTTTGACGATAAATCAGGGGAATTCCTATTAAATATTGACTCTAATGATTTTTGACGATTTAAAATATATCGGACGATATTTTAAATCGTCAAAAAACGATTCACATCCCTACTATGTAGTTCTTTCATTTTGGCTCCAGCCTAGCTGCTCCCTCACCTCAGGCCAATACACTACAGTGTGCTCCGACGGAACGCACTGTTAACCTGCCCTTGGACGCGCATTTTCCCTTACCCCTCATTCAGTAAGGGGCGGAAAACGCCTGTCCAACCCGCGGCACCTAATAGCGCCCTCAACATGCAAATGCATGTTGATGGCCCTATTAGGTATGCCCGCGCGATACAGAAAGTAAAATGTGCAGCCATGGCACACATTTTACTTTAAGAAATTAGCGCCTACCCAAAGGCAGGCGCTAGTTTCTGCCGGCACTGGGAAAGTGCACAGAAAAGCAGTAAAAACTGCTTTTCTGTGCACCCTCCGACTTAATATCATGGCGATATTAAGTCGGAGGTCCAGAAGAGTAAAAAAAGTAAAAGAAAAAAAAATTTAAAAGGGCTGGCAGCTGTCGGGCCGAAAACCGGACGCTCAATTTTGCCAGTGTCCGGTTTCCGAGCCCGTGGCTGTCAGCAGGCTCGAGAACCGATGCCGGCAAAATTGATCGTCGGCTGTCAAACCAACTGACAGCCACTGCTCCGGGTCAAAAGGAGGCGCTAGGGATGGGCTAGTGTTCCTAGCACCTCCTTTTGCCCGTTTCTTCCGCACCACCTAATTTAAATACTGTATTGCGCACACCGGCAAGTGGTCGGTGCGCGCGCCGGCTTTCCAGTGGACTTTACTGAATCGGCCCGATCAGAAATAGATGTTTGCCATCGTTGTTTGTCTCACTGCAGCAGAGTCACTGCAACACTTTTCAGTGAGCCATAGACTTGAAAGGGAGACATAAATGAAGGAAAACATATTTATGTGGCCCCTGTTCCACAAGAGTCTATAGAAGTTAACAGTGCTAACAGGTTTTATGTTGAAATAGAGGTTTCCCCCATGGCAGCTCTGAATTCTCTTAACAGTAGGGATGTGAATCGTTTTAGGACGATTAAAATTATCGTCCGATAATTTTAATATCGTCTTAAACCGTTATGGAACACAATACAATAGAGATTCTAACGATTTATCGTTATAAATCGTTAGAATCGTGAGCCGGCACACTAAAACCCCCTAAAACCCACCCCCGACCCTTTAAATTAAATCCCCCACCCTCCCGAACCCCCCCAAATGAGTTAAATAACCTGCGGGTCCAGCAGCGGTCCGGAACGGCAGCGGTCCGGAACGGGCTCCTGCTCCTCAATCTTGTTGTCTTCAGCCGGCGCCATTTTCCAAAATGGTGGCGAAAAATGGCGGCGGCCATAGACGAACACGATTGGACGGCAGGAGGTCCTTCCGGACCCCCGCTGGACTTTTGGCAAGTCTCGTGGGGGTCAGGAGGCCCCCCACAAGCTGGCCAAAAGTTCCTGGAGGTCCAGCGGGGGTCAGGGAGCGATTTCCCGCCGCAAATCGTTTTCGTACGGAAAATGGCGCCGGCAGGAGATCGACTGCAGGAGGTCGTTCAGCGAGGGTTCCGGCGCCTCGCTGAACGACCTCCTGCAGTCGATCTCCTGCCGGCGCCATTTTCCGTACGAAAACGATTCGCGGCGGGAAATCGCTCCCTGACCCCCGCTGGACCTCCAGGAACTTTTGGCCAGCTTGTGGGGGGCCTCCTGACCCCCACGAGACTTGCCAAAAGTCCAGCGGGGGTCCAGAAGGACCTCCTGCCGTCCAATCGTGTTCGTCTATGGCCGCCGCCATTTTTCGGCGCCATTTTCCAAAATGGCGCCGGCTGAAGACAACAAGATTCAGGAGCAGGAGCCCGTTCCGGACCGCTGCCGTTCCGGACCGCCGCTGGACCCGCAGGTTATTTAACTCATTTGGGGGGGGTTCGGGAGGGTGGGGGATTTAATTTAAAGGGTCGGGGGTGGGTTTTAGGGGGTTTTAATGTGCCGGTTTTGCGATTTTTCGATTTTTCACGATTTTTCACGATTTTTCACGATTTTTCACCCCCCCAAACGGCAACAATACGATTCCCTCCCCCTCCCAGCCGAAATCGATCGTTAAGACAATCGAGGACACGATTCACATCCCTACTTAACAGTGTTTTAGCATCTGCTGAAAGTGCACAGGATGTTGAGAGGGCAAAAGGTTATCCTGGATCCAATATAGGAATATTGCAAAGCTCTGGGTCATCTGTGTATCAGAAGGTATTATCTGCTAGGGATGTGCAGAGGGACGCCATACATTGCATTCGGGATTCATTTTATTTATTTATTTATTTATTTATTTATTTATTGTTTTTGTTATACCGAGTTTCATGATAGGCATCACATCAACCCGGTTTACAAATAACAAGGAGTGTAAAGCATAACGTAACGTAAAAAAACAATATTTTCAATAAGAACCTTGAACTTTAAATACAGTGAATCAGAAAAAGGGAGAGGGAAAGTTACAAAAAACAAGGAAAATAAACTTGGGATGGAAGGGGAGAAATTGAACAGCACAATATTTACATTTCAGCCTATTGATACATTAGAATAGCAAGTGAAAAAATAAGACTATGAAACGGTACATAGGTAATCAAATGAATAAATATGACAGTTGTGAATGGTAATAGTATGATAAATATTCAGCAGGAATTAGTGAGAGAGGGTTTGAGGTTGGTTGATTCGTGTTTACATTCCATTATTGCATACGAGTTAGTGCTAGTGAGAGGAGGTTTTATTCAAGGCTTGGAAATGCTTTTTTGAAAAGCCAAGTTTTTAGTCTTTTCCTAAATGTTAAAGAGCATGGCTCGTCTCAAATCAGGTGGGATCGAGTTCCAGAGAGCTGGACCTGCTGATGAGAAGGCTCTGAGACTCAAGGATTTATGTTGGTAGGTTTTGGCCTTTGGAATTTGGAGTGACTCTTTGTAGTGTTCCCTGATAGGCCTGGCGGAGGTGAATTTTTTAAGTGGTATTTGTAGGTCAAGTTGCGTGTGTTGGTTGATAGTTTTGTATATGATGTTAATGGTTTTGTACATGATTCTATAGTGGATCGGAAGCCAATGGAGGTTTTTGAGAATAGGTGAAATGTGGTCAATTTTCCTGGAATTTGTAAGGACTCTGGCTGCAGAGTTCTGAACCATTTGTAAAGGTTTGGTGTAAGAAGCTGGGAGGCCTAATAGTAATGAGTTGCAATAATCTAGTTTGGAAAAGATTATTGCTTGCAAGATTGTTCTGAAGTCCTGAGTGTGAAACAGCGGTTTTATTCTTTTCAGGATATGTAATTTGTAGAAGCAATCTTTGGTGGTTAGGTTAATGAATGTTTTGAGGTTGAGACGATTGTCTAGAATGGCTCCTAAGTCTCTTACGTGGGTTGTTTGAAGGAGTGTGGGTGGTTTAGGAAGTGTGTTATTGTTTTCCGGTGATATGAGCAGGAATTCTGTTTTCGAAGCATTGAGTACAAGGTTTAGACTGTTGAGGAGAAGTTTAATTTCTAATAGGCAACTGTCCCAGTATTCCATTGTTTTTGAGATTGATTCTTTTATAGGGATTACGATCTGTACGTCGTCTGCAAAAAGGAAATGTTTCAGGCTTAATTTTGTTAGTAGTTGGCAGAGTGGTAGCAGGTAGACATTGAAAAGGGTGGGTGAAAGTGATGATCCTTGCGGCACTCCTCTATTAGAAGGGTGGTATTGGGATTCTTTATTATGAATTTTGACTCTGTATCCTCTGTTTTCTAGAAATGTTTTGAACCAGTTTAGTGTGGCACCTGTTAAACCAATGTTTGCCAGCTGTTTTAGAAGAAGGGCGTGGTTGACGGTGTCAAAGGCCGCCGAGAAGTCAAGGAGGATTAGAAAATATGCTTGGCCTTTATCAATACCAGAGAGTAGGTAGTCCATGAGTGAAATTAGTAGCGTTTCGGTGCTTGCGGCTTTGCGAAAACCATATTGGTTTGGGAACAGAATACTGTGGTCCTCTAGGTAGTTGGATAGTTGGGTGTTTACCAGTTTTTCCATGATTTTAGCTATAAATGGTAGGTTGGAAATAGGGCGGAAGTTGTTGGGATCACATGCATTTAGATTTGGTTTTTTTAGCAGTGGCTTGATTGAGGCAGTTTTTAGGTCATCTGGGTAGATGCCATGTGATAAGGAGCAGTTTATAATATCTGCTAGGGTTTTTGCTATTGTGTCCGGGATAAGAAGAAGCATTTTGGTAGGGATTTGATCAAATGGGTGTGATGACGGTTTCATTCTTTTTAATACATTTTGTATCTCTGTGATTGTGATGGGTTCAAAGGCATTAAGCTGGATGTCTTTATTTTGGGGAAGATATGTGTTATCTGGAGACGTAGTGTTTGGAATCAGCTGATTAAGGAGATCCGATATTTTTTTGTTAAAATGAAGAGCCAATTCGTCTGCTTTAGTCTGGGCTTGTTCGGGTGGTATATCTGGAGTGATAGGTTTAGTGAGGCTGGAAACGAAGGCGAATAGAGCTTTTGAGTCAAAGCTGAGATGATGAACCTTTCGGGCATAGTAGTCTCTTTTGATTTTCAACGTGGTACTTTTGTAAAGATGGAGTGATCGTTTGTAATCAGAGAGTGAGGCTGGTGAAGGGGCTTTGCGCCATTTTCTTTCTTTTTGCCGAAGTAATTGTTTGAGTTTTCGTAGTTCATCATTATACCAGGGTTGACGTTTGGATGTATTAGCAGACCTTGTTTTGGTTGTCAGTGGGCAGAGAGTGTTTGCTATAGATTTTGTTATTTTGGACCAGGATTGGAGGGCAGCGTTAGGGGTAGATACTTCAATGAGTGGTAGATCCGAGGTTAGAGCTTTACTTAGATGTTCCGAGTTGCAAGGTTTTCTGTATAGGAAAGAGGGTCTTGAGTTGAGTTTGGAGTCTGATCGAGGTAAGGAAAAACTGGTGGAGATTAGAGAATGATCTGACCATGGGACTTTTTTGCAATTTGGTTGTTTTGTAAGAGAAATACCAGTGTTTGTAAAGAGTAGATCAAGCGTGTGGCCTGCTTTGTGGGTGGGTTTATTGATTTGTTGTCTGAATCCCATCGCTGACAGTGCGGTGAGGAGGGCTTCACAGTTTGTAGAGAGGGGAACTTTGTCAACATGTAAATTGAAGTCACCCAGGATTATAGCAGGGGAGTCAAGATTGAGATGCAGAGTTATGGTTTCGATGATAGGAGAGGAGTCTGACTCTAGTAAGCCTGGCGGGGCGTAGACTAGCAGGATTTGGAGTTGTTCTGATTTGAACAATCCTAGTTCTAGTTTAGTTACTGTACTGATGGAGTGGTGTGAGAACCTTAAGGATTTTTTTGCAGCTAGGAAGATACCCCCTCCTCTTTTTTTTTGTCTTGGGATGGAGAAGAAATCGTAAGTCTGCGTTGGTAATTGGTTAATGAGTGTGATGTCCGTGGATTTGAGCCATGTTTCTGTTATGGCGCAAACGTCTGGGGTTGTGTCCTGCAGTATGTCGTTGAGTATAAGAGTTTTGTTGGTGAGAGATTGGGCGTTGAATAGGATTATGGTGAATAGGGTGAGGCCTAGTAACTGTGTAGTGGGGGAAATCATGATTGGGATGAGTGATTTGTAGGTGCGTGGTCGGTAGTACATTATTGTTCAGGTTGGATCGGTGCTGGATGAGTGCTACCGGAGCTTGGATGTGCTGCTAGAGACTGGATGTGTGCTTCTGTAGCCTGGATGAGTGCTGCTAGAGATTGGATGCGTGCCTCTGGAGACTGGATGCGTGCCGCAGGAGACTGGATGCGTGCCGCAGGAGACTGGATGAGTGCTGCTGGATGAGTGCCTCTGGGGACTGGATGAGTGCTGCTGGATGAGTGCCTCTGGAGACTGGATGAGTGCTGCAGGAGACTGGATGAGTGCTGCTGGATGAGTGCCTCTGGAGACTGGATGAGTGCCTCTGGAGACTGGATGAGTGCTGCTGGATGAGTGCCTCTGGGGACTGGATGAGTGCTGCAGGAGACTGGATGAGTGCTGCTGGATGAGTGCCTCTGGAGACTGGATGAGTGCTGCAGGAGACTGGATGAGTGCTGCTGGATGAGTGCCTCTGGGGACTGGATGAGTGCTGCAGGAGACTGGATGAGTGCTGCTGGTTGAGTGCCTCTGGGGACTGGATGAGTGCTGCTGGAGACTGGATGAGTGCTGCTGGTTGAGTGCCTCTGGAGACTGGATGAGTGCTGCAGGAGACTGGATGAGTGCTGCTGGATGAGTGCCTCTGGGGACTGGATGTTGTGCTGCAGGAGACTGGATGAGTGCTGCTGGATGAGTGCTGCAGGAGACTGGATGAGTGCTGCTGGTTGAGTGCCTCTGGGGACTGGATGAGTGCTGCTGGAGACTGGATGAGTGCCTCTGGGAACTGGATGAGTGCTGCAGGAGACTGGATGAGTGCTGCTGGTTGAGTGCCTCTGGAGACTGGATGAGTGCTGCAGGAGACTGGATGAGTGCCTCTGGGGACTGGATGAGTGCTGCAGGAGACTGGATGAGTGCTGCTGGATGAGTGCTGCTGGAGACTGGATGAGTGCCGCTGGGGACTGGATGAGTGCTGCAGGAGACTGGATGAGTGCTGCTGGATGAGTGCCGCTGGAGACTGGATGAGTGCCTCTGGGACTGGATGAGTGCTGCAGGAGTGCTGCAGGAGTGCTGCAGGATTCATATTCGTTGGGGGGCAGATATGTTGCATTCGGCAAGGGCTCCCCCCCCGATACGTTTATACGTTATTTCCTATTTGTTTCCCTGCTAAAATTAAATTAACTACAACTCCCCACCCTCCTGAAGCCCCAAGACTTACCAAAACTCCCTGGTGGTCCAGCAGGGGGTCCGGGAGCCATCCCCTACACTCACACCCTCAGCTGCCGGTTTCAAAATGTTGCCTATAGCATTTGACCTACTATGTCACAGGAGCTACTGGTGCCATTGGTCAGCCCCTGTCACATGGCCATCGGCGCCATCTTGTCCTCCTACCATGTGACAGGGGCTGACCAATGGCACCGGTTGGCCCCTGTGACATAGTGAGGGCAAAGGCTATCGGCACCATTTTGAATACTGGCAACCGATGGCCGGAGTGCAGGAGGTCGCTCCCGGACCCCCGCTGAACTTTTGGCAAGTCTTGTGGGGGTCAGGAGGGTGGGAGGTTTGTTTAAATTGGCTCCTTTAGGCGGCCGAATAATTCGGCGAAGATTTGTTGTATTCAAGGGGAATTGCGATACGTTTCGCTTCCCCATGAATACAACAAATAGAGCCCTATACGTTGCGGATTCCCAATTGGTAGGGAACAAATGCACACCCCTATTATCTGCCTTTCTTGACAGACAAGGGGATACATCCTGTAAGAATACCTAGTGCTGAGTGGATTGATAGCACTATGAAGCACTATGATAATTAAACTTACCAGAGGATCATCCAGCACGGATGACATCATTCCTGGAAGGATGGAACTAACTTTGTTATTTTTCTGATAACAAGAGCCTAGCCTATAGTAAGAAGCACGCTAAGTACACATGCTAAAATATATATCGATTGGTTATTGAAGGTAATGGGTGTGGATTATGCAGATGTCTGGTATCAGCAATCCTAGGACCCTTATAAGTCTGAGCACACACGTTAGAGCACTGGGTAGATTCTGAATTATACACCATTTGCTTTGTATTCACTTCTTCCCCGGGGAAACCACGCCTTTCCCCTTTTCCCCATTAATAAACCTTTCACTGCATAACTTCTTTGGAGCTGGTATTCATTGAATTATTGGTCAGAGGTTATCGCCATTAACATCTGGTGGCCCGTACGGGGAACTTTGAGAAGGGATTTCGCGACTCCCTGCTCGGGAATCTCCGGTTCTAAATAGGTAGGTGGCGATCACCTTTTTGCTACCGATTTTCACTCAGCGCTGGTGTTTCGGTCAGCTACGTTTAGTCAAGGCAGACAGCTCTGACTCCTTATCTAGTCAAGGCTCCAGGCTCTGACTTCTAATAGGAGTTATGGCAGGCAGCTCTGACCTCTAACCTACTGAATTTGTGGCTGTAGTCCGAATATCAATATGTAGGTATTGTTCCATCCTTCAAACACGGGACGCCGGTTTGCATAGGTGGAGCTACTCAATTGTGTGGTATGTATGAGATTCAATTTTAACTAAGTTATTTAAAAGTGTTGATTTGATTAATGTTTAAGTTGCCTGTGTATTTTCTTTCATTTCTTACTAGTTTATTGCGCCTCTGTACTTCTCTGCGGCCCTAGTTTAATTGTAGGTAGTGCTCCTTTGAATGGCATTCTTCGGAAGCTATAAATCTCTTAAAGTCGTCGCTTCGTGTGTGTGTATAGATAATTCAGACGCTGCTCATTCCTAAAGTGTTTTTGCTCTGCATCATTTCAACCTTTCTTAAGACTTTTACAGCAGTTTAAGTTGTTGCCTCGTGTGTGTATAGCTAATTTAGACGCTGCCCATTCCTCAATTGCTTTTGTTCTGTATTATTTAAAACTTTTTACAGCAGTTTGGAATTTTAGTTCTTCTCTCCTCGACTCTGCCTTCTCATTTCTTGCAGTCAAAGTTAATGACACTCTGCATTCTGGTCTGATTACATTTAGGTATCTCTCGTCACTGTTTGTCAATTTTATTTGCATTGTGGATTTCTCTTTCATTGCTAATTCCCCTGCTCTGATTTTCTGAAACTTTCTGCCTCTCGCACATTCCTGTATCTGCCAGGAAGCTACCGAGCATCACTCCCTCCTCTCCCTCCTCCCTTGTCTCCTCCCAATGCTTGTTGGGAAATTGAGTTTTGCTTATCCACCCTTTGCATCCCTGTAAGTTGTCACGCCCCCTCTCTCCCCACTCTCCCCTCCTTCTCAGCATTCCTCACTCCTCACGTCAGTGCCTGCTGGTACCTGCTTTCTTTGTCTTTGTCTCCAAGCCTTGTGGGCGTGCCACCCCCCTCCCCACCCCTCCTGCCGTGCTCCGTCGATTGACTTCTGGTCCCGTTAGTTCTCTTCTCTCTGTGCCTATCTCCCGGCTCGCCCCTCTCCCCCTTTTGTTAGTAATCACTTCTGTTTCAGGCTGCGTGTCCGTGTTTCTTGCTGTGTTGCTGGGACTTCAATTCGCTTTAATTCTCTTTGTGTGCCTGGCTCCGACTATATTTTGTTTTCCTTTTCCTTTCACTTGTTAGTTTTACTGCAGCTATTAAAGTTTTACGGCTTGCCTGCACACAGCACCAGATCTCCTCCTGCTAGTGTTAACTGCTAATGCTTCTGTTACTTGCCGTTTCCTTACAAGATTATGGGTACTTCCTTTTCATGTGGTTTGTACCATTTGCAATCTGTGTGTTCTTTCACTGCTTTTAACTTTCTTTCCGGCTGCTCTAGGCTGCTTTGTTCTCTGTTTCTGTGTAGTGGGACAGGGGAGCGGGAGAGCCCCTCCTTTGCAGGATTCCTCGTACCAACCAGTGACCGCCCAGCCTATTGGCTTTGCCCTCCACAGCTTCCCTTTGCTCTCTGGGATTTGCAGTCCACATTCTTTGATACTAGGCTGCCGTGCTGACTACTCACTCCTTCCTTTACCCCTCCCTTAGGCATTCAATTCAGACCCCTGCTCCTGTCTGTGCTCTGTTACAAAAAAAAAAAAAAACACACGAGCTCTGAACCTTGTGAGCTCTTTCTCTCTTTTTTTTCTGTTTCAAGTTCTACGCACGTTAACGGACTTTGTCCTCTGTCCTGTGCCATCCTTTCCCCTGCTGCTTGTTTTAATCCTCATACTGTGCTTGCAGTTTTTTTTTTCCTTAACACCGCACTCAAAAAAAAACCAAAAAAAAAAAAAACCCGGGAGAGGTTCCTTTGGAATATTGCTTGCCCATTCAGCCAGACCTTTAGTTGTCATTAAATATGTTTTCCAAGTTCCGTGCATCCAAAGCTCAGACTAGCTCTGAAGCTGCTTCTAGTAATACTTCCTGTGAATCACCTCTTGCACGAGTCATTGCCTTTCAGATCCCAAATGAGAAATTAATCAGGGCCTGCCATCTTAAGTGGGTTTTATGGGCAGCTCAAGATGATTTTCTTAACTGGCCCTCCCATGGCTCCTTTGACACGGTTCTCCTGACTCGTTTAAAAGAATTTCTTGAGAATAAATATGCCACTAAGCCTGCTAAGTTAAATGAACACAGGCTGGTCCTCAGCTGGTTTAATTTAGTAAGATCAGCCAACGCTAACACTGCTTCTGCTCCTCCACAGAAAGCAGCTGATGCCCTACATGAGTCCTCCGTGTCCTCGCTATCTTCTGGTCCACTCCCTGCTACGCAATCTGCGTTGCCTCAGACCCCCACCATTTCCACCCCACAGGTAGCACCTCCTACTTTACCAAAGTCTGCTACGTCACCTGATGCCCCTCCTCCTCCTTATGTGTCTGATTCATTAATTCGCCCTTATGCTGCTCTCCAAGTTCAACTTGATCAAATGGCAATGGCACTCCCAGTGCTTAGTCCTGATGACCCATCCCAGTCAGACACTGCTGTCGGTTTTACTCCCTTAGCTCCAGATCGCTCAGCCCGCCTACATTCTTTAAGCAACACCCAGACCTCATCCTCAGCTGTTCCGAGGCCTACTTCTGACACGCCCCTTACTCACCTTAACCCTACCTCTGCTGTTCGACAGTCAACCCTATCCCTCCCCTCCACTACTGAGGGAGGGCTGGTTTCTGTTCAGGGAATGCTGCACTGCACCCCTGTACAACCTGAGATAGACGATGATTCTTCTTCTGACGCCTCATTTGATTCTGAAGACTTGCCTGTCATTCCTGGCCTTCGCCATCCGTTAACAGTTGAACTACGCCGTCGCTTAGACCAACATTCTGAAAATTCTACTTCTCCTATATATGCTGATCCTGCAGCACTAGTTGTCACAGCACCCCAAGTCAGCACTGTGACCCCTGCATCTTTTGTTGCCAATAAAGAACAGTCTTTTTCTTATGTGACTAGATGGGTAGAGGCCCTTGCAGAATGGACTGAGATTCTCAGTCCTCAGATGCGTCTCTATCCTCGAATAGGATCCCTTACTAAGGAAGATATGAACACAGCTCGAGTGCTATTCGCGATAACCCCAATCCTGAATGGTCTAGTAAGTTTCACAATTACATGCGCATGGGTCTCAAGGTATGGGAACGATACGAAGGGAAGTATCGGTCGTCATCTACTGCTGCTCCAGGCCCTGCTGTGGCCCTTCCTATTTTGTCCAAACCTGGACGTACCGCCAGAAATAATACGGTTAAAACTTACACTCCATGGTCTTTCACTGATTTACAGGCAGTTCTTTCTAAACTCCCCTCTATTTCTCGCGGTGCTCATGCCTGGATCCTCAAACTGGAAAGCCTTACCATGGGCGTACAACTCGCAGTTGGCGATATTAAAGCTCTTTTTGCCCAAACTCCTGGCCTTAACCAATCGGCAGTGTGGTCTGCCGCCCAACGTTCTGATGTCTTATCAACCCACCAGCATGATGGTGACTCTTTTGACCCACATCGTACTGCCACATGGGACGCTTTGCGCCATCTTTTTCCGCAACGGCGTGATTTCACTAAACTTACTTCAGCTCGCTGGGATCCCAAGCTCACTCTTTTTGATACATTTTTGCATACTTTTCAGGAAATGTTCACTCAAGAGACGGGAAGTCCTTATTCAGATCCCAATTCTCTTCCAATGTTTTGTCACATGTTTGTCCAAACTTTACCCGTCACCATTCGAAAGGCATTGAGCAATGTAGTTGCCTTGGAAACCATGCCTTGGAGTCAAATGCATGGTAACATATTACATCATGTGCAGAAATTTCTTGAAGCGCGTGATAAGTCCCAGGACGATCTTGTTCGAACACAGACCAAGGCTAGTGCACTTTTTATCCAGGATCGCGAGTTTGCCAATGTTCCTCCCTATGACATTCCAGAGTCCGATTCATGTTTCTTCCAGACACCTAGTTCTCGACCCCCATTTCGAGGAAGCCAAAGAGGGCGTTCCTCCCAGAGACGCCCATCCCAGCCTTGGAATCGCGACCAACGACCACGAGATTGGCAGCGCCAAGACTATGCCCCAGATTGGCCAACCCCCCAGAGAAGAAATCCAGGTCAACAATGTTACCAGTGTGGACAATTGGGTCATTATGCTAGGGATTGCCATGCTGCCCCTTCGCAGCCTCAGCACCCCACCTTCAACCCCCGCTCATGGACAGGCCCACGTAATCAGTATCCGCCACAATGACGCCAAAAGTCGTCAACTGTTGTTGCACCTCTTTCTGTTCCTGCCGACTCTACGGAACCAACCATTGAGCTTCTCCTGAATGATAAACATCCAGTACGATTTCTTGTCGATACTGGAGCCTCCATCTCAGTTCTCCGTTCGTTACCACCATCTGTCTCTTTGTCCCCTGAAGCACAGTCTGTTGTAGGTCTTTCAGGTATGTCTAGGGTATTGCGTAAAACTAGTCCCTGCACCCTACAACTTGGAGATCACCGCTGCACAGGTTCCTTCGTATTTGCACCTCACTGTCCTGTCAACTTGCTAGGTCGTGACCTCTTATCCGAATTCCAGATTCAGATAGACTTTTCTCGTCGCCAGCCATCCCTCCTTATGGCTGTGCTTGACCAATTTGACGCTCGTCGGTCTTTTGCTTTAGATTCATTGCCCAATGATTTGTGGTCCACAGAAGGAAATGAATATGGCCTTTCTAAATCCGCTCAACCCCACCTTATTCGTCTCAAAGATCCATCACGTGGCCCTTACCAAGAGCAGTACCCCCTCCCCGATGACGCTCGTTCTTCTATTGCACAAGAAGTTGGTTCATTAGTTGCTGCGGGTGTTTTGGAACCCAGCTCTTCTCCTTTTAATACTCCCCTTTTCCCGGTCCATAAACGAGATGGAAGATGGCGTTTAGTCCAAGACCTCAGACTGTTGAATGATCTTACCATCCCCATTTTTCCAAATGTTCCTAATCCTGTTACTCTACTTAATTCCACGCCCATTCATCTTTTTAAGACATGTATTGACCTCTCCAATGCATTTTTCTGTATTCCTCTACATCCTGATTGCCGACCCCTTACTTCCTTTCAGCTTGGTCCTCGTAGCTTCCAATGGACGAGACTTCCACAAGGATTTCGTGATAGCCCTTCTATATTCAGTACCCAATTACACCGTGATCTAGAGTTGTTTGAAGCCACTTTACCCGAGGATGCAAGTTTATGCCAGTACGTTGATGATCTGTTACTCACCGCCACTACTGAAGATTTGTGTATCCAGCTGTCCATTGATCTCTTGAATAGGTTATACCACCTTGGTTACAAGGTTAACCATAAGAAATTTCTGTTAGCACAAACTTCGGTTTCCTTTCTCGGCATTCATTTAGGAAACGGTGTTCGTTCCATCAATGATGATTTAGTACGATCCCTGATGGCTCTTCCTGTTCCACCCACCACAGTGACCCAGACTCGTGCATTCTTAGGTTTACTCAACTTCTGCCGTCTATGGATTCCGGCTTTTAGTGAAAAGGCCCTTTTCTTGTATGCCCATACTCAGGGCTCCGTCAAAGGCTCCCACCCCGTTTCTCTCACAGATCTTGAGACATCCCGTTTAAAGGCTCTTGTTGAAGAAGCCTTGCAGGCTAACATCTTACTTGCTTATCAGCACTCGCAACCTTTACATCTGTGGGTAGTTGCAGGCACCCACACCTGGTCAGCTGTTGGCACACAGGACCAGTTGGAAGCTGTCATTTTCCTTTCTGGCAAATTTTCCCCTGTTGAGCTCGGTATGACTGCTTGCGAAAGAGGAGTTGTCGCTTGCGCTACTGCACGTGAAAAACTGACCCATTATATTCCCTATGCTACGGTGGTTCTTCACACCCGTCACGACGTCAATTTTCTTCTTTCACCTTCCCAAATGTCTTTAACGGCTTCTCGTACTGGTAAATACCAGGCTATCCTTACGTCATCGGCCACTTCGCTACAACCTTGGGGTAAAGCTGTACCTGCCCCTGCTGTTTCCTTAGACAGAATTCTGTCCACTATCGGATCTCCAGATGCCTTGTCGCATGACTGCACTCGCCAGCTTCCTGAAATGGATGACTTACCTCTGTCTGCTATTCCACTGGACGAGGGAGAATTTTGGTTCACTGACGCTGGAGGCACTCTCCTTACCTCCACTGGCTTTGCCGCCCTTCGGCTTCTACCATTCACGGACACTGTGGTTGAAAAACACGTGTTCTCTCTACCCCCTGACACTGGTGTACAGGAGGGTGAACTCATTGCTGTCACATGGGTTCTAGACTACGTGCTAGAACACCGCTCTCCTCTTGTTTCTTTGACTGTCTATACTGATTCCCATTATGTGTTCTCGTCGGTACATCAACATCGTCATAAATGGAAAAAGAGAGGGATGACTACGAGTACTGGAGCCACTCTCAACAGTATACATATTTGGCAGAAATTGTTTACGTCCCTTGAAGAATTTGGTGTAAGAGGCGAACAAGTCGCCATCACTTGGGTGAAAGGCCATCAGAAACCCTCCGCATCTTGGGAAGCCTATGGCAACCACCTGGTTGATAATGAACTTCAAGAACTGAAACCACAACGATGTAACGAGTCGCCCGACCCGGATGGCATTTTGGTGACGACTCGCTCACAGGCTAAAGCACGTGATACTATGCGGACAGAGGAAGACACCCCTCCATGGCACCAAGAGAAAGATGTCCCCTCACCCATTCAGACTGCCTACAAGCTTCAACAAGACGCTACAGGAGCCGAGATACAAGAATGGTTATACGCTGGAGCCACACCTGTTAGTCACCCCAGTGAAGATTGCTTTTTGTATACCCATCCCTCATGGAAACCCTGTTTGCCCTTGACGGCTGCTAGAACCATGGCTACTAGCCTACATCTACCTGCTCATAGGCCAGCCACCCAGCTCACTGACGAATTATCTGTATGGTGGAACCCCAAAATTCGGACCATATGCCATGAAACAGTCCAGTTGTGCCACGTTTGTACTGGTAATATTCCCCGCAGAGGTCCTTCAGTTATCCCTGGTCACATCCCGAGACCTCAAGGTCCCGGTATTGAATGGCATTGCGATTTTACCGATATGGGAAGTAGAGAACGACATTTGAGATATCTTTTAGTCTGTGTGGACAGATATTCCCATTGGATTGAAGCCTTCCCCTGCAGAAGTGAGTCCAGTGATGTCATGGCACGTGCGTTATGTCAGGAACTCATACCTAGACATGGATTTCCTCACTGCATCGTCACTGATAACGGTACCCACTTCGTCAACAGATTGGTGGACACCATTATGCAAATGCTAGGATGCCACCATCGTCGTGTGGCTGTCTATAGGCCCCAGAGCAATGGTCTCGTAGAACGGTACAATGGTCTGTTGAAAACTCGTTTACGGTTACTTATGGTACAGACGCAAGGCTCCTGGCTGAACTGTCTGCCATGGGCCTTACTTTATCTGCGGAATGCTCCCATCACCAACTTACGTTTATCTCCATTTCAGCTACAAACCGGAAGGTTCATGCCTTGGGTTACCCCTAGCACTGCTATGGTGGATCGTCTCCCCACATATTGGAAGAATTTATGTGCTGCACTAACCTATGTTCATTCTTTTGCAGGATTCCCCAGTGATCGGTCCGGAGACGACGAGTGTACCCCTCCCGTGAAAGTCGGTGATCTAGTGTGGAGAAAGAACTACACACACAAGAGCTGGAAGGACCCCGTGTACGTGGGACCCTTCCCTGTTACTGCCGTCACTCCTACCACAGCTAAACTTGGTCAAGATACGGTGTGGACTCATCTTAAAGACATACGTCCACAGCCCAAGTTGACAGATACGGACTGCCGCACAGATACTTAAGGACAATTACCCTCATTTAAGGACTTGACCAATATGTTTCAAATGTTCCAAGGACCCCTTTTCTTTAGCTTTGATACCTGGATGTGTATTTTTGCTGTCTTGTTTATCATCTTCGTTACTATCAGCTTGCTTTTGTATTTTAATGGTATTGACTTTTTGCATTAACATGTTTATCCTTTTTTGTGTATTGTCCCTTTGGAGTGGCATACTCCCTGTATGCACCACTGACCCGAATTGTAATGCTTGCATCTCAGTCACTATAGATGGTACGACTAAAACTTCCACTTTGCTATACAAATCACATTATGAATGTCAAGGGACAGTCACTTTCTGTTCTCATAATTCTACACGATACAGCGTATGTACCGTGCAGACAACCATTACCTGTTTTGACCCGACTGAAGCCCCCGCCCAACAATGGATACAAGTCCACAAAGGAGACACTCCTAATGGTCCGGTTATGGCATCTGTCCTTTTGCTCCCTACCGAAAGATCGGTTTCCCTCATTTTCGAAGTATGTACCCTGCCCGCATCTTGGAATTTGACTTATAGATGTGGTAATGATTTGGCTTGGCACCACACCTATATGCATAACCATAAGTACGTGTGCCCCAAAAGATGGCCATACACTCGTTCCCCTAAATCTCACTGTGCTGAGAGTAAGGCTGACTCTTATTGTGCCTATTGGGATTGCGTGGCCTTCGCCACCTGGCATAACAACCCCAAGTCTGCTTCATTGACTTTGGTCCCAAGCTTGTCAAACTGTGCCTTAAATACTTGTAACAAAGTCAATTTCACCCTTTTCAACCCATCTGAATTCCTTGATAAATGGGGTAATGTTTTCGGTATCCGAATTCATGCCTCAGGAACTGATCCTGGAGGGCTCTTCTATATTCAGAAGGTTGTAACTCGTAAGAGTCCATTAGATCACTCTGCCATTTTTAAAGAATTTTATCAGCATGTTACTGAGCCCTTTCCCATATCCCAAACTGCACGAAATTTGTTTGTTGACCTTGCTAACGCCATTACTACTTCACTTAATGTTTCCAACTGTTATGTTTGTGGTGGTACCGATATGGGAGATAACTGGCCATGGGAAGCCAAAGAATGGAATTGGTCCATACCCTATAATGTTTCCTCTCTTGTTTTACCCCCACGATTTAACAAAGCCCGATGGATATTGGCTCACTCCATAATACCTACCTGGTGTATCCATAGACCTTATACCATGGATCATGTCACTGCAGTAGGCAATTCTTCTTGCATGTCTCAGACTACCCTTAACTACACCTCCTCTACCACTATCCTGTACACCCATTGGCCTAACTCGTCTGTGATCCCAAACCTAACTCTTTGGACTACAGAACCCCTTCTTTCAATAGGTACCCGTAAGATCCCTACCCTTTGGCCTGCCCCACGAGGTCTGTACTGGATATGTGGACGATATGCACATGCCTCTTTACCGACTGATTGGTTTGGAACCTGTACTGTGGGTACTATACGCCCCTCATTTTTCCTAATCCCCCTACCGATGGGTCAACAATTAGGGATGCCCGTATATAGTACACATTCAGATGTACGTAAGAAGAGAGACCTTAAAATAGGTAACTGGAAAGATGATGAATGGCCCCCAGAACGTATTATAGCATATTATGATCCAGCCTCCTGGGCTCAGGATGGCTCTTGGGGTTATAGAACTCCAATTTATATGTTAAATCGTATTATAAGATTGCAAGCTGTTGTTGAAATAATTACTAATGAAACTGCTAAAGCACTGAGAATATTAGCCACTCAGCAAAAGGGTTTTCGGAATGCTATTTACCAGAATCGTCTAGCATTAGATTACATACTAGCTGCAGAAGGAGGATTATGTGGTAAATTTAACCTCAGTAACTGTTGTCTTCAAATAGACGACAAGGGTGAAGTGATTGAGGAAATCACCCGCAACATGATGTCAATTGCACATGTACCAGTGCAAACCTGGAAAGGACTTGATGTCAGTGATCCATTTGGATCCCTTGGCTCATGGTTTTCTAGTTTAGGTTCAGGATTCAAAATTCTAATTGGCTCCATGTGTACGATTGCCTTACTTGGGCTAGTTGTCTGCCTCTGCTTACCATGCCTCTGTATCTGCCTACGAAGATGCCGTGATCAAGTCTCTGAAATGCTGATAACACAGACCAGCACTCGGATCATGCTCAATCAAGCTGAAACCTTGAACCTGCTGCTTCTGGATTCCAACGATGACACTGCACCATTCCCCACCACCTGTGACGACTATCTGTGAAAAATGAGCGTATTGGCCCATGACGGGTAATGTCTCTAGCCAGTGAGGATTAGCCTTAACTAGGCTGGGCAACCTAAGACAGGCGATATGCGACGCAGATAGGTGTGAAGGGCTCCTAGCCGTCACCCTTCAAAGGGGCGGATGTAAGAATACCTAGTGCTGAGTGGATTGATAGCACTATGAAGCACTATGATAATTAAACTTACCAGAGGATCATCCAGCACGGATGACATCATTCCTGGAAGGATGGAACTAACTTTGTTATTTTTCTGATAACAAGAGCCTAGCCTATAGTAAGAAGCACGCTAAGTACACATGCTAAAATATATATCGATTGGTTATTGAAGGTAATGGGTGTGGATTATGCAGATGTCTGGTATCAGCAATCCTAGGACCCTTATAAGTCTGAGCACACACGTTAGAGCACTGGGTAGATTCTGAATTATACACCATTTGCTTTGTATTCACTTCTTCCCAGGGGAAACCACGCCTTTCCCCTTTTCCCCATTAATAAACCTTTCACTGCATAACTTCTTTGGAGCTGGTATTCATTGAATTATTGGTCAGAGGTTATCGCCATTAACAATCCCTAGGGGCTCTGTCATTGAGCAGAAGTGATAAAAACGCTGATTCTACTGAGTCTGGGGCGGCTTCAGATTGCAAGGGAAATAGATTGGCTAAAGCTGTGATCCTCACCCAGGATTAGAGCAGGGCACAGCTGGGGCTCAGATTTTCCTCTAAAAATCCCCAGAGGCCTGAAGAGAGGAAGCATAGGGTTCAATACAGCCTGGAAGTTAAAAGATAAAACCCGTGCTTAACTAAAGGAAGAACATATCTGGACTAGTGTTCTGAGCCTGGTACTGGTCCTGCAGATTATCCTGCCCCAGAGATTTAATTCCCCTGCTCGGGAGAGTAACCCTAATGCTCCCTGAGACTGGGCAGGTGACCCCAGGTGTACGGGGGGTTACATTTAACTTTGCGTACACCCACCATTCATTTCAGGAGTCTATGAATGAATCAGAAATGGTCTCAATTATTGCATTTTACCCATTTGTTTCAAACAAATACACATATCTATCCTTAAATACATATATTGCTTGAATTACTTTAAGAAGAGCTTCTAGTTAATTTATATATGAGGCCAATATTCAAAGCTGACCATTCAAGTAACTTAACTGAATATAACTTATCTAGCTAAGTAACAAGGTATATTCAGCAGCATGGTTAAGCATTGAATATAATATCCACACTTAGTTGTACAAGTTATTACCAGCTGGGTTTAAACATGCAGGAAAGCAGGTCTAACGTAGCCACATAAGCCACAAGTCATATGGCTAACTTTTTAGCCTCATAAGCAGCAGCTGATGAATGTAGGTACGTATCCAGCAAGTGCTGCAATACTTATGTGGCTAATTAGTGCTGATTGCTTTTTGAATATTGCCCTCTATAATACTAAATGTCTCTTACACTAATTTCAAAGAGTTTCTAGCAGTGCTACTAATGAGCCTCATGCTAGGCTTCATCTGCTAAAGCATAATTAAATACTTTTTGCACTCTCAGTCCTATATTTAAAGTATTCCTAATTACTGTAGAAATTGAAATAAGCAATTCATCTTGGAACATCCACCCAGTCCTCATTTTAGATAAACCCAGCTTTCTATTAATATCAAGCTTGGGGTGGTGGTGGTCATGTGTTGGCTTAGACCTGAGCAGGATTATGGAGCCTGATCACCAGAGGACGTCTCACAAAAGTGGGAACTTTGGGAATAATAATTGAGTTAAAAAAGAAGCACAATGTGAAAGTGAAAATATAGATTTTATATTCAAATTATTATAAAAAAAAGCATAACAATAGAAACTATCCTGGCAAGGCAAGAAAAGGAATTCTGTATCACATCTACAAGCAAATAGAAACAGATATAGAAATATACATCAGGTCTTAAGAGATTACAAAAGCACCTGGACACTTTCATAGAAACAGATATAGAAATATACATCAGGTCTAAAGAGGTTACAAAAGCACCTGGACACGTTCATAGAAACAGATATAGAAATATACATCAGGTCTTAAGAGATTAGAAAAGCACCCTGGACACTGTCATAGAAACAGATATAGAAATACACATCAGGTCTTAAGAGATTAGAAAAGCACCCTGGACACTTTCATAGAAACAGATATAGAAATATACATCAGGTCTTAAGAGATTAGAAAAGCACCTGGATACTTTCATAGAAACAGATATAGAAATATACATCAGGTCTAAAGAGATTAGAAAAGCACCTGGACACTTTCATAGAAACAGATACAGAAATACACATCAGGTCTTAGATTACAAAAGCCCCTGGACACTTTCATAGAAACAGATATAGAAATACAAATCAGGTCTTAAGAGATTAGAAAAGCACCTGGACACTTTCATAGAAACAGATATAGAAATATACATCAGGTCTTAAGAGGTTAGAAAAGCACCTGGTCACTTTCATAGAAACAGATACAGAAATATACATCAGGTCATAAGAGATTAGAAAAGCACCTGAACACTTTCATAGAAACAGATATAGAAATACACATCAGGTCTTAAGAGATTACAAAAGCCCCTGGACACTTTCATAGAAACAGATATAGAAATATACATCAGGTCTTAAGAGATTAGAGAAGCACCTGGACACTTTCATAGAAACAGATATAGAAATACACATCAGGTCTTAAAGGATTAGAGAAGCACCTGGACACTTTCATAGAAACAGATATAGAAATATACATCCGGTCTTAAGAGATTACAAAAGGCCCTGGACACTTTCATAGAAACAGATACAGAAATATACATCAGGTCTTAAGAGGTTAGAAAAGCACCTGGACACTTTCATAGAAACAGATATAGAAATATACATCCGGTCTTAAGAGATTACAAAAGCACCTGGACACTTTCATAGAAACAGATATAGAAATACAAATCAGGTCTTAAGAGATTACAAAAGCCCCTGGACACTTTCATAGAAACAGATATAGAAATATACATCAGGTCTTAAGAGATTAGAAAAGCACCCTGGACACTTTCATAGAAACAGATATAGAAATATACATCAGGTCATAAGAAATTAGAAAAGCACCCTGGATACTTTCATAGAAACAGATATAGAAATATACATCAGGTCTTAAGAGATTAGAAAAGCACCTGGACACTTTCATAGAAACAGATATAGAAATACACATCAGGTCTTAAGAGATTACAAAAGCCCCTGGACACTTTCATAGAAACAGATATAGAAATACACATCAGGTCTTAAGAGATTAGAAAAGCACCCTGGACACTTTCATAGAAACAGATATAGAAATATACATCAGGTCTTAAAGGATTAGAGAAGCACCTGGACACTTTCATAGAAACAGATATAGAAATATACATCAGGTCTTAAGAGATTAGAAAGGCACCCTGGACACTTTCATAGAAACAGATATAGAAATATACATCAGGTCATAAGAGATTAGAAAAGCACCCTTGATACTTTCATAGAAACAGATATAGAAATATACATCAGGTCTTAAGAGATTAGAAAAGCACCCTGGACACTTTCATAGAAACAGATACAGAAATATACATCAGGTCTTAAGAGGTTAGAAAAGCACCTGGACACTTTCATAGAAACAGATATAGAAATATACATCCGGTCTTAAGAGATTACAAAAGACCCTGGACACTTTCATAGAAACAGATACAGAAATATACATCAGGTCTTAAGAGGTTAGAAAAGCACCTGGACACTTTCATAGAAACAGATATAGAAATATACATCCGGTCTTAAGAGATTACAAAAGCACCTGGACACTTTCATAGAAACAGATATAGAAATACAAATCAGGTCTTAAGAGATTACAAAAGCCCCTGGACACTTTCATAGAAACAGATATAGAAATATACATCAGGTCTTAAGAGATTAGAAAAGCACCCTGGACACTTTCATAGAAACAGATATAGAAATACACATCAGGTCTTAAGAGATTACAAAAGCACCTGGACACTTTCATAGAAACAGATATAGAAATATACATCAAGTCTTAAGAGATTACAAAAGCACCTGGACACTTTCATAGAAACAGATATAGAAATATACATCAGGTTTTAAGAGATTAGAAAAGCACCTGGACACTTTCATAGAAACAGATATAGAAATACAAATCAGGTCTTAAGAGATTACAAAAGCCCCTGGACACTTTCATAGAAACAGATATAGAAATATACATCAGGTCTTAAGAGATTAGAAAAGCACCCTGGACACTTTCATAGAAACAGATATAGAAATATACATCAGGTCTTAAGAGATTACAAAAGCCCCTGGATACTTTCATAGAAACAGATATAGAAATATACATCAGGTTTTAAGAGATTAGAAAAGCACCCTGGACACTTTCATAGAAACAGATATAGAAATATACATCAGGTCTTAAGAGATTACAAAAGCCCCTGGATACTTTCATAGAAACAGATATAGAAATATACATCAGGTCTTACATAGAAACATAGAAATGACGGCAGAAGAAGACCAAACGGCCCATCCAGTCTGCCCAGCAAGCTTCACACATTTTTTCTCTCATACTTATCTGTTTCTTTTAGCTCTTGGTTCTATTTCTCTTCCTCCCCCACCATTAATGTAGAGAGCAGTGATGGAGCTGCATCCAAGTGAAATATCTAGCTTGATTAGTTAGGGGGTAGTAGGGGTAGTAACCGCCGCAATAAGCAAGCTACACCCATGCTTATTTGTTTTAACCCAGACTATGTTATACAGCCCTTATTGGTTGTTTTTCTTCTCCCCTGCCGTTGAAGCAGAGAGCTATGCTGGATATGCATCTAAAGTGAAGTATCAGGCACATTTGGTTTGGGGTAGTAACCGCCGTAACAAGCCAGCTACTACCCGCTTTGTGAGTGTGAATCCTTTTTTCTTCTCCCCTGCCGTTGAAGCTTTGCTGGGTATGCGTGAAGTATCAGTTTTTCTTCTCCCCTGCCGTTGGAGCAGAGAGCTATGCTGGATGTGCATCGAAAGTGAAGTATCAGGCACATTTGGTTTGGGGTAGTAACCGCCGTAACAAGCCAGCTACTCCCGGCTTTGTGAGTGCAAATCCTTTTTTCCACATTTCCTCTTGCTGTTGAAGCTTAGAGTGATGTTGGAGTCACAGTAACCATGTGTATGTTTATTGAATAAGGGTATTGTGTCCAGGCAGTAGCCATCATTCATTGGCGGCCTCTTGACTTTATGGATCCACAGTGTTTATCCCACGCCCCTTTGAAGTCCTTCACAGTTCTGGTCTTCACCACTTCCTCCGGAAGGGCATTCCAGGCATCCACCACCCTCTCCGTGAAGAAATACTTCCTGACATTGGTTCTGAATCTTCCTCCCTGGAGCTTCAAATCGTGACCCCTGGTTCTGCTGATTTTTTTCTTATGGTAAAGGTTTGTCGTTGCCTTTGGATCATTAAAACCTTTCAAGTATCTGAAAGTCTGTATCATATCTCCTCTGCTCCTCCTTTCCTCCAGGGTGTACATATTTAGATTCTTCAATCTCTCCTCGTACGTCATCCGATGAAGATCCTCCACCTTCCTGGTCGCCCTTCTCTGTACCGCTTCCATCTTGCTTTGTCTTTTTGTAGATACGGTCTCCAGAACTGAACACAGTACTCCAGGTGAGGCCTCACCAAGGACCTGTACAAGGGAATAATCACTTCCCTTTTCTTACTCGATATTCCTCTCTCTATGCAGCCCAGCATTCTTCTGGCTTTTGCTATCGCCTTGTCGCATTGTTTCGCAGACTTCATATCATTAGACACTATCACCCCAAAGTCCCTCTCCTGCTCCGTGCACATCAGCCTTTCCCCCCCCCATCGAATACAGTTCATTCGGATTTCCACTCCCCATATGCATGACTTTGCACTTCTTGGCATTGAATCTCAGCTGCCATATCTTCGACCACTCTTCCAGTTTCCTTAGATCCCGTCTCATTCTCTCCACTCCTTCCGGCGTGTCCACTCTGTTGCAGATCTTAGTGTCATCTGCAAAAAGACAAACCTTACCTTCTATCCCGTCCGCAATGTCGCTCACAAAGATATTGAACAGGACCGGTCCCAACACCGATCCTTGCGGTACACCACTTAAAACCGCTCTCTCTTCAGAGAAGGTTCCATTTACCATCACACATTGTCTTCTGTCCGTCAACCAATTTACAATCCAGGTCACCACCTCGGCACTCACTCCCAAGCTTCTCGTTTTATTGACCAGTCTCCTGTGCGGAACCGTATCAAAAGCTTTGCTGAAATCTAAGTATATGATATCGAGTGCTCTTCCTCGATCCAATTCCTTGGTTACCCAGTCAAAAAAGTCAATCAGATTTGTTTGACAGGATCTTCCCCTGGTGAATCCATGTTGCCTCTGGTCCATCAATTCTCCAGACTGTAGATAGTTCACTATTCTCTCTTTCAGCAGTGACTCCATTACTTTTCCCACCACCGAAGTGAGGCTAACCGGTCTGTAGTTGCCAGCCTCCTCCCTGTTCCCACTCTTGTGAAGCGGGACCACCACCGCTCTTCTCCAATCACTCGGCACCACTCCCGTTTCAAGGGATCTATTGAACAGGTCACACAGCGGACCCGCCAGAACATCTCTGAGCTCCCTCAATATCCTTGGATGAATCCCATCAGGCCCCATGGCTTTGTCCACTTTCAGGTTCTTTAGCTCTTCCCACACATTTTCTACTGTAAAAGGATTTTCATCTATTCCATTTCCTTCCAGTTTCTTGTTGTGTAGAGATGGTCCTTCTCCAGGGTCTTCTTTAGTGAACACAGAGCTGAAGTATTCGTTTAATATTTCTGCCATTTCTTCGTCTCTCTCCACACATTGATCATTATCACCTTTCAATTTCACTATACCACTTTGGACCTTTCTCTTTTCGCTGATGTATCTGAAAAATGTTTTGTCACCATTTTTTATCTCCTTGGCAATCCTCTCTTCCGCTTGACTTTTTGCCAACTTGATTAATTTCTTTGTCTCCCTCAGTTGAATCAAATATTCTTCTTTGTGTTCCTCCCTTTGGGATCTTTTATATTTCTTGAATGCTGTTCTTTTAGCTTTAATTTTGTCAGCCACCTCCTTTGAGAACCAGATAGGTTTCAATTTTCTTTTGCTTTTCTTTACATTTCTAACATATAGAGTAGTTGCCTTGGTGATTGCTCGTTTTAGATTGGTCCACTGCTGCTCCACATCTCTCTCGTTCTCCCATCCTTTTAGTTCTTCCTCCAGGTACTTACCCATTTCCTCAAAGTCCGTGTTTTTGAACTGTAAAACTCGGGTCTTTGTGGTTCTTTTCCCTATTCTTTTAGTGATATTAACCATACCGTTTGATGATCACTGGTGCTGAGGTGGGTGCCCACCTGGACATCGGAGACATTATCTCCATTAGTGAGCACTAAGTCGAGTATAGTTCCTTCTCTCGTGGGTTCCAACACCATTTGTTTGAACAAAGATACTTGCATGGCATCCACTATTGCTCTACTATTTTTAGTTTCTGCAGATGGGATTTTCCAGTCTACATCTGGCATATTAAAGTCACCCACGATCACCACTTCTCCCTTCTTACCTATCTTATGGATGTCTTCAACCAGATCTCTGTCCAGCTCTTCCTTTTGGTTTGGAGGCCTGTAAACCACTCCAATATAAATGGATGCTCCGTCATCTTTTTTAGGTCGACCCATATTGCTTCTTCCTTGCCCCAACTTCCTTGCAGCTCAGATGCTTGGATGTTGTTTCTGATATAAAGAGCCACACCTCCCCCTTTTCTATCCTCTCTGTCCTTCCTTAACAAGTTATAGCCTGGTATTGTTGTATCCCAATCATGAGATTCTGTGAACCATGTCTCTGTGATAGCAACAATGTCCAATTCTGCCTCAGCCATTAGGGCCTGCAGATCTGGGATTTTATTTCCCAAACTATGAGCATTTGTGGTCATAGCCTTCCAGGTACTCTCTTTAAGGTTATTGCTTTTCCTGGACTCCTTATGAGATTTTATTTGAGATTTGTTATTCACTTCACTCTTTCCTTTTGCAGTTGTGCCACTGTTGACAGAGTTATCCATCTCAATTAGATTTTTCTTTTGGTTATGGATCTTGAAATTCTGCATGCATTGTGTTTGTTTTCTCTTTTCTGGTAACACTTCAATGTTTTTCTCAAGAACTTCTTCAGTTTCTAATATAGAGAAGGCTTTTTGTTCTTTTTGCATTTGGTACATTGTGTGTCTCCTCATCACAGGTCTAATTCTACCAGAGCCCACTGTATTCCTGGATTTTAAATAATTTCTTAATGACCTGTTTGAGTGGGAGGGTGTACCTGTTGGCTGTCCATCTGTCAAGAATGGTTGACTGTGGGTCCTACCTGAGCCTAATGAATCTCTTTTTCTTGACTTCTGGTTTCTCTGTGATGTTGGGGAAATTATTTTCTGAGTAATGCAATGTGGGTGTAATTCTTGTAATTGAAGCTAATTGAGCTTTAACCTCAGTCAGCTCCTTTTTCAAGGAAGATAGTTGTGCACAAATTGGGCAAGCTCTAAGTTTCCAGATGCTTTCCCTCAGAATAAATTTAAACCCCTTAAGAGATTAGAAAAACACCTGGACACTCATAGAAACAGATATAGAAATACACATCAGGTCTAAAGAGATTACAAAAGCACCCTGGATACTTTCATAGAAACAGATATAGAAATACACATCAGGTCTTAAGAGATTACAAAAGCACCTGGACACTTTCATAGAAACAGATATAGAAATATACATCAAGTCTTAAGAGATTACAAAAGCACCTGGACACTTTCATAGAAACAGATATAGAAATATACATCAGGTCTTAAGAGATTAGAAAAGCCCCTGGACACTTTCATAGAAACAGATATAGAAATATACATCAGGTCTTAAGAGATTAGAAAAGCACCTGGACACTAGGGGTGTGCATTCGTTTTGAACTTAAATGTAAAACGCAACTTATTTTTGTTTTTTAACTTAATAAAGTGATGAGGCGAAAACGATCGGATTTCCAACTTATTCAACATAGCTATGTTGAATACGTTGGAAATCGCGATTGTTGATCCTAAATAAAAATTTAAACCCCTCACCCTCCTTAATCCCCCCCCCCAAGACTTACCAAAACTCCCTCGTGGTCCAGCGGGGAGTCAGGACGCCATTTCTGAACTCATTTGCGAGGAGCACGTGACGTCGGCGTCACGTCGGAGTGACGCGGCGTCAGGTGATTCCCCGCGCGTTCGCTCTGGGACCCTCGTTGGACTCAAAAGGAACTTTTGGCCAGCTTGGGGGGGCCTCCTGACCCCCCCAAGCTGGCCAAAAGTTCCTTTTGGGTGCAACGAGGGTCCCGGAGCGAACGCGCGGGGAATCACGTGACGCCGCGTCACTCCGACGTGACACCGACGTCACGTGCTCCTCGCAAATGAGTTCAGAAATGGCGTCCTGACTCCCCGCTGGACCACGAGGGAGTTTTGGTAAGTCTTGGGGGGGGGGATTAAGGAGGGTGAGGGGTTTACATTTTTATTTGCACGTATGGACATAGACTCAACTTATGGAATTCTCCATATGTCCATATTGACCGAAATTGACCCCCCATTTCAACTTATGGACTTATGAACATAAACTTTTGGTCTGCACATCCCTACTGGGCACTTTCATAGAAAGGACAATTTACTTAAGGAAGTTTGTTCTACAAAAGTATGAGGAGCTTTCAAAAAAATGAAGTCCCCTCCCCATTGAGCTTATACTACAATGGTGCCTTGTGCACTGACTGCAAAGACAGGGGAACCGGTGCCTGTTGTGTAGTGATCTTGCAAGGGGCTGGTGGACTGGTTTGTAAGGGACTCCACCAAAGATTGCTGTCCTGAGAGAAGAGATTGGCAGCAGTTTGAATGAGGTGACAGCTTACAGAAAGTTTCCTTAATAAATCACAGAAGCAGTCTTCCAGCTAGACAAGGTCACTGTCAGCAGGGTAACAGATCAGTGAGACTAGATTTCCCTAAATAAAGGCCATAGAGTCAGTGCTGAAAGTCCACTTTCCTTTCTGCCTCCAAACTAAACTATAATTCATTGTGGACCAATGAGAACCAGCTCCTTGCAGGAGTGAATTCCTGGTATGAAGTCAGGAGTTTGGCACAAGGAAAGGCAGTAACAGAGCAGAGCAGGGTCAGAGTTTATGATGGGTGTGGAGAGCTGAATTGAGTGAGGGTTCAACTTCAGACCCATAGAGAGGATGTTAGAGGAGTTCGCTCCCTGGGAGAAAAACCCTTTACAGTGGTTTCCCACATCCAAATCCTGCTGCTCTGATCCAGACAGCAGGTAGGACTGAGCCTGAAGGGGAGATAGAGCACAGATAAAGGAAGTAAAGTGACTGCTGAGGACTGGAGGGAATGGGAGAGGGGGAATTGCTCAGATTCCTATTGGAGCCCAGTAGTCAGTGCTTACATTTCTATTTGCAGCCCCCTCCTGCCTGATAGCCTGGGGCAGAGAGAGAGGGAGTTGTTCTGACTGCAGTGGGTCCTGCCAATCCTGAGGGTTGTTCCAGGCATAACAAGGGGATCCCTAGGATGGTGGAGAGTGGGCACAGAGGTTCCCTAGCCCCAGTTAATCACAGGCCCTCAATCCTATAGGTCTGCATTGTACTGTATAATAGGATTTCTTATGCTACACAACTATTTCGATTCAACAGTCACAAATATTGTTCACATGAAAAGAAGTATTTGCCTTTATTTTCAGTCATTCAGGCAGGAGACAATCAGAATACATTTCTGGTAAAACCAATGTTGCCTTTGCCAGCCACTCATTGGCTCCCTGCACATTTCCGCATACAGTTCAAGTTCCCTTTACTCACCTACAGGAGCCTTCACTCTGCTGCTCCTCACTCCCTCTCCTCTCTTACCTCTCCCTGCACCCCTCCTCATGAACTCTGCTAATGGGGCAAGTCTCTCTCTTATCTGGGTCCTCCTCCTCCTCCACTGCCCCCTCTCAGCTCTGTGCTTTCCACCTTTCTTCACCAAATACTTCCTGAGTTTGAGTCTTGCTACCTCTCTGTCCTCATTCATATTCAGTGTGAAAAACACTGTTAAATCTTAACCTCTGATTAACCTGATTGCAGTCTTGATGATTGTAACCATTTTTCTTAATACATGAAATCCCCAAAGTCTCTTTTGCTCTGTAGGATTGTCTTGATTAGAGTGTAAGCTCTTCAGAGCAGGGACTGTCTCATTTATTTTTGTGCAGCAGTGCGTGTGTTGAGTAGTGATGCAGAAATAAGTAATAGTAGTAATATAAAATGAATACAATATACAATTTTATATGAGGTTTTCATTCTCCCCATACAACAGCGCTTCCCAAACTTCTATTCTGGAATTCCCAGTGAAACAGGTTTTCTGGTTATCCACAGTGAGGATAATAATCTAAAGGTTTGTCCTGCTACTTTGGAGGTTACCTGGAGAAATATTGTAGCTGCAGCACAACCACTGACTGCCTGCATTTTGTCAGGGCTAATTACTGCAGTTTAGCTGGATGAAAAGGGACAGCACTAGGAGAGTTCCCAGGGCAGTTTAAATTTAGATGTGCAGATCAGATATTCACCACTGGCTGGCAAAAGTTACCTGGGTAATTCTGGTCAGTCAAAGAGCAGGTCTCAAATTACCTGGATAACTTTATCTGCATATATTCAGCCACACTTTTATCTGGCTATATGAACTTTAATGAATATGCATGAGACATGTTTGCATAATATGTAGGTTAAGATACTATATTTTCCTGCATAGAGAGATCATGCATGACACATCAAACTAGAAGAATCTGTAATACTTACGGACTGCATAGATCTTCAAAATTATGTTCTCTGAGTGAGCCACGATACTCAGCTTTTGATAAAGATAACTGCAAAATCCCACCCAGTATCAGGTCTCCATTCTGTGAGTAGTTTAAAATGTCCGAGATGTTTTTACCAGTGTTCGGTTTGCAGCCAGATATGGGTTGTGACTTTTCTGTTGTACGCTCCAGAGATGTTAATAAAAGCAGCATGACTTCCAGAAACATCAGGCCCTGTTAATCACTTGTATTACTCACTGCCCAGATCCTTCCTGACTGCTGGACTATCACATCTACTATACCCTGTGCAAAAGTGCTCAACTCAGGGAGAATATCCCTTAGAATTTATATTTTACAGTGAATTATGAAGCAAGAGAAGCAGAATCTGTTCCTGACAAATGTTACTTTACAATCACTCCTATTGCCCCTTCCTTTTATAGTGCAAGTATTTCAGGGTTTTTTCTCTAGAGCTCATTGCAGCATTAGAATATTTTCTATTAAAGACTACAACAATTATTCTCAGAAGAGCAGTAACATTTTAACTACTGGGTTAAGAAAGAATTAGTTACATCATCCCTTCTGCAAACCTTCAGAGAAATTAGAAGGTGATAAACATGTTTGTGGAATCTATGGGCCTATCTGTGAAATTATTATACAGGATTAAAGTTTGAAGAATATTATCATTTATTCCAAGAACTTTTACATGTTTTGATGTGTGCATGTGCGTTACAGACAGAGAAGAGCCACTGAAAGAAATAAAAATCATAGTAATTGATATCTGCAATCAACTTCTATATTATTTGGCTTTATTTATTCTCTGTTCTATGATCTTACTGCTCCAATAAACTTGTTGTTAATTATTTGGGCTGTGCCTTCATTTTAAACAAAATAGGAAATGACAAAAAAGTTTCCTATTTTGTTTCATTAAAGTTTGATAATGAAACAAAAGGAAATTCAATAAAATTCCAAGGGTTTTCTTTTTCCATTTTGAAAAAAAATGTCAGGCATCTATTCTTGTCACAGGCCCAAGGCTGTAGCCTTGCCTATGCGTAGGCTGAGACCCAAAGCAAGAATCATGGTTACACCCAGGAACGATGCCGAGGTCTCACCTAGGCATAGGAAAGGCAAAACAAAGGGGCTACAGGCTACACCCGGTTGCAAAATTGGGGTTTTGGCCTAGGCCCAGGCCCAACACTGCAGCCTAGGCTGAGATCAGGGCTTAAGCCCTGGCCCAGAACCCCCACACACAAAATGTTTAGGTGCTGGGAATGTCCCCACTTGCTGCATCAGTTGGAGTTCAGGAGATGAGGCCAGAGATGTCCGATGGCCAAGTCCTGATGCTAAGTCCTGATGCCAGGTTCTCAGACAAGATACAGACCCAGGCCCAAGTCTAGACCCAAGTACATGCCACAGCCCAACCTGGGCACTGGACTAGGTAAAACCCCAAAACCAGGTGTAATGGTCTCCCAATCTCATTACCATTAAAGCTCTTAGTTATCTTCTTTAGCTAATGTTAGAGAGTTCTGGGAGTGTGGGGAGGTGCCATTCACTACACTCCCTTCATTTTATGCTGCTGGGATGGCCGTCTACCTGGATAGGATTCATAAGCTGCTCTCTACTGAGATACTGGAGGCAGTACCTTTCAATTGTGCTTTAGAGGGTAGTACAGTATAGGAAAGTTTGATTTGTATTGGCTTTTCAGGCCTACTTAGAGAATCCAGGGAAAACCCTGCTGGAGGAGCCTCAGTAAGGTTGATAAGCTGCATTCCAGTCCATCCATTGGCTGATTAGGTTTACCTTTTAGGTTAATTTTCATAATTCGTATTTTTGTTATAGGAGGCCTTGTGAGACCCCGTGTTGCCTGGATTTAGGGCACAGGGAACCCGATTCCTGGGGTGCCCAGGATAAGGAAGACCTGAACCTCTGTATCCTCAGTGAAGAAGGAGTAATGGTGGTAATTGAGGCAAGGAGACTCCAGGTTTACCTTGCATTTTGTGGCGCGGAACTGAGTTCCTCTGCCTGCTTATCCCTAAGTACCGCTGGAGGGTCATGACTCCACTGAGCTCCTCTACCTGCCTTGTTCCAAGCACCATTGCTGAGTCATGACTCCTCTGAGGTCCCCTGCCTGCTTAGTCCCAAAACTCCGTCATTGGGTTGTAACTCAGCTAAGTTCCTCAACCTGCCATATTCCAAGCACCATTGCAGGGTTATGACTCCACTGACTTCCTCTGCCTGATTTACTTCAACAACTGTTTGGCATGAAGCAGGCAGGGGAAGTCTATAAAGGCATTCTGCCACATACCTCAGGAGAATAACTAAATTGAGATCCTTTCTTTCTTTTTCTCCAAAGTTCACCACTGAGGCCTTATCTAATGTATCCTGCATAAGCCTATCTTACTCCAACCATACCACTGTGAGCTGACACTTCCTGGATCAGAATTCCATGCTCCAAGCATAACCACAGTGGCCTGATACTTCCTGCTGTGGCAAGTCATACCAAGCCATCCACTGAGGCCTAACGTATCCTGTATAAGAATTTCTTGCTCCAACCATAACCACGGTGGCCTGACACTTCCATCTGTGGCATGCTATGCTCCACCATATCCACTGAGGCCTAACATACCTTGCATAAGCCTGTCTTGCTCCATGCATAACCACTGTGGTTTTACACTTCCATTTACAAGATGCCATGCTCCAATAACCATATCAAAACCATCTTAGAGAAGCTCGGGATTCTTAATATTTTCCAATAAGCTTTGCAGTCACTAAGAATGCTACATTTTAGATTAGCAATGTGCAATCGTTTAGGACGAACTTGTCCTGGTTCGGGGAACCTGAAAACCGAACCAAATTTTCCCGAAATTTTGGGAAAATTTTGGTTTTGGGTTAGCGCGCACTAACGGGGAGTTAGTGTTCACTAAACCGAAATTTGGGTCCCCCAAATTTGAAAGGCCCAAACCGCGGGCATAAGTATTTTACAGATGCTCCATGGACCTGACACTGATAACACCACAATTCTGGAGATGTTATATCGAAACTACTTTCTGCTTTGCTCTGCTCCTACCATTCCAAGTTTTAAAAATTATTAACCCACATCACTTCTGCTGGCACTGCTGCTAGCCATTTTTGCCACATTATGGTGCCTGCTCAAATCGCTTTTCTGGGCACGTGCAAGAACTGGCAAATGCCTTTGGGGGTTAATGGCTGCCTTTCTCACTGCATTGCTCTGCTCCTACCAGTCTAGTTCCTAAGAGATAGCAGTGCCACTGCTGCTGCTGCCATTGCAAACCGGTCTTGGTACCTTACAGTGCTTCTTTCACTGCTCTGGCTGCATTAAAAGTTTTTGCCAACTCCCCTTTCCCTACGTACTTTCTCATTTTTCATCTTGCCCTAGCCATACATTGCTTGCAAACTTTCAGAAGCATTCCTCAGGCTTTTCATACCATTCTTCTTCTATGGTTTCCACCTTCTTGCTAGCTCTTTCTCTTGCCATGGCTCTCCATTGTTCTACACACTCGCTGCACCGCTCCATGAATTGTAACTGATCTCATGGCCCATTCACAGTTCCACTGTACTGCACACATGAGTACCTATGAAGTGCACAGCTTTGCTTACTCCATGAGATGAACACCACCGCTAGTGATCTCCTCTATCTGAAGGGACCTGTTACTGGGTTGGATTACCCACTTCACCACCCCTGTGAAGCTTCGCAAGGGGATCCTCCACGAAATGGAGATTTCATTATTTGTCTTAAGAAAGGCGATACATCCAGTGGTTCAGGGTCTCCCATGGCTTCAGAGACACTCTCCATGCATCAGAGATGTTGCAGCTGGCCTCCTGGTGCCCCATTGCCAAACAACCTGTCTCTGTGATGTGCCCCAACCCAGGTTTCTCCTTGCTACAATGCCTCTGGCCCTGCCAGCACAGTATCAGACTTCACAGACCTTTTCTTCAAGGAAAAGGCAGAGACACTCCCCAAACACCGTCCATTCGACTGTGCCATAGACCTCCTTCCGGACTCCACGCCCCATCAGAGCCTAGTCTACTCGCTGTCACTTCCTGAGACCCAGGCTATGACCTAGTACATCCAGGTAAACCTTGACAGGGGTTTCATTCGCCCTTCCACCTCGCCCACTGATGCTTGCTTCTTCTTCGAGGCAAAAAATGACGACACTATGAGACCTTGCATCAACTACCGGGGGCTAAATGCCATCACCTGCAAGGACAGATACCCACTTCCTCTCATTCCTGAGCTGCTGGACTGCCTCCAAGGGCTGAAGATATTCACTAAATTGGACCTTTGCAGGGCCTATTACCTTGTTCACATCAAACCCGGGGACGAGTGGAAAACCGCTTTCAACACTTGAGTTGGTCACTATAAATACCTGGTGATGCCCTTCAGCCTATGCAATGCACCAGCGCTTTCCCAAAACCTCATGAACGAGGTATTTCGTGATATGCTACACACCAGCATCATCGTTTACCTGGATGAAGTTCTCATTTACTCCAAGGACTTGCCAACATACAGCCTAGAGTCCAACACGTCCTGCAACACCTGTGCAAGCACAATCTCTTCGCCAAGTTGGAGAAGTGCCTATTTGAATTTGACTTGTTCCCTGGGACTCATTGTCTCCACAGTGGGATTTCACATGGACCTGGAGAAGGCCTTCAGTATCCGGGAGTGGCTGCAGCCCTCGGGGCTCTGCACCCTGCAGTGCTTCCTTGGCTTTGCCAATTTCTATAGACACTTTATTCCCCAGTACTCATGCCTAGTGGCACCCCTCACCGCTCTCACTAAGAAGGGAGCTGATGGTCGTGGCCTTTAAGGAGTTAAAACAGGCCTTCCTCCAAGAGACCTGCTTCAGACACCCGGACCCATCATGTCCATTCGTGGTGGAGGTGGACACCTCCAATATTGCCGTGGGGACTGTTCTCAGTCAACACGCCAGTAAAGGCAGCTAGTTGCCATGCTCCTACTTCTCTCACAAGTTCACACCGGCAGAGAAGAGCTATGGCATCGGGGACAAGGATCTATTTGCTATCAATATGGTCTTTGAGGAATGGCGGCAGTGGCTTGAGGGAGTGCAGCATCCCATCATGATTCTTTCTGATCAAAAGAACCTTGAATACCTCAGCTGACCCCAAAGGTTGAACCCTCACCAGGCCCGCCGATCGCTGTTCTTCAGCTGCTTTAATTTCATCCTTCGATACAGACCAACCTTCAAGAGCACCAGGGCTGTTGCCCTGTGCAAGGCCTATGAGACAGATGACGTCCCTACCAAACCTCAATACATTCTCGACCCTGCAAAGATCCTCCTGACTGCCGCCCAGATGGTGCCCCAAGGGAAGACTGTCGTACTCCTCCATCTTTGGAAGGTTCTGGCATGGTCCCATGATTCCCTCACTGCCGGGCATCCTGGAAGGGCATGTACTTTGGAGCTGCCATGGCGATATTACTGGTGGCCGCAGATGGAGTAAGATGCCCGGGCCTATGTCGACTCCTGCCTGACTTGTGCCCAGCAGAAACCCTTGACTGGGTGCCCCTGGGGTCTCCTACAGCCCTTGCCTGGACCCACATAGCAACCAATGTTGTAGTAGGGCTTCCCTCATTGAACGGCAACCATGTCATCTGAGTGGTCATCAGATTTTCTAAGATGGCACAATTCATCGCACTTCCCAAGCTTCCTTCAGCTCCCAAGCTGGCTCAATTATTCACACAGCATATCTTCTGCCTCCATGGGCTGCCTGAACATATAGCCTCCGACCGAGGGACTCAGTTCATGGACAGGTACTGACGCTCATTGTGCAAGAAGTTTGGGGTGCAACTTCACTTCGGCATACCGCCCCCAGGGAAATGGGCAAGCCGAACACACCAACCAGATCCTGAAGACCTTCCTCGATTCATTTGTCAATGACAGAAAGGATGATTGGTCCTCCCTGCTACCCTGGGCAGAGTTCTCACACAATTTGCAAACCCATTTGATGATTGGTTCCTCACTCTTCAACTAGTCTATGGGAGACAACTAGTCCCACCGCTACCTATGCCACTCTCAGTGCCTTCTCCCATGGCTCAACAACTTTGTTCCCTCTGAAACAGTTCTCAAGACAACCTACAGCGGGCAGCTGAAGCAGCCAAGAAGGGGGCCAAGACACTGCCACCCAGCTCCTCTCTTTCAGGTTGAATATCGAGTGTGGCTGAGTACCCGCCACAGCCACCTCTGGGTACCCTCGATGAGATTGGCTCCTAAGTATATTGGCCCCTTCACTGTTACAGAGCATCTAGGACTGGTTACCTACCACCTATGCCTACCCTCAACCTTGAAGATCCACAACACATTTCATGTCTCCCTCCTGAAACTGCTAGTACTATCCTGGCCCCATCACAATCCACTGGACGTCACATCTGAATGAGGTTCTGGATGTGAGATGCCATCACAGACGCTGGGAGTACCTGATCGCCTGGGAAGGATTTATACCAAAGGAGAATACCTGGGAACCTGTCTTGAACATCCTTGACAAGGCACTCCTCCAACAATTTCACACAACTCACCCCGGTAAGCCTGGCCCTTCCAAGAGGGGGGCGTAAAGGAGGGGGTACTATTAGGATCCCGAGCCATGGCTGGGTCACCTTACCTCTACTGGGAGGCTCCCAGGTCCGGCTCTCCCTCATCACTGGCTGCCGCAGCCACCGCCAACCGCTGCCAATGCGGCCTGCCCACTGGTCCCACCTGCCATCCTGGTCTCTGCATTCTCTCCCCTAGGCGCATGCATGCGCCGTCATGCCTAATTTAAAGGACCCTTAGTGGGAAAGGTCCCCACAGTCCATGAAGATGACATCAGACAGGGTGGGTATATATATATACCCGGCCCTGACTCCAGCACTTTGCCTCAGCAACAGGTCCTGCTCAGATATTGAGTGCATTGTTCCTGATCCTGCGTTCCAGCCTTGCCTCCCTGATCCTGCGTTCCGGTCCAGTCTCCTGTTCCTTTGCTCCTGCCTTGGTTCTGTTCCTGCTCTTGTCCTCAGTCTGACTCCCCGGTTTTGGATTTCTGCCTGGTACTTTGTCTATGCTTGACCTCTGCCTGCCCTGACCTCCAGCTTGTCTCTTTGTCCTGCCTGCCTGATGCCCGTCCTAACCTCTGGCCTGTTCCTGGTTTTGTCTGTCTGTTGCCTGTCCAACACCATGCTGTCTTCTCCTTGGACTTTTCGACGTGAGAGACCCACACCTTAGTCCTGCCAGCCCCGGCACCCAAGGGCTCAACCTGCGGGGAATGTGAGCTGGTAAAGGTGAAGCTCCAATTGGGTTTTCTCCGCCTGCAGCACCTCCCGATGATGAGGACCACTAGGGTCCTTTCTTTCAGTGGTGGTATCAATCTTGTCTCAGCTCAAGGATACACACACAGCAGTTTGGAACGCTGAAGTTGAGAAGCTTTAGTGGCTAGATATTGAAGATGGTTCTCATTGCTATCTTCTGACAGATGGAACCAATCTCTAAAGCATAGGTGGCAAAATCTGTTCCTCGAGGGCCACAAACAGGCTAGGTTTTCAGGATATCCACAATAAATATCCATGAGATACATCTGCATGCTCTGCCTCCAATGTATGCAAAACTATCTCATGCATATTCATTGTAGTTATCCTGAAAACTCAACTGGCTGGGGGTTCCCCAGGACAGAGTTGGGAACCATTGCCCTAGAGTGTCTTGTTGAAACACACTCTCTCAGCAGATTTCAATTAAATTGGGTAAGGGCATTCAAGGAACTTTCAGTTGCCTAGTCTTTTATCTATAGGACAGGAAGAAAACTTAAAGCACTGTGAGAGAGAATTCAGCATTATTAGGGAGTATTTTTTATTAGAGATGTGAATCGTTTTTCTGATGGATGAAAATATTGTATGATGTTTTCTAATCTGTCAAGTATCGGGGGGGGGGGGGGGGGGGGTGTCCCCGAAAGCAATAAGAAAACACCACAAAATTTCCGTGCGGTTTTCTTATTGTTTTGGGTTTTTTTTGTGGGGGGGGGGGAAGAAAGGGCACACAGAAAAAAAAAACCCCAAACCCACCCCGACCCTTTAAATCTAATTATTTGCAATCCCCCCTCCCAACACCCCCCCCCCCCAAAAAAAAAAAAAAAAAACTTTCCTAAAGTACCTGGTAGTCCAGCAGGGGAATGGGAGCGATTTCCCACTCTCAGGCTGACGGCTGCCAGTAAACAAAATGGCGCCGATGGTCCTTTGCCCTTACCATGTGACAGGGGCTATCGGTGCCATTGGCCGGCTCTTGTCACATGGTAGGAGCAATGGATGGCCCGCACCATTTTTTAAGATGGGCTGACCAATGGCACCGAAAGCCCCTACAAGGGCCTGAACTGAAACACTATGCCTGTCCGTCCACATTTGGAATGTAAGAACATAAAAAGCTGACCTCTGATGTTTGGAGCTTGCATATTTCATATGCTCAATAGTTTTCATGACCTTCATAATATGGACCATTTTTCCTAAATCTTTCTTAGGTGCCAATATTAATGTTTCTAGTACTATAGAAAACTGGTGGTAGTTGCACTCTAGTTAATCCTTTGTGTTCCCACAGTTTACAGAGGCACTGTGTAGGAGGCACTGTGTAGGAGGCAGTAGAGGAGTGTAGGAGGCAGAGAGGAGTGTAGGAGTGTAGGAGGCAGAGAGGAGTGTAGGAGGCAGTAGAGGAGGACCGGAAGGCTCATCTGCATACTGCTCCCAGCATCCCCCGGGAGAGGAGTCCAGAAGTCACCGCAAGTGATCCAGGGATTGGCGTCCATAGCCCAGCTTCCAGAGGCCCAGCATTCCTTTGCAGTAGAGGAGGACCGGAAGGCTCATCTGCATACTGCTCCCAGCATCCCCCGGGAGAGGAGTCCAGAAGTCACCGCAAGTGATCCAGGGATTGGCGTCCATAGCCCAGCTTCCAGAGGCCCAGCATTCCTTTGCAGTAGAGGAGGACCGGAAGGCTCATCTGCATACTGCTCCCAGCATCCCCCGGGAGAGGAGTCCAGAAGTCACCGCAAGTGATCCAGGGATTGGCGTCCATAGCCCAGCTTCCAGAGGCCCAGCATTCCTTTGCAGTAGAGGAGGACCGGAAGGCTCATCTGCATACTGCTCCCAGCATCCCCCGGGAGAGGAGTCCAGAAGTCACCGCAAGTGATCCAGGGATTGGCGTCCATAGCCCAGCTTCCAGAGGCCCAGCATTCCTTTGCAGTAGAGGAGGACCGGAAGGCTCATCTGCATACTGCTCCCAGCATCCCCCGGGAGAGGAGTCCAGAAGTCACCGCAAGTGATCCAGGGATTGGCGTCCATAGCCCAGCTTCCAGAGGCCCAGCATTCCTTTGCAGTAGAGGAGGACCGGAAGGCTCATCTGCATACTGCTCCCAGCATCCCCCGGGAGAGGAGTCCAGAAGTCACCGCAAGTGATCCAGGGATTGGCGTCCATAGCCCAGCTTCCAGAGGCCCAGCATTCCTTTGCAGTAGAGGAGGACCGGAAGGCTCATCTGCATACTGCTCCCAGCATCCCCCGGGAGAGGAGTCCAGAAGTCACCGCAAGTGATCCAGGGATTGGCGTCCATAGCCCAGCTTCCAGAGGCCCAGCATTCCTTTGCAGTAGAGGAGGACCGGAAGGCTCATCTGCATACTGCTCCCAGCATCCCCCGGGAGAGGAGTCCAGAAGTCACCGCAAGTGATCCAGGGATTGGCGTCCATAGCCCAGCTTCCAGAGGCCCCAGCATTCCTTTGCAGTAGAGGAGGACCGGAAGGCTCATCTGCATACTGCTCCCAGCATCCCCCGGGAGAGGAGTCCAGAAGTCACCGCAAGTGATCCAGGGATTGGCGTCCATAGCCCAGCTTCCAGAGGCCCAGCATTCCTTTGCAGTAGAGGAGGACCGGAAGGCTCATCTGCATACTGCTCCCAGCATCCCCCGGGAGAGGAGTCCAGAAGTCACCGCAAGTGATCCAGGGATTGGCGTCCATAGCCCAGCTTCCAGAGGCCCAGCATTCCTTTGCAGTAGAGGAGGACCGGAAGGCTCATCTGCATACTGCTCCCAGCATCCCCCGGGAGAGGAGTCCAGAAGTCACCGCAAGTGATCCAGGGATTGGCGTCCATAGCCCAGCTTCCAGAGGCCCAGCATTCCTTTGCAGTAGAGGAGGACCGGAAGGCTCATCTGCATACTGCTCCCAGCATCCCCCGGGAGAGGAGTCCAGAAGTCACCGCAAGTGATCCAGGGATTGGCGTCCATAGCCCAGCTTCCAGAGGCCCAGCATTCCTTTGCAGTAGAGGAGGACCGGAAGGCTCATCTGCATACTGCTCCCAGCATCCCCCGGGAGAGGAGTCCAGAAGTCACCGCAAGTGATCCAGGGATTGGCGTCCATAGCCCAGCTTCCAGAGGCCCAGCATTCCTTTGCAGTAGAGGAGGACCGGAAGGCTCATCTGCATACTGCTCCCAGCATCCCCCGGGAGAGGAGTCCAGAAGTCACCGCAAGTGATCCAGGGATTGGCGTCCATAGCCCAGCTTCCAGAGGCCCAGCATTCCTTTGCAGTAGAGGAGGACCGGAAGGCTCATCTGCATACTGCTCCCAGCATCCCCCGGGAGAGGAGTCCAGAAGTCACCGCAAGTGATCCAGGGATTGGCGTCCATAGCCCAGCTTCCAGAGGCCCAGCATTCCTTTGCAGTAGAGGAGGACCGGAAGGCTCATCTGCATACTGCTCCCAGCATCCCCCGGGAGAGGAGTCCAGAAGTCACCGCAAGTGATCCAGGGATTGGCGTCCATAGCCCAGCTTCCAGAGGCCCAGCATTCCTTTGCAGTAGAGGAGGACCGGAAGGCTCATCTGCATACTGCTCCCAGCATCCCCCGGGAGAGGAGTCCAGAAGTCACCGCAAGTGATCCAGGGATTGGCGTCCATAGCCCAGCTTCCAGAGGCCCAGCATTCCTTTGCAGTAGAGGAGGACCGGAAGGCTCATCTGCATACTGCTCCCAGCATCCCCCGGGAGAGGAGTCCAGAAGTCACCGCAAGTGATCCAGGGATTGGCGTCCATAGCCCAGCTTCCAGAGGCCCAGCATTCCTTTGCAGTAGAGGAGGACCGGAAGGCTCATCTGCATACTGCTCCCAGCATCCCCCGGGAGAGGAGTCCAGAAGTCACCGCAAGTGATCCAGGGATTGGCGTCCATAGCCCAGCTTCCAGAGGCCCAGCATTCCTTTGCAGTAGAGGAGGACCGGAAGGCTCATCTGCATACTGCTCCCAGCATCCCCCGGGAGAGGAGTCCAGAAGTCACCGCAAGTGATCCAGGGATTGGCGTCCATAGCCCAGCTTCCAGAGGCCCAGCATTCCTTTGCAGTAGAGGAGGACCGGAAGGCTCATCTGCATACTGCTCCCAGCATCCCCCGGGAGAGGAGTCCAGAAGTCACCGCAAGTGATCCAGGGATTGGCGGCCATAGCCCAGCTTCCAGAGGCCCAGCATTCCTTTGCAGTAGAGGAGGACCGGAAGGCTCATCTGCATACTGCTCCCAGCATCCCCCGGGAGAGGAGTCCAGAAGTCACTGCAAGTGATCCAGGGATTGGCGTCCATAGCCCAGCTTCCAGAGGCCCAGCATTCCTTTGCAGTAGAGGAGGACCGGAAGCGCGCGCCTAACGGCGCGCGAATCTCAAACCCTTCCATTAACTGAGTGAAGATTAACTGTGGTTAAAGAGGATTGGTAAGTATAGCTTTCAGAAATTTTTGGGCTTATAAAAGTTGGTGAAAGGTGAAATTAAGGGATATATTCTTTAGAGTTTGTGTGTGTCTGAGGTAATAAGCAAGCCAGAGATAATTAATTCCAGTATCTGTCCTTCCCACCCACTCAACCCTTGATTTTTAGGCACGAGACAGTTTTTCATCAAAAATCAATCAGGGTCTTATCTAAATCATACTATTGTACCAGCCCTTACTGAAAGTTTAATCATCCCCTTGTAGGAAACTAGCTGATTAATTAGTAAATTCACCTGTAAATTTAAACTACTCTCATTCCAACTCCCTTAGTATCTTAAACTTAACTAGGAACTCAATAAAACTAAGATGAAGGCAGCAGTCCAGCAACAAGAGGGAGGCTTTCCAGTCTTTTGCATTGAGTGTCACATGTATGATTTTTTACCTGCCGGTGAGAGATTGTATGTGTGCACCCGGTGCAAAGAGCTCCTGGCTCTCAGGGAACGAGTCCGATCTCTGGAGGCTAGAGTAGCAGACTTGGAGGAGCTGAGGGAGACAGAGAGGTACATTGACGAGACCTTCAGGGACATAGTAGTCAAGTCCCAAATCCAGTCTGGCAGCCCTAGTGCTGCCTTGGATCAGAAAGGTCTCCCAGTAGGAGAACATCACCCTGGTGTAGCAGGAAGTGATCCTGTAGCAAGGACCTGCTCTCCAGGTGATGTATTGTCCTCTCGCACCGAGGACAAGTCTCCCAGGGCTACTGCCCAGGAGGGAAGGGTTAGGCCTGCCATCATAGTTGGCGATTCAATTATTAGAAATGTAGATAGCAGGGTGGCTGGTGGACGTGAGGACCGCCTGGTAACTTGCCTGCCTGGTGCGAAGGTGGCAGACCTCACGCGCCACCTAGATAGGATTATAGACAGTGCTGGGGAGGAGCCGGCTGTCGTGGTACATGTGGGCACCAACGACATAGGAAAGTGTGGGAGAGAGGTTCTGGAAGCCAAATTTAGGATATTAGGTCGGAAGCTAAAATCCAGAACCTCCAGGGTGGCATTCTCTGAAATGCTTCCTGTTCCACGTGCAGGACCCCAGAGGCAGGCAGAGCTCCAGAGTTTCAATGCGTGGATGAGACGATGGTGTAGGGAAGAGGGATTCAGCTTTGTAAGGAACTGGGGAAACTTTTGGGGAAAGGGGAGACTTTTCCGAAAGGATGGGCTCCACCTTAACCAGAGTGGAACCAAGCTGCTGGCACTAACTTTCAAAAAGGAGATAGAGCAGCTTTTAAACTAGAACAAAGGGGAAAGCCGACAGTCACTCAGCAGTGCATGGTTCGGAGAAATGTATCCTTGAAGGATACTAATGAAACAGGAGAGTTAGGGCATCCCAACAGAGAGGTTCCATTAAAAGCAAATATAGTCCATATGCCTATATGTAAAAAATCACCAAAACTAATGATTTCCGAATTATCCCAAACAACTGAAAAGCAGGTTGTTAAAACAAACAAAAAACACACTTTGAAATGTCTATATGCCAATGCCAGAAGTCTAAGAAGTAAGATGGGAGAGTTAGAGTGTATAGCAGCAAATGATGAGATTGACATAATTGGCATCACAGAAACTTGGTGGAAGGAGGATAACCAATGGGACAGTGCTATATCAGGGTACAAATTATATCGCAATGATAGGGAGGATCAACTTGGTGGGGGTGTGGCACTTTATGTCCGGGAGGGTATAGAGTCCAACAGGCTAAAGATCATACAAGAGACTAAATGCTCAGTAGAATCTATATGGGTAGAAATCCCATGTGTGTTGGGTAAGAGTATAGTGATAGGAGTATACTACCGTCCACCTGGACAAAATGGTCAGACAGATGATGAAATGCTAAGAGAAATCAGGGAAGCAAACCAATTTGGCAGTGCAATAATAATGGGAGATTTCAATTACCCCAATATTGACTGGGTAAATGTAACATCAGGACTTGCTAGAGATATAAAGTTCCTGGATGTAATAAATGATTGTTTCATGGAGCAATTGGTTCAGGAACCAACAAGAGAGGGAGCTATTTTAGATTTAATTCTTAGTGGAACACAGGATTTGGTGAGAGAGGTAACGGTGGTGGGGCCACTTGGCAACAGTGATCATAACATGATCAAATTTAAACTAATAACTGGTAGGGGGACAATAAGTAAATCTGCAGCTCTAACACTAAACTTTCAAAAGGGAAACTTTGATAAAATGAGGAAAATAGTCAGAAAAAAACTGAAAGGTGCAGCTGCAAAGGTTAAAAGTGTTCAACAGGCTTGGACATTGTTTAAAAATACAATCCTAGAGGCGCAGTCCATATGTATTCCACGCATTAAGAAAGGTGGAAGGAAGGCAAAACGATTACCGTCATGGTTAAAAGGTGAGGTGAAAGAGGCTATTTTAGCCAAAAAATCATCCTTCAAAAATTGGAAGAAAGATCCATCTGAAGAAAATAGGATAAAACATAAGCATTGTCAAGTTAAGTGTAAAACATTGATAAAACAAGCGAAGAGAGAATTTGAAATGAAGTTGGCCATAGAGGCAAAAACTCATAATAAAAACTTTTTTAAATATATCCAAAGCAAGAAACCTGTGAGGGAGTCGGTTGGACCATTAGATGACCGAGGGGTTAAAGGGGCTCTTAGGGAAGATAAGGCCATTGCAGAAAGACTAAATGAATTCTTTGCTTCCGTGTTTACTAGTGAGGATGTTGGGGAGATACCAGTTCCGGAGTTGGTTTTCAGGGGTGATGAGTCAGACGAACTGAACGAAATCACTGTCAACCTGGAAGATGTAGTAGGCCAGATTGACAAACTAAAGAGTAGCAAGTCACCTGGACCGGATGGTATGCATCCCAGGGTACTAAAGGAACTCAAAAATGAAATTTCTGACCTATTAGTTAAAATTTGTAACCTATCATTAAAATCATCCATTGTACCTGAAGACTGGAGGGTGGCCAATGTAACCCCAATATTTAAAAAAGGCTCCAGGGGTGATCCGGGTAACTATAGACCAGTGAGCCTAACTTCAGTGCCGGGAAAAATAGTGGAAACTATCCTCAAGATCAAAATTGTAGAGCATATAGAAAGACATGATTTAATGGGACACAGTCAACATGGATTTACCCAAGGGAAGTCTTGCCTAACAAACCTGCTTCATTTTTTTGAAGGGGTTAATAAACATGTGGATAAAGGTGAACCGGTAGATGTAGTGTATTTGGATTTTCAGAAGGCGTTTGACAAAGTCCCTCATGAGAGGCTTCTACGAAAACTAAAAAGTCATGGGATAGGAGGCGATGTCCTTTCGTGGATTACAAACTGGTTAAAAGACAGGAAACAGAGAGTAGGACTAAATGGTCAATTTTCTCAGTGGAAAAGGGTAAACAGTGGAGTGCCTCAGGGATCTGTACTTGGACCGGTGCTTTTCAATATATATATCAATGATCTGGAAAGGAATACAATGAGTGACGTTATCAAATTTGCAGATGATACAAAATTATTCAGAGTAGTTAAATCACAAGCAGACTGTGATACATTACAGGAGGACCTTGCAAGACTGGAAGATTGGGCATCCAAATGGCAGATGAAATTTAATGTGGACAAGTGCAAGGTGATGCATATAGGGAAAAATAACCCTAGCTGTAGTTACACGATGTTAGGTTCCATATTAGGAGCTACCACCCAAGAAAGAGATCTAGGCGTCATAGTAGATAATACATTGAAATCGTCAGCTCAGTGTGCTGCAGCAGTCAAAAAAGCAAATAAAATGTTAGGAATTATTAGGAAGGGAATGGTTAATAAAACGGAAAATGTCATAATGCCTCTATATCGCTCCATGGTGAGACCACACCTTGAATACTGTGTACAATTCTGGTCGCCGTATCTCAAAAAAGATATAGTTGCAATGGAGAAGGTACAGAGAAGGGCAACCAAAATGATAAAGGGGATGGAACAGCTCCCCTATGAGGAAAGGCTGAAGAGGTTAGGGCTGTTCAGCTTGGAGAAGAGACGGCTGAGGGGGGATATCATAGAGGTCTTTAAGATCATGAGAGGTCTTGAACGAGTAGATGTGACTCGGTTATTTACACTTTCGAATAATAGAAGGACTAGGGGGCATTCCATGAAGTTAGCAAGTAGCACATTTAAGACTAATCGGAGAAAATTCTTTTTCACTCAACGCACAATAAATCTCTGGAATTTGTTGCCAGAGGATGTGGTTAGTGCAGTTAGTGTAGCTGGGTTCAAAAAAGGTTTGGATAAGTTCTTGGAAGAGAAGTCCATTAACTGCTATTAATCAAGTTTACTTAGGGAATAGTCACTGCTATTAATTGCATCAGTAGCATGGGATCTTCTAGGTGTTTGGGTAATTGCCAGGTTCTTGTGGCCTGGTTTGGCCTCTGTTGGAAACAGGATGCTGGGCTTGATGGACCCTTGGTCTGACCCAGCATGGCAATTTCTTATGTTCTTATGTTCTTATGTACAAAGTCAACATAGGTTGATATTGTAGATTTGGGTGGGAGATGACATCAGCGCTTATTTTGGTCCTATTGCTAAGGGAACCCTCAGTCTCCGGCAATTCAAACTACTAATCCTTCACAGCATGGATCCTTAATTAAAAGAAAAAAATGTCTTTTAGTTTCAGGGCTGAGCAAAGAATTTCCTCCGTCTTGCTCAGGAAGACGTGATCTGTTTGTACATGCTTAAATCCTAACAATTTGTACCATTATACAGGCAAAATAATAATGAAACTCCTTTACAAGGCTCCTAAATAATCATAGCTAACTACAATAGATTTTCTTTCTTTACCTTAATTAAAACAAATTTTGGCCTCCTCCTCCATGTCGACTTGCCGCACATTGAAGGCTTGTGCTCCACTCTAGGGGCCAACCCATTCCAGGGAGCTCTTTCCTGCACAAAGGAAAGGGAACTCTCCTCGGGTTTAGCCAGCCTCTCTCTTAATACCCTCTGACCCATGTTGAAACGCTGTTCACAAGGAAAATTCCTCCACCTCGGCCTTCAAAATTCTTGTTTGTATATCTGCTAACTCCACCAGATTTTAAAAGACCAGCAAGAGCTCACTAGATGCCAACTGAACCATCACATTCTAGGGGCAAACCCATTCTTGGGAGCCCTTTCCTGAAAAAAGGATAGGGAACTCTCCCTGGGGCTCTTATTTGAATATTTGCTACTACCACCAAGATCTGCAACTGCAGCAGCTTCATCTCATCCAGGCATAGTTCATCATGTTTTAGGTCCTAGCACGCATGTTAGACTCCTTGGTCCATGTTTCAAGATGGGTCGGGCGGACAGTATGCCCCGGTTGACAGTCACGCCGCATGCTGAGCCTAGTCTTGTTTTTTCTCCTATCAAAACCACAGTGACCTGACTACCTCAGCTTTGCCAGCCTGTCTTGCCCTTATCAAAACCACAGCGACCTGACTACCTCCTCTCTGCCAGCCTGTCTTGCCCCTATCAACTTTCTGCCACTCTGCCTTGCTGCCATACACCAGCTGACTCACTCTACTCCTTGTGGTGTTCTTGCCACTATCATGGTTCCTCAGTGTGTTGGTGCTAGTCTATCTCCTTGCTATGTTCCCCCTTCATTGTGCTGTTGGATATTGATGCCACTTGTCTTGCCACTTTGCCTGACATGCTGCCTTCGAGTGTTCATGCAACTATTATCGGTGCTCTCTTTTGAAGCTGTGGTATGTTTTTGACACTCTTGCTGCTACTTTGCACCTCTTTTAAAGCACTCTTGCCACTCCTGGTACCCCTTTGCCCCTTTACAGTGCTTTAGGCTATTTGTGCCACTTTGGTGCCACTTTGCCACAATCTAAGTACCTTGGAGCTCTTTTCTCATTCTGATGATTGCTCCCCAGAAGTTTCATCAGAATTGATAAGAAAACCCCAATTCTGCAGCCAAAAATAGGTTGCAAATACCTCCCCCATTGACTTTAATGGGAAATTGGAAAACAAATAAAACTAATCAACAAATTGTGGTTTTTTTTTCATTTTTCCTTTATTAATTTTTTTAATTTTACATCAAGAACCATCTTGACTCAGAATAAATGTAGGACCCAAACAACAAAGCGGAAGCCGATCCAATATATCGGAGTAGCGAAAAAACAAAAAAGTTTGGTGTATCAAATGACTTTTATTAGAACTTGCCCAACTCTGGCTGAGTTTTGCTCCCACAGGAGCTGCCTCTGGGCCTAATGAGGATAAAATCAAAATATATAATCAAAACACACTTATATAATACATATTAAACATAGATGTATGTACATAAATTTAATTAATTGTATTGTCATATTACTTGCATAAGACAAAACTAATTGTGCACATAAATAACTTATGAAAACATAATTAAATTAAATAAAACAAAAACACACACAAATGTATGAATGGATGAGTTAAATCAGTAACATACATAAATGGTGTATGTGCATATAAAGTCCAGTGTAATAAAACATTTTCTACCAAGTGAGTCTATATGCGTGTATTTATATTATAGTGGTGCAAGGACGTAGATGCAACGCAGAAAGACAGATGTGCTGATGAATTAGGAGGATGCAATGAAAAGGAATACATGTATCGATGCACTCTTAAATACAAAACTGCAGTGTAAAGTAAATATAATGGGCCAGATTTTAGTACCTACGCGCGGGCATAGCTTTGTGTGTGCAACCCTGCGCACCCAAATCTATGCCCAATTTTATAACATGCGCACACATGTTATAAAATCCGGGCTGGGCGCATGCAAGGGGGTGCACACTTGTGCGCGCCGAGCCCTAGGGGAGCTCTGAAATCGGAGTGGCCTCAGAAGGAACTTTTCTTCTGCCCCACCCACCTTCCCCTCTCTTGCCCTACCTAAACCCCCCTAACCTTTATTTAAAATAAAACACATTATATAGAGAATAAAAAATAAAAACACATGTATAAAATAATAAAAGGAAGATAAAAATGTGGCATAAAAACGGAAAAACAAAAATATTTTATGAGTAAAACTGAGATAAAATAAGACAGAAAACTAATTTAAAAGAATCTGTGATAACATGGGACAAAACTGTCGCTCAAATCTTCCCTACATGAGTACCATACTCCACTACTCAGGATGGATGAGTTACTTTTAAAACTAAGGGGTTAATCATGATAATGTGGGCATTGTCACAATGATGTAACTTATATTACACACTGAGGTAGATCTTAAATAAGTATGCCGGATTTTATAAGATACGCGCGTATCTTATAAAATTCGGGGTCGGCGCGTGCAAGTCTGCGCAAAATCGGCAGCCTGCGCGCGCCTTCCTTTCCTTCCGCGTCCCCCCCTACCTTGAAGCAGGCGTAACTTGCGCGCGCCGCCTCGGCATCCCCCGGCACAGGCCGCAGTGCCAGGGGACTCAGGACTGCCCTCCCAGCCCTGACCCTGGACCCGTCCCTTTTACGAAGCCCCGGGACTTGCGCGCGTTGGTGGCCTATGCAAAATACACCCGCTGGGCTTTTAAAATCTAGCCCACTCTGACTAACAAAATACATGCCGGAAAGCAACTGTTACATCGGGTGTCTTGGATTAATGTGCACAAAAATATGTAATGTTCCTTAGTATGGATTCCATTATCTTAACGCTGTCCGTTTCAGTCAGTCCCACAAATATGTTTATATTAGGGATGTGAATCGTTTTAGGACGATTAAAATTATCGTCCGATAATTTTAATATCGTCTTAAACCGTTATGGAACACAATACAATAGAGATTCTAACGATTTATCGTTATAAATCGTTAGAATCGTGAGCCGGCACACTAAAACCAGCTAAAACCCACCCCTGACCCTTTAAATTAAATCCCCCACCCTCCCGAACCCCCCCAAATAACTTAAACATTTCCTTGCCAAATCCTACCTCCTTCAATCCCCCACCCTCCCGAACCCCCCCAAATGACTTAAATTACCTGGGGGTCCGGAACGGCAGCGGTCCGGAACGGGCTCCTGCTACTGAATCTTGTTGTCTTCGGCCGGCGCCATTTTCCAAAATGGCGCCGAAAAATGGCGGCGGCCATAGACCAACAGGATTCGACGGCAGGAGGTCCTTCCGGACCCCCGCTGGACTTTTGGCAAGTCTCGTGGGGGTCAGGAGGCCCCCCCCAAGCTGGCCAAAAGTTCCTGGAGGTCCAGCGGGGGTCAGGGAGCGATTTCCCGCCGCGAATCGTTTTCCGTACGGAAAATGGCGCTGGCAGGAGATCGACTGCAGGAGGTCGTTCAGCGAGGCGCCGGAACCCTCGCTGAACGACCTCCTGCAGTCGATCTCCTGCCAGCGCCATTTTCCGTACGGAAAACGATTCGTGGCGGGAAATCGCTCCCTGACCCCCGCTGGACCTCCAGGAACTTTTGGCCAGCTTGGGGGGGCCTCCTGACCCCCACGAGACTTGCCAAAAGTCCAGCGAGGGTCCGGAAGGACCTCCTGCCGTCGAATCCTGTTGGTCTATGGCCGCCGCCATTTTTCGGCCCCATTTTGGAAAATGGCGCCGGCCGAAGACAACAAGATTCAGTAGCAGGAGCCCGTTCCGGACCGCTGCCGTTCCGGACCGCCGCTGGACCACCAGGTAATTTAAGTCATTTGGGGGGGGGTTCGGGAGGGTGGGGGATTAAATTTAAAGGGTCGGGGGTGGGTTTTAGCGGGTTTTAACGATATATCACGATATTTTACCCCCCCAAACGGCAACAATACGATTCCCTCCCCCTCCCAGCCGAAATCGATCGTTAAGACGATCGAGGACACGATTCACATCTCTAGTTTATATCAAGGTTACAATATCAACTTTAGTCGCTCTAAGCGACAATGTTCCGATCTCTAGAAAAGCAAAATTAATGTGAAGGGGTATGTGAGCATAATATACTTATGAGAGGCAAAAAGCTATGCCTACATGACGTGTTTGAGAACCCAATGGTAAATTTTGACCATACAAAGACATTAGCCATGGTAGGGCTTGCTAATTCATATCAAATGTATTATTTAGAAATCCTATCGTGGTGAATGGCAAGGACTCAAACATCATGGAAATATTATCACTCACTGTGCAATGCCGTATGTTAAGTCAAAAGTGAAATCAACTCATTGAGTCTGAACCATGGCTGAAAACTCTGGCAGGGAACTGTAAAGAAACAAATGTCTTGCATAGAAATATAAAACTATAAAGGAGTGATTTAAAGTCTCAACTGATGCGACAGTACTGACCTGCAACGCGTTGTAAAATTGAGCTGGTATCTGGTGAGAAGGGGCTATTTAAATGGGTTCTCGTGATATCTCAGTGAAAAGCCAGCCAAGAAACCCTTCGTGCAAACCTTTGTGTATATGTAAAAATGTATTTTTATGTTTCCTTTGTTAACTAAGCTGTTTCATTGTATTCGACTAAGGAATTTTTTCCTGCTTTTTCTGTTTCACTGTAAACCGGCATGATTTGCATTTAATGCAAGAATGTCGGTATATAAAAGTTAAAAATAAATAAATAAATAAATAAGAAACAAAACCAGTATAATGCAGTTACTGAGTGGGATCTGACTAGTCCCTCTGGGTGCTTTGGAACGATTCTGGAATTAGTAAGTATGTGACATAACCAGCTGATGTGTCAAACTGACCCTGATTTACTAAATGAATAAAATAAAAAATATGAAGGTAAAAACTGGACCCTAATTTGAAACGGACAGCGTTAAGGTAATGGAACGATACTCAGACGAGATTTACACAGTGCTTTATTTTATTTCACTGATTTTCACAAGAAAAGCAGCACCACAAATGCAAGTCTGGATCAACCTGTCCACTTATGGTGGACAATTTTCAAAGCCATTTGCTGGGTAAGATAACTGGCATGTCTGAAGGATTCCCCCTTCCTCTGCCAGGGTAAAAGTACATAAGGGTTTCCATAACACACATACTTTTTCCTGGGTTAAGAAGAAATGTTCCCTGGTTGAGGCAAGTGATAGCTTTAACTGAGAGATGCAAGACTCGCTCTCCTCCTTCCCTTTTTCGCTCCCCTTGATTCCTCCCACTTCCTTCGCATTCAATTTTCCCCAAAAATACACGGACATCTTTGATTGGGTAATAAAGGCCGCAGTTTATTATAAGACCCGAGCCCTCCAGAATTAACACAGTACAACATTTCCACCCCCCCCCCCCTCATCTTGGCACCTATAGGGCCCTCCACCTCTTCCAGTGGTAAAGCTCCAGGTGTCGTAACCTCTGAGCATCGGCCCCCCTCTTGCTCATTGTCCATCTCGTGTAACAGCCCCCCCCGCGTTACACGAGATTCCCCTTTTTCTGATTTTCACCAAACAATCCAATACAAAACATTTTCTGGGCTCGGGTTTTCCGCCATAGAACAATAACAACTCCGTTGTCATTGTTCCCCCCCACTGCGGCCCTTAACAGGAACAATAATTCTCTCCAAGCTTTCCTGAATTGTGTTGTTGAACAAGTCAATACCTACATCGGATAAATGTATCCCATCGGATCTAAAGTATCCTGGAATGACTTCCCAAGCCCACTCGTGTTTAACCCAAAACCCTCCTTGTCCTTCCAACCACTTTCCTATTTGTTTGTTTAACTTCTTCACCCCTGTACGCCATAGTGGCCATCCCACAAATTTCAAACGTAGTATGATATCCGACCATCCTAACCGAGTCCCCGGCAGCACGTTCAGCAGTCTGCTGAAATCCTTTTTTATTTTCAACAGCAACTCTTTGCAAGAACCTTCCCCGACATCATTCCCCCCCAAATGAATCAGCAAAACTTTAGGTAGTCCATTCTCCAAAACGCATGTCTGCAGAAAAGGCATCAGATTGTCCCATTTCATCCCGCGATGACTCAACCATCTGATGGTCCAATTATATACATCCAGTTCGAGATTGAGTCCATACGGCCTTTGTTCCGCTCTGATCGCCGCCCAATGTATAAAAGAATGGCCCGCTACCCAGACACATTCCTGCTCCCTTTGCAACTCTCTCCTTTCTGCAAAAAATAAACAACTATTAATGACTGCGCCCCATCTGGAATTCCCTCCTGTATTCTCTACGGCTGGACTCCCGTCTGCCGTTGTAGCGTACTATTATAGTTGTCCCTTATTTTATTTATTAGTTTGTTTTTTTTTTGTAATAATTTTTTTTTTTATCTTCTCACATAACCTAAAAATGCCTTCGACTTCCACCTCCCTATATTTTGAATCTCGCTGCTCAACATACCTCTCTCTGCCGCCGACGTCGCTGCCCCGATTCCGAAGGAATGTGAAGTAAAATGCTGAACATCCCAACCCAATAACAGCACCACTTTTTTCAACACCTAAACAAACTGATACACGTTCAATGGTGACCCGTCGCTGTGTAACATGAATAAACCTCCTAACGTAGGCCTCCATTCCACGAAGCGCTGTACAGTTCGTACAGGACATACCTCTGGGTCACGTGCCAGAACCAACCGCACGTATTGTCCTTTTCCCAGCTGATCCACCTTGGAGCGATGTATGCAAATCGTCACAGCCCCACTGCCGACCCATACACTCTCCGCCTTTAATCCCGAACTTGCCGTATTTACCTTAGAAGAAGCTACGAGCTCTCTTACCCTCATTGCACCGAAAAACGCCAATACGAACGCCGTCTGAAACAAAAGTGCTTCATAATCCGACCAGCATACCCGAGGTAAACCCCTAACTAGCGTCCGCAGGTCTTCGTAACGGATCGGCAGCCTTCTATCGGGTGATAGACCGTTATCTCTTCACCATCCCCCCAGGATTCGTTTAACTAGAAAACTCGAAACCGCGGTACCCTAACCCTTCAGTTTTTGAAAGAAGGAAAATCCTGCAAGATGCGCCCGTACCGCTGTTAGCGAATACCCCCTACTCTTTGCCCACAGAATTGAAATATTGTACGATATTTCTAAATTTGTTATATATCGGATAAAAGAAGAAATGTTCACTTTTCCCCTCGAATTTTCGTAAAAATCTTTTTTTGAGTTAGTGCGCACTAACAAAAAACCGTTTGTTTTTTATTTTTTGTTACTTTTTGCTATTTTTTTGTTAGTGCACGCTAACATGAGTTAGCGCGCATAACCCAAAAAACGATTTTTCACGAAAAACAAAAATGGGGATCCTCGGGAAAATGACAAACCCGAAAGCAGGAACGATTGGGCACCCGATTCACATCCCTACATATTAGTGCTTCTCCAATATAGGACTCCTTCTGATTACCCCCTTGTGCTTGCTCATAGCTTCTTAGGCAACATAACAAAAGTAACAGAGTAGCTTATTTGTTTGTCTGTTCAAGCTGCCATATTGAACTCATGATAAAGTATCTATACATATAAATACAGGGGTGAATTATCCAACAAGTGACTGTTGTTAAAATCAAAATATATGTATTTAAGTAGCTTGCAAACTCGCATATGCTTTCAGAATCATTATGAGTATGTGCGTAATTGTAGTGACCATGCATAAATGTTAAGAGGAGAAAAAAAAGAGAAGATTAATGGTGTCTGGAGTGGAATTTAGAAGTATAAGATCATAAGAACATAAGAACATATGGTATGCCATACTGGGTCAGACCAGCGGTCCATCAAGACCAATATCCTGTTTCCAACAATGGCCAGTCCATGTCACAAGTACCTGGCAAGTACTTAAACATTTGATAAATCACAAGCTTATTAATTGCTTATTAATTGCTTATTAATTGCCATTATAGCAGTTTATGAATTTTTCCTCCAAGAACTTATCAAAACCTTTTTCCAAACCAGTTACACTACCTTATGTAACCAAATTCTCTGGCAATGAATTCCAGAGCTTAACTATGCGCTGAGTGAAAAATAATTTTCTTTGATTTGTTTTAAATGAGCTACTTGCTAACTTCATGGAGCACCCCTTGGTCCTTCTATTATGTGAGAGAGTAAATAACCAATTTATATTAACTTGTTCAAGTCTTTTCATGATTTTGTAGACATCTATCATATCCCCACTCCGTTGTCTCTTTACAAACTGAACAACCCTAACTTCTTTAGTCTTTCCTCATAGAGCAGACATTCCATTCCCCTTATCATTTTGGATGCCCTTCTCTACACCTTCTCCAGTGCAGCTATATCCTTTTGAAGAAGCAGTGACCAGAACTGCAAATAGTATTCAAGATGTGGTCTCACCTTGGAGCAATACAGAGGCATTATGACATCCTCTGTTTTATTTGCAATTTCCTTCCTAATAATTCCTAACATTCTGTTTGCTTTTTTGATTGCTACAGCACATTGAGCTAACAATTTGAATGTATTATCCACTGTGATGCCTAGATCTCTTTCCGGGGTGGTAACTTCTAAGATAGAGTCTAACATTGTTTAACTACAGCAAGGGATACTTTTCCCTATTTGCATCACTATCCACTTGTTGACGTTAAATTTCATCTGCCATTTGGAAATCAGTTCTTCCAGTCTCGCAAGGTCCTCCTGCAAATCATAACAAGCCACTTAACGCAAATTTGATCACCTCACTTGTCATACCTCTTTCCAGATCATTTATAAATATATTAAAAAGCACTAATCCAATAACAGATCCCTGAGGCACTCCACTGTTTACCTTTTTCTAGTGTGAAAACTGACCATTTAATCCTAATCTCTTTTTCCTATCTTTTAACCAATTTGCAATCCACAAAAGCACATCACCTCCTATCCCCTGATATTTTAGTTTTCTTAGAAGCATCTCATGCAGGACTTTGTCAAATGCCTTCTAAAAATCCAAAAACACCACATCTACTGGTTCACCTTTCTCCACATGTTTATTCACTCCTTCAAAAAAATGTAGATTTGTGAGGCAAGACTTCCCTTGGGTAAAACCATGTTTGATGTGTCCCATCAAACCATGTCTATCTAAATGTTTTGTGATTTTATTCTTTATAACAGTTTCCATGATTTTTCCAGGACTGAAAGACTTACCGGTCTATAGTTTCCAGGATCACCCCTGGATCTCTGAACCCTGGTGGTGCATACCATCCAGAACAGGTGATTTACTGCTCTTCAATTTGTCAATCAGGCCTACCACATCTTCCAGGATCACCGTGATGTGGTTCAGTTGATCTGAATCATCACCCATGAAAATCTTCTCCAGAACGGGTATCTCTCCCATATCCCCTTCAGTAAACACTGAAGCAAAGAAATATCTATATCATTTTTGAGAGGTGGTGACCACAATTGTACCGTACTCTAGGTGTGGTCTAATCATGGAATGATACAGTGGTATTGTTACATCCTCTTTTTATTCTCCATTTCATTCCTAATAATTCCTAATATTCTGTTTGCTTTTTCAATCACTACTACATACTAAACTTAGGATTTCAAAGTAATTTCCATGAAGACAACCAGATCCTCTTCTTAGGTAGTAATTCCTGATATAGATTGTGGGTTACTTTTCCCTATGTGCACCGCTTGGCATTTGTTCACATTAAATTTCATCTACCTTTTGGATGCCCAGTCTTCCAATCTTGCAAGATCTTCTTGCAATTTCTGACAATTCACTAGTGATTTCACTGCTCAGAATACTTTTCACTCATCATTCCTTTTTGCAGATCATTTATAAATATATTAACAGGAACCAGTCACAGGACAGATCCCTGACACTCTCCTCTGTTTCCTTTTCTTCCCTGAGAAAAATGACTATCCTACTTTCTGTTTCCTATCTTTTAACCACACTGCAATCCAAAATCCATTGCCTTCTGTCCCATGACTCTTTTTCAGAATTTTCTCATGGGAAACTTTTTCAAATGCTTTCTGAAAATCCAAATGCACTAAATCCACTGTCTCACCAAAATCTACATGTTTATTAACCCATTCAATAAATATATCAGATTAGTGAGGCAAGACTTCACTTGTGTAAATCTATGCTGTCTGGGCCCACTAAACTATGTCTTCCCTTATGTTCTGTGATGTTATTATTTAGAATAGTTTTTAATATTTTTCCCAGCATTGATATCAGGTTCACTGATCTTTAGTTTCCAGGATCACCCTTGCTGTTGCAGTCCCATTTGCAGCAGCCGCAACTAGGCCCTTACGTCCTTGGTCCTGACCCGTCTCCGAGGGTCTGCGGCCTGTTTCGCGGCATCCCCACGGGGGGACGCCGCTGAGAAGCCCTGCCTGGACGTCTTCTCCTTAGGTGCACGCGCGCGCGCAATCCGTGCTTATGAAGGCCATTTCCCACCACTGGAAGCTCCGCCCTATCCACGACGTCAGATGCCGCGGCCTATGTAAGGCCGCCGCGGAGCCCAGGACTTTGCCTTGCAATGGGGTTCCTTGTGGTCCTCAGTTGCTCCATGCCCCGGAGTGTGCTATTGTGTTAGCAACTCCGTTTCTGTCCGAAACTTGTTTCACACTGTGCCCAAGTCTTGCTTCTGTCTGGCTTGCTTGCAGTAATCTGTTCTGCTTCAGTTCCAGCTTGGTTCCGGTAGCCAGTCCTGCTTCAGCTCCTGTCTGGTTCCAGTAGCCAGTCCTGCTTCAGTTCCTGCTTGCTTCAGCCCAAGCCTGCTTCAGTTCTTGCCTGACTCCTGATCCCTGCCTGCCTGCTCCAGCTCCAGTCACCGTGATCTCCTAAAGTCTCAGCGGCTGGGCTCCTCCGGGCTCCTCCTGGGGGAGTACCTGCTTCCAGGGTGTAGCTCACATCCAGCTCCTGCCTGGTATCCACTAGGGATGTGCAGCCCGAAAGTTTATGTTCATAAGTCCATAAGTCGAATGGGGGGCTCATTTGCGGTCAATATGGACATATGGAGAATTCCATAAGTTGAGTCTATGTCCATATGTGCAAATAAAAATTTAAACCCCTCACCCTCCTTAATCCCCCCCAAAACTTACCAAAATTCCCTGGTGGTCCAGCGGGGAGTCAGGAAGCCATTCCTCCCAGTGGTTTTGCGAGGAGCACGTGACGTGACGTGACGTGACGTGCTCCTCCTGACCCCCCCCCCCAAGCTGGCCAAAAGTGCCTTTTGGGCCCAACGAGGGGTCCGGGAGCGGACCCGAGGGGAATCACGTGACGTCGGCGTCACTCCGTTGTGACGCCGACGTCACGTGGTCCATCGCGGTTCCGCTCCCGGAACCCTCGTTGGGCCCAAAAGGAACTTTTGGCCAGCTTGGGGGGGCCTCCTGACCCCCCCAAGCTGGCCAAAAGTGCCTTTTGCTGTTATGTTGACTTTGAAAATGTATGAATATGAAATAGACTATATATCTGCTGTTGTATTGACCACGTGACGCGGCCGTCACGTGGTCCACCGGGATTTCGCTCCCGGAGCCCTCGTTTTGAACAAACTGAACTTTTGGCCAGCTTGGGGGGCCTCCTGACCCCCCCAAGCTGGCCAAAAGTTCCTTTTGGGCCCAACGAGGGGTCCAGGAGCGGAACCGCGATGGACCACGTGACGTCGGCTTCACGACGGAGTGACGCTGACGTCACGTGATTCCCCTCGGGTCCGCTCCCGGGACCCTCACGGAACTTTTGGCCAGCTTGGGGAGTTTTGGTAAGTCTTGGGGGGGGGGGGGGGATTAAGGAGGGTGAGGGGTTTAAGTTTTTATTTAGATCAACAATCGCGATTTCCAACGTATTCAACATAGCTATGTTGAATAATTTGGAAATCCGATTGTTTACGCCTCATCATTTTTTTAAGTTAAAAAAAAAAAAAGTTGCGTTTTCCATTTAAGTTCAAAACGAATGCACACCCCTAGTATCCACCTCCTGACCTGTCACTCACCAGAGATTATAGTACACCTCTCCCCAGTCTCTAACAGGTCGGCCCAAGGGTCCACTAAAAGGTTCATTCACAACACTTGCAACACTTTTTAAAGATCAGCGTCACTTTGGCAACTCTACAATTGTCAAGTACAATAGATGATTTTAATGATAGGTTACAAATTAATTGATCTGCAATTTCATTATTTAATGTTTTCATAACTCCAAGGTATAAACCATCTGGTCCAGGAGAATTGTTACTCTCTAGTTTTCTAATCTGCTCTATTACTTCATCCAGCTTCACTATGATGTGTTTCACTTCTTCTGAATGATTACCATTAAATACTGTTTCCAGCATGGATATATCCTCAACACCCTTTTCAGTAAGCACCAAAGCAAAGAATTAATTTAGTTTTTCTACTATGGCCTTGTCTTCCCTAAATGTTCTTTGAACCCCTTGATCATTGAACAGTCCAACTGATTCTCTAACAGGCTTCCTGCTTTAGATATATTTAAAAATATGTTATTATGAGTTTTTGCCTCTACAGCCAGCTTCATTTCAAATTATATTTTTGCCTGCTTTATCAATATTTTATATCTAACTTGCCAATGCTTATGCTTTTTCCTATTTTTTTTAGATGGATCCCTTTATTAATTTTTGAAAGTGCTTTTTTTGACTAAAATAGCCTTTTTGACCTCACCTTGTGCACAGTGGTACCAGGTACCACAATCTTTAAAATGGTTGCCTAAGAAGTGAGGACCTGTCACAGTGACAAAGAAGAGGAGCATGCCTGGAGGCCACTGGTAGACCAGATCCCAATGACAGCTAAGAAGAGGGGCAGGCATGGGAGGATGCCAGTGGACCACATCCTGCCTGCTCCCGAGAAGAGAATCAGGCCCAGAAGGACACTGGCAGCCGAGAAGAGGAAGGTACTCATTCTCCTTCTCCTCTAAGTGTACCTGCCCTGTTGCATTCAAACCACATGTGGTCCAAAAGCGCTTTATGCTGATTTCGTGCATTGTGAGATCAGCATAGAGAAAGTGCTAACCCCTTGAGTTTTGAATACCATGAGGCAGGCCTGCGAGGAGCAGCAGCAGCAAAATGGGCTCCGTTTTCTGTTCCCAGTGGGGAGCTTGCCTGTGTTTTGTCGACTGGCAACCTACCTATAGGTGCTTATGTTTGTGAATGGGGGCCTACTTGGGGAAAGATATGACCAGGAGCTTGCCTTGGTGTGTGTGAGAGAGAGATCTAACAATTGGAGTGAAAGCCTGTGTGTGTGGGAGAAAGTGTATGGGTGTGTGAGTGTATGTGTGTGTAGGTGTGTGTGTTTGTGTGCGTGTGATAGTGGAAGCATGCATGTCAGAATGAGAGTCTGTGTGTTAGCACATATGTATTGGAGTCTGCATATGAGACAGAGCATGTTTGTGTGTTGTGTGGGAATATGAAGCTGTGTGAGAGAGCACATAAAAGTGAGAGTCTGTGTGAGTCTGTGGATGGGGAAAAGGAACATGCATGTGAGAAACAGCATGTGAGAGTTAGAGCCTGTGTATTTGTAAGAAATGGCAGCCAGTATGTGAGAGTGTGAGAGCCTATGTCTGTATGTATGTATGGATGGAAGTGGGAAACTGAATGCGACAGAGTTTGTGATAGCCTGTGTGTTTGTGTGTGAGAGAGTGTGTAAGAGCGAGACCCTGTGTGTGCGTGTGTGTGTGTTTGTAAGAATGGAAATCTGCAGTAAGAGCTTATGAGAGAAAGAGCCTGAATGTGAGAGAGTATATGAGAGGGGGAGCCTGTGTGTGGGAGTGTGATCCTGTACATATGTAAGAATGAACATACAAGAGTGGAATCCTGTGTGAAAGAAAGTTTGAGTGTGAGAGTGCACACGTGAGAAGAGCCTGTGTATGTGTATGAAGGAGGAAGTAAAGAAGACAGGAGGTGTGGGAAGAAACAGAAAGAATAAGAGTTCCTGAAAATGGAATAAGGATAAAAATGACAAAGAGAAAAAAGAGATTGGGGCCAAACAGAAAAATGAGATCTGGCCACAAAGGTAAAAAAAAATGCCTTTCAGTGACTGGAATATGCCATTTTGGCAATGTGCATGTGTGTATTTTGCTTTTTCTTCAGTATTCCAGAGGTCACAGAGTTTGGTTTCTCTGGCTTTCCATTTCAGTTTTGCCTGCATGTTTCTTTTGTAATTTGTAGTCCCTTATTCTATATTAGGTATGGGTCTGTCTGTGATGTGCATGTATGACAGAGGCACAGTATTTTGACTAGTGTGAAGTTTGTAGGATTTTGTAGCAGTTCAGCTTGTTCTGTATGCCCAGTAGGTGGAGTATTAATTTTCTCGGTCCTGGTGTGTCATGCACAGGCTCTTACAGGCATGTATGCATGCACACATACACATACTGTTTGTATGAGAAGGAGAGAGCCTGTGTGTGCAAGAGAGAGGGAGTGTGTGTAAGAGCATTGGCATGTTTATGAGAGAAGCAATATGTGAAAGACTGAATGTGTTAGTATGTATGTGTGTGAATGAGAGGGAGAGGAAATGGTTTATGGCCCATCCTTACCCTTTACCTTCCCCCAAACTGTAAACATCTCAGATTGGAAATCAAAAGAACCCTGGTATGGTGAACAGATCTTTTTAATCCTTATTCGTTGTAATTATTGTGTGTAATTTAATGTTTCTATTGTTTTGAAATATTTTATTGTTTTTTGAGGAAATATTAATTATTGGATTATTTATTTATCCGATGATTTGAAACATTTTATTGGTGTTTCGTATATATTAGAAAAAAATTATGCAAGTTTTTTTTTTTTTTAAATTATTGGATGCTCATCTGCTGTTTTGACATTTATACTTTTTATTAGCATGATTTTAATATTATGAAGGATGATTTATATCTCTTAATTTTGTTGTTTGATGTTTAGCAAGGAAAGATGATGTTTCTGTTTTTCCATTATGTACTATATAATACAGTCAGGTTTCCAGTTCAGCATATTTTGGCATTTTTCTATTTTGTATTTGATGAGGGTTTGTTTGTATTTTAAAGGGCCAGTTCCTGGGTAACCCAAATTCTTGCTGTGAAAATGATGGTACTGATCATCACTGGCTTTTTACAACATTATAGTCCATTCTTATTTTTTATTTTAAACAGAAGTTTGCTTTCCATTAATTTCATTTGCATGCAGAAAGTGGTTTTGAATTTCCTTGCAGAAAATATATTTTCATTCACATATTTTACTGTTAATGCTGTTAGTAGATTAGGTGATTATTTTAAGAGATGTATTTAATTAAATTTCCCTGTAAGGACTGGGTCGCTGTGAGCATAATATTCATAGGCTTTTTGCATCAAAGAAGGAAGTGCTCACAAGGTAATGTAAGCAGATGTAGTGTGTTCTGGGACACCTGGCAGCAGCAAATTTTCTGATGCACCAACAACTTCAGAGTCACCCTAGGCCCATGTTCTAATGTATGGAATGCATCTGGTCTGGGCTTCCAATATAATATTTTATTTTTAAATGATTCTCATGCCTGATGTAAACCTTTGAATCTTCCTCTTTTAGTTTTTTTCAAATTATTTTCCTCATTTTGTCAGTCTCCCTTTTGAAAGCTAAATGTTAGAGCAGTGGATTTACTTAATGTCCTCCATCCAGTCATTAACACAAATTTGATCATATTAAGATCATTGTTGCTGAGTGGCCCCACTACCATCACCTCTCACACCAAATCCTGCATTCAATTAAAAGTTTTGTCTAAAATGATTCCTCTTCTCATCAGTTCCTGGACCACTGCTTCATAAAGCAGTCATTTATTTCATCTAGAAATGTTACCTCTCTAACATGCCTTGATGTTACATTTACCCAGTCAATAATGGGATAATTGGAATCTCCCATTATTACTGTGCTGCCAACTTGTTAGCATCCATAATTTCTGTTAGCATTTCATCATTTATTCTTAAGCCAGATCTCAAGACCAACCAAAGCTTTTACAAAATTTCTAATTTGAATAAGGCATTGAAAATTTTGGATTTCCTACTTATGACTTTCTTAAGGGCTGTATTTAACTCTTTGCTTCTCAGGCTATAAATCAAAGGGTTCAACAGAGGTAGAGTGACTATATACAATGCGGTAGGCATCTTATTTGAATTCACATTGTCCCATGACTCAGGCTGCAAGTACACTCCTATCATGGTACCATATGACAGAATGATGACCGTAAGATGGGACGAGCAAGTAGAAAAGGCCTTCCTTTTCCCCTCTGTAGAGCGAATTTTCAGGATCGTGGAGATAATAAACACGTAGGATGTCAGGGTTAGGAAAAATGGGGTGAATATGGTAAGCACTGATCCTAGAAAATTCATAGGTTGAATGACTGAGGTGTCTGTGCAGGAAAGTTTCTGCACTGCTGTGATTTCACAAAAAAAGTGATTAATTACATTTGAGTCACAAAAAGAAAACTGGGATGTAACGATAGTGTGTGGCAACAATAATAAGAAACCTGTTACCCAGGAGCAAGCAGCAAGAAGAACAGAGATTTTTTTGTTCATTATAATGGAGTAACGCAGGGGATTGCATATAGCAACATAACGATCATATGCCATAGCTGTGAGAAGAAGGAATTCTATCTCAATACAAACTAAATAACAAAACATCTGTAGAATACACTCAGTGAAAGAAATGGCATTATTTTGAGTCAGGAGGATTGCCAACAATTTTGGTAGAATGACTGTCAGGGAAGAGATATCGATGGAGGACAGGTTGGCCAAGAAGAAATACATGGGGGTGTGCAGGTGTCGATCGGCACATACTATGCAGATAACAAGAAGGTTCCCCAGCACGGCCATCAGGTAGAGGAGTGAGAAGAGAGCGAAGAGAGGGAGCTGCAGCTCTGGGAACTCTGAGAATCCTATCATCAGGAATTCTGTCACGCTGCTGTGGTTTCTCATTTTCCTGTTCTCATACTTCACTGGGTTACTGACAAGGAAAAACAGAATGAAGGAAAAAATAAAACAAAACCAGGCAATGCAAAAAATGTTAGAGAAATCCTTCCACAAATTCTTATCACTAAATCAAAAGAGATGGTGTAAAATATATGTAAAACAGTCTTGGTGACTAGACATATTACATGAAACTCATTGGCCTTCTTTCGTTTCTTTCTATCTGATACAATAAAGAACAAGTCTTAATGTATTGTGTATTTGATTTTCTAGCATACATATTACAAATTTGCAATAATTCTATGTTTTACTGACCATTGGGTTTCTGCTTCTGAGTACCACCATTATGTAAATCTCATGTGTGAGATGGATTCTACAATAACAGAGTTGCACAATTACTCTGTAAATCAAGGGTCAATAAACAGCATAAGAACATAAGTGCCACCGACCTAGCATCCTGTCTTTAACAGTGGTCAGTCTGGGTCACAAGTACCTACAGATTCCCAATAATTGATTTATTTATGGTATCTCACTCCCAGGGATAAGGGCTGTTTTTATCAAGTCTGCCTGGTTAATAACTGTTTGTGGAATTTCCCTTCAGGACAACCCTTTTTTGAACTCCAGTACATTATTTGCCTTGACCTCATCTTCTGGCAATAGATTCCATGGTTTGATTGTATGCTGAGTGAAAAATGCTTCCTATAATTTGTTTTAAATCTACAAGTTTCTTGTTTTATGAAATATTAGGGATGTGCAGAGGGACGCCATACGTTGCATTCGGGATTCGTATTCGTCGGGGGCAGATACGTTGCATTCGGCAAGGGGACCCCCAATACGTTTATACGTCAATTCTTATTCGTTTCCCGGCTAAAATTAAATTAACTACAACCCCCCCACTCCTGACCCCCCCCCAAGACTTATCAAAACTCCCTGGTGGTCCAGCAGGGGGTCCAGGAGCCATCTCCTGCACTCAAGCCTTGGCTGCCGGTATTCAAAATGGTGCCGATAGCCTTTGACCTACTATGTCACAGGGGCTACCGGTGCCATTGGTCAGCCCCTGTCACAAGGTAGGAGCAATGTCGACCCCTGTAACATAGTGAGGGCAAAGGCTATCGGTGCCATTTTAAATACTGGCAGCCGATGGCCCGAGTGCAGGAGGTTGCGCCCGGACCCCCGCTGAACTTTTGACAAGTCTTGTGTGGGTCAGGAGGGGCCCCCAAGACTTGCCAAAGTCCCTGGTAGTCCAGCGGGTGTCCGAGAGTGATCTCCTGCACTCAGGCCATCGGCTGCCAGTGATCAAAATGGCGCCGATAGCCTTTGCCCTCACTATGTCACAGGGGCTACTGGTGCCATTGGTCAGCCCCTGTCACATGGTAGGAGCACAAGATGGTGGCGGCCATCCATTGCTCCTACCATGTGACAGGGGCTGACCAATGGTACCGGGAGCCCCTGTGACATAGTAGGTAAAAAATTATTGGCACCATTTTGAATACCGGCAGCCAAGGGTTGAGTGCAGGAGATGGCTCCTGGAGCCTCCGCTGGACCACCAGGGAGTTTTGGTAAGTCTTGGGGGGTAAGGAGGGTGGGAGTTTGTTTAAATTTGCTCCTTTAGGCAGCCAAATAATTCGGTGAGGATTTGTTGTATTCGTGGGGAATCGCGATACGTTTCGCTTCCCCACGAATACAACAAATATGGCCCTATACATTGCGGATTACCAATTCGAAGGGAATGAATGCACACTCCGATGCGTTTAGTCTCAGTGTTATTTGAAAGGATAAATAACTGTTCCCTACTTACCATTCCACCCCACTCTGATTTTATAAATTTCAATCATAACCCTTCTCAGCCATCTCATTTTTAGATTAAAGAGCCATAATTTGTTTAGCCTCTCTTCATATATTGCCAGATGGTTTCACAGACAGGGATCTATTTACTTAGCTGCACTAATGTATTGTGCAGTGCAAAAATGTAATTGTATGTGTTACTGAGAATGCAAAATGTGCAAAGTTTCCTGACACAACATATACAAGGTAATGAGCTGGATCACATGCAAACTGCATGCAAAGCAGCTGCACTAATTTGGGAAAGTTAGATACACCTCCATAGGTGCAGTCATTTTTAAGATAGTTTTCTTTTTTAAATTTAAATTGTTAAATATAGCAGGTATAATTCATTTGGCAGCTATATTAACTAAATCAGGAGCCTAGTTCATTTTGCATTTTTTCTCAATTTCTGACCAAATATGAGCATTGAAAGATTTTGAAAACTCATCTAATGAATTTAGGAAAATTAAGAGAATTTGCTATCAGAGTTGCACACAGGCATTCCACAAAAAACTATAAATCGGGAATAGCAAATGGACAGCTGAAAAGTGGATCTTCATCAGAGACTCCTGCAGGCATCACATCTAAAGCACGAGTAAATATAGCACAGACAGCTGAAAGATTGACCCAGAAAGCAATTTAAGACATTAACATTTAATCTAGTAAGAATAATCTGTAACAATGTTGTCAAACATCACTATGAACTGGAAATTAAGAATAAGATATAAATTAGGAATAAAGATATTTTAAATAATCTATTGCTAGCATTGCTTGAATTGAAAAGGTGTTGGCTGAGCTTCTCAAGAGATCCTTGTAATTATCACCCTGTGGACTGGTTTCCCACAGCAGTGAGCAAGAACACATTCTGGTGTTTTGATGGTAAATAGATAAACGTGATGATTCAGTGTGGTGGTCGCATATTTACATCTTGGTAGCCAGCAAATAATGAAAATTCCACTCCGCCCCTCCCCTCCCCCCTTGCTGGGATCAGGTCCGATCATATTTGTAGATGCTTTTATTGTTTTATGGGGTTTGACTGCATATTTATAATGTTTGATTGAACTGAAAATGGTGTTTTCTCTTTTGGCAACAGGAAATAAATTGTAATTAAGAATTAGATAATAGAACCCTCCAATATGTCTTCCAGCTTTACCTGAGATGTAGAGATTTAGCATGGGCACTGTAGTTTGTTTCTGGTTCACCAAGAAAAAGGTTCCCAGTCTCTGACAAGTCCAGCCTGAGAAAGCTGCCTCTTCACATGGGATTAGGACTGTCCATCTCATCTAAATATTATTCATTGAATGCTAGGAAGGAGGCACCATTTGAAGAAATGCAGACCGTTTAATAGAGAATAAGGGATCTTCCCAGCATCAACATGTTCAAGGAAGGAGTTATTCTTTCAGGGTTTGGAAAAAAAAAATCAAACAAAGCATCCTTCTTAAAAAATTTAAACAAATGCTTTGACTTTCTTTCCCACTGAACAACATTAGAGCTACCCCAATGTGCATAAACTGGCAAGATAAATAACTTGACTTAGAGATGCATCCAAGCTACAATTCATATCTCTGAAGGTTTTTAAGTCATTCTGAATCCCAACAAGCCTTATGTTCAAAACTTCTGTTCATGACTCTGCCTATGTTTCTCTGTTCCCATAATGATATATTTTCTATTTCATGGGGAGGTAAACCCAATACTTACACTGTGGAGTTGCAAAACGCAGTTTCAGATCATTTTTTGCCAGGAGATCAATTCTGTTTTTCAAGGTATTATTTACATGAATCTTGGTTTGGGGGCTTTGGAGTCTGACTCCTGCAGAACATTTTAGCAAAAACATTTCCACCAACAACTTGTATATATGTGAGCACCGGCTATATAGAGTTTGCAAAACTGAACAAAGGATCCCCAAGTGTCACTGAGCAGAAGAAGCCAATTTCTCCTACTGTGTATGCTTCAACACAAAACAGTGAGTCCTCTTCAACAGCAAAAGAGTTTGTAAGATAAAGAGTCCCGACAACACAATGCAACACCAGAAATCCAACCAGAAACTACATGAGCTTGTAGCTGAGGGAGCTCTAAAAAGATTCAGTTTCAAAATTATCTGTGAAAAAGGGGATTCTGCCCTTTATTACCTCTGGAACCACTTCTATAACTGGAAAATGCAATTAAATTAAATTAAATTAAATTAAATTAAATTAAAGAGTTTGTTAGATAAAGAGTCCCGACAACACAATGCAACACCAGAAATCCAACCGGAATTTACATGAGCTTCTAGCTAAGGAAGCTCTAAAAAGATTCAGTTTCAAAATTCTCTGAGAAAAAGGGGATTCTGCCATTTATTACCTATGGAACCACTTCTATAACTGGAAAATTAAATTAAAAATGAATTGTAGTTCAGGCAACAGAATGTTTTCTTTTTAACTTAGTGCCATTTAGCAATAAAACCTGATTCCAATTTGAAAATCTGAATACGTTTTTTCTTTAAGTGTTATTGCTTTAATTATAACCCAAATCAAAGATTTACATTTCATTTTCAGGAGATTTGAAATTGTTTCATTAACAGTGAGCCACTTCTTTCCTCTCTGTATCAAGGTGCTGATGCTCTGTCAAGAGTTCACCAGGTCAGTTCTGGAAGCATTTTCAGTCCTTCCAATCTAACCTTGACCCGGTTCTAATGTTTGCCTTGGTGGTGTGGTGAACATGTGAACTACCATCCCCAAAGACAATTTAAAAAAAGGGGAATTTATTTTATAAGTAACACCCCAAAGACAGTATAAAAAAAGGGGAAAATTATTTTATAAGTATTGCACTAGGAACACATCTATGTGTGACTGAAGACTTTTCTCTTCCAACAAGCTTTCCCAGATGCTTAAGTGACAGACAGACTCCCTAATTACTAAGTATCCTAATTACCCTAATTATGGTCACTGTATCCAGTACTAATTCTAAAATATCTACAACTGGACAATTATCTTTGAGATCAAAAATTTACTTTATTTCATATATATATTTGGCATTGCTTATATTTATATTTATTGCTACGTTAAATAGTTATACTGCTTATATAATATATTATATTTCTTTACTTATTACTATTTATTACCAGTTAAACTATTATTTCTTTATTTAGCTCTATGTTAAATTGTCAACCAGTTATACTGTTCCATATGTTCTACTGTTCCATGTAAAGCTCAGCTCTCTGTTGAGCAGTTCTTCGTTTTATGTAAACCGGAGTGATTTGTAGTCCCTACAAGAACTTCGGTATATAAAAATTAAAAATAAATAAAATAAATAATGTCTGATCCAGATGATGAGTTAGACCAGAAATGATCTAGTTAGAAGTGATCTTACTTATTACAGGTTTATAATAACATGACAGGCACATTCAGAATATGAGTATTTACAATTGTTTCTGAGCATACATCATATTTAGGAATGGTAATACAGAATCTACTTTGATATAGAGCAAGCTCTGATCTTACCACTTACTTTCTTGGCCAGTGGTTTCTGTATCTCTGGTATGAATAGCCAGATGAGCCAGGAGGGTTTAAATTGGTTGACATATACTTTTGAGATATGATCCCTAGACACACAGACCTTATTAGACTTCTAATTCTAAAGAGTAATAAAATACATATAACGTATGCAGCATTTAACCCATGCTAAGATATTCCAAGGTTTTTCTTCCATGAACTAGTTTGATATATTTTCTGAATGGTCTGTAACTGATACTATGATTCTTTCATTGGTGGATATCTAGTAAGACAGTTTCAAGGTCAGAAATGCTGTCTTGCAGGAAAGTGAAAGGCCAACACAGTTTTGTGTACTATAGCTTGTTAGTGAGAGAGTGAGTGAAGAAGAGAGATCACAAAGAGAGAGAATGAGAGAGAGTGCCTCGTGGTTTGGTCAATTTTTCATCTCCATGTTAGTTCTCTGTGAATTATAAAGTACTATAAGCCTCATCAGAACGCCCCCTAGAAATATAGCAATACCATAAACAAAATATAGGGAATGGATATCTCTTAGTAATCTCTGCTGTCTGGTACCTTATCTAGGGGTCCTGACCAACTTTCTTATGATAGTAAATCAGTTTTATATATATAAAAAAAAAATACGTATTTTTTATACAAATAAAGTTAATATTGAAATAAATTTCTAAGTATCCATTGCTCCCTTTGTGTTAAGAACGTGCATGCAGGAAAACTTTAAACATTGCAATATGTTTATGTTGTTTAACTTATCTTTTATTTGATGTGACATCCTGCTTGGTGCCCTTCTCTGTGAATTACAGCTCTCTGAATCCATACCATAATAATTCTAGAGGTCAGCATGAGTTAGTTTATATATATACATATCTACACACACATATAACTTTTATGAATTTGATTAATGATGATCATTATCACTTGAAAGTTGTTCAGTGTCCAAAATGACAAGTTGGTGGCCTCAGATTCCTAGGGATATTTATTTACTTTTATTAAACATAGTTAAATGAAGGACAAGGGCTTAAAAATTAAACTTTGAGCAGTCCTAGAACTGCAGACATATACCAAGGGACAGATTTTAAAAAGGAGTCCGTGGGCGTACATGTGCACGTGCTATCCGGCGTGCACACATGTACGCCAAATTTTATGACATGCGTGTGCAGGCGCATACGTTATAAAATCCTGGGTCAGAGCGCGCAAGGGGGCGCACAATTGTCACCTTGAGTGCACCAAGCCTGCTCCGAGCCACGCTGCCTTCCCCCATTCCCTACCCCGCAACCTCACCTCACCTTCCCTTCCCTTCCCCTACCTCCCCTGCCCTTTCCCCTCTACCTTTCATGACTTCTTTTTGTTATCGCAAAACTTACTTCAGCCCTGGGGATCGCGAGCCAGCCAACTGCCAGCACGCGATCCCGGGCACAGCAGCAAATGGCCACTGTGCTGGAGGCCCTGCCCCCAGACCACCCCACCCTGCCCCCTCCCTGCCCCTTTTTCAAAGCTACAGGACTTAGATGCATCCCGGGGTTTTACACGCATCGCCAGGCCTATATAAAATAGGCCCAGTGCGCATAACCCCACCCCCACGCATGTACATCCTATGGAATTACGTACGTAGAGCTTTCAAAAACCACCCCATAGGGAGCTGCAGGCAAAATCCTGACTGCATTTCTGCCCAGATCTGAAATCCTGGCACAAGGACTTTCCAAGAAGACAAAAACCTGCCAAAGCCCCCTTGCAGAGGTGATGGGAGTTGGCACTGGTTCACCAACATCAGTCTTGGCTCAAACACAGTTTTTAATGATTTCCCCGGGGATGTACTGACTTACTTCCTGTGTCTCCCGCATACTCTAACAGTAGTTGCTTTCCCATGACCCATTGCTGCTGTTCTTGCCCTGCTTTATTGCATGTCTGGAACTCCCAAGGGGATGAAGATCCTGTAACTGCTGGAGGAGCTTGCACAATCCCTCTGCACTTGTTAACCCCCTCCCATGTCTTTATTTTTATTTTTTTCTTTCTGAGCTACGCCTGTGGTACTGATGTGACCCATCTACTTTCAGAGGTGCTGGGTGATGACATCATCACCAGGTCTGCCGGCCCAGCTGAAGCAAACTGCAGCTGCCTCCTTCCTGCTGGCACCAGCCTTCTGCAGCACGGGCAATGGCCTCCTCCACTCCTGCAGCTGTTGGGAATAGCTGCAGCAGCGGCAGCACTCACTCCAATGAAGGGACTGCCGGATGCCACCTTATTCTCTCTGCAGTGGCCTGGTTAGAGCCATGGCAGCATCGCTCATTCTAGCTGACCCATCCTACGGCCAAGGACCAGGGGAGGTACGAGCAAGTCCTACTCACATCTGCCTGCACCTCCTTTTTCCAGTTTAACCGGATCTGAGTGCCAGCCTGGGGGAGCTGCCAGGTAAACTGTTATTTTCAACCTCACTACAGAGGGAGAGAGAGTGACCCAAGGTGAGTAAGAGGAGAGCACCAGGATGAATGTGTGTGTGTGTGGGGGGGGGGGGGGGGAGTGGAGGGAGTGAGCCAGGGTTTGTGAAGGGTGTGGGTGGGAGGGAGTAAATGAATAAGGCAAGTGAGGGGATGGTAAGCAGGGAAGGCACAGATGGAGGGGATCAAAAGGGCTTTGGAAGGGAGATAAGGAAATAGAGGCTGGGGTATGAAATGGAGGGAGGGGCTGTTGCTTCTTTTCTTCTTCACCCCAATCCAATCTTTCCTCCTTCTCCTTTTCCTTCTCCTCCACCTCTAACCCTAGTCCATACTTTTTCTTCCTCTTCTTTATCTTAATCTTCCCTCTTCCTCTTTCACCCTTTCTTCCCTTCTCCCTTCTTGATCCCTCTTCTTTCCCCTCCCCCTCCCTCCTCTCCTCCCATTTCCTTTCCTTATCCTCCATTCTCCCTCCCTCTCCTCTGCCCTCCTCCATCCCTGATTCCTTTTTCATTTCCCTCCTTTGAGGTCTCCACTCTCCTCATTTCCAGTTCCCTTTTATTCTTTCCTCCCCAGTCCTAAGCACTAAGATTCATTTTCATCTAATAAAGAAACCAAATAAATTAACTGGACAAAGAATGTCAGAAAAGGACTTTATTTTTATAAAGTAAAATAATAATCATTATTTAAATTGTAAATATATACACAATTATGCAAATTTGCCACATAATTGCCATAATTTTGAAAAATCTGCCACAGAATTTGCCAACACCACAGAATCTTGAAAAACTGAGAGCAGGAATTTGGGGGCTCTTCACCCATTTCTATCAAAATTGTTGTTGCTTTTCTGGAACATTTAAAATAGGATTAGAAGTTCAATCCCTCGTCTAGAAAAATGTTGGTCTGACATAAAGGTAATGCTCAGCTGCTCCAATAATTAAACGGATTTAGACAACAATCTTCTATAATCAGGACAGTGGTGGCAGCTCTTCTCTTCTGATTACAGCTCAGCCACTTCCACAGGTGATATAATTGTTAGCCTCGTCCTGCTGGACCTGGACCTCCTTTTTGCTGCTGACTTCCAGTGTTCTGTCCATGATCCATGATACCACTGCCTCTTCTACTCCAACCCCTCCTGCTCAGATCCACAAGTAAAGATGGTCTCTTTCCAGTTCCTGGAAGTGTTTATGGAGTCCTCCTTCACAACATTGAATTTTGGCTCTTAATGTGTCTCCTCCTGTGACTCCCTTCAGATATTTACTACTTCAGTGTCACACCACAGGTCACTGCCTCCTCCATAGATTTTTCTCCTCTCTGGTGAAATTTGCCATGCTGAGCTATTCCTGGGCTGCTATATTGTCCCTGGTATTGCTCCTATCATTGTTCTTCATCCCAGATTTAAGGAAAGACCACTGTTTAGTTTTCTGATTTTGATTTTCTTTCTACTAATTTCTTCTCCACCACATGAACTGTTGTATTCAAACACATTTTTGCCTATGGATGGCAGTCATTTTAAAGAGCCCTCAGAAGGTCGTATTTGAGCCAGCCTTCCAAAAATGATTAGAGACTATCAGGCCGATCCAGTACAAAATGCGGGAGAGCTAGTGCTCCTTGTTAAGCGCCTGCTCTCCCGATGGACACCCAGGCACCTTTCCTGGGCACGCGATTCTATATTAAAATGAGGTGGTGCACTAATAAGGAGGTGCTAAGGACAATGCTGTATTTTACCAGCATCCATTTCTGAACCCGCTGACAGCCAAGGGTTAGGAAAATGGAAGCCAGTAAATTTGAGTGTCCGTTTTTCTAAGCCACCAACCGGTGGGCAATTTTTTTTTTTATTTTTAATTTTTGGTTTTTCCTACTTAATATCACCAGGATATTAAGTCGGAGGGTGTACAGAAAAGCATCATTTTTTTGCTTTTTTTGACACTTTTCCGGGTTGCTAAGAATTTAACTCCTGCCCTTGGGCAGGCATTAACTTCTGAGAGTAAAATGTGTGGCTTGGCTGCACATTTTACTATCAATATCCAGGGCAACTAGTAGGCTCATCAATCTTCATTTGCATATGATGAGCGCAATTAGTTTTTGGGGGGTTGGCTGTGTGTTTTTGACATGCTATTACCCCTTACAGTATAGGGGGTAATAGATGGGGATGTGCACAGATTTTTTTTTCAGTTCGTTTTTGGGTTTGGGGTGGACCATTTTGGTCCACTTCCCGAACCCGAAAACTTTTTTCCGTTCGTTTTTGGAAATGGACCGAAAAAAACCCCCCACCCCAACTCTTCTAATTTACTTAATTACAACCTCCCCACCCTCCCAACTCCCCAAAACTTAACGAAAGTCCCTGGTAGTCCAGTGGGGGTCCTGGGAGCTTCTCCCATTCTGGGCCATTGGCTGCCAGTAATCAAAATGGTGCCAGTGGCCCTTTGCCCTTACCATGTGCCATTTGTTGATCCCTGTCACATGGTAGGAGCAATGGCGGCGATCGGCGCCATTTTGAGTATTGGGATCGGACGGACGGCGTGAAAGGAGGTCGCTCCCGGACCCCCGCTGGACTTTTGGCAAGTCTTGTGGGGGTCAGGAGGCCCCCCCCCAAGCTGGCCAAAAGTTCCGGTTGGGTCCAACGAGGGTCCCGGAGCGACCTCCTGCCACATGACCTGTCACGTGGTAGGAGCACAAGATGGCGCCGGTGACCATGTGACAGGGGCTGACCAATGGCACCAGCAGCCCCTGTGACACAGGCTATCGGCGCTGTGAGGAAACCACAAACGAGTGCAGGGATGGCTTCCTGACTCCCCGCTGGACCACCAGGGAGTTTTGGTAAGTCTTGGGGGGGGGGCAGGAGGGTGGGGAGTTGTAGTTAATTTAGTAGTAACATATTTACAGATCGACAACTTATTGAATTCGCCATAAGTTCGCATGGAACGGAATTGACCCCCCACGAATACGTATCGCATACGCAACGAAAACTTTTTGCCTGCACATCTCTAATAGATGACAGTTAAATGTGCATCCGAGATGCACATTTATTTTTTTTTTTTGCATCGGGAGTGAATGCCTAAGAGCCTCATTCACATGCATTTGCATGTGATGAACGCTATTAGATTCACTCCGCATTGGACACGCCTTGAATATGCACTAATCCCCTTATTACATTAGGGTATTGATTAGAGCATATTCAACCCACTTCCGATTGTGGGTTAACAATGCGCTCAGCTGAGCTCACTGTATTGCATCAGCCCCACAGAGAGAGAGCCTTTGTCTGTTAGAACAAAAGAGTTTAATAAGAGGGGTTATAAATAAATGGAAAGGGAGGGAACAAAGGCTTCTGGAAGGGGGGAGGAAGGGACCTGCAAGGGGTAGGGGAGGAAAGGTTCCTCCAGTTTCAAGTGATTAATCCAATGGTCTGCTGGCTTAAAGTAAAGGAAAGAATTGATGCTATATCTAAACCTTTCCGAAAAATGTATCTAAACCAATGTTAGATACATTTTGCTAATGCTAAGGTATAGTGATGGTGAGGATGGGAAGACAGAATAATATCTTGGAATGTACATGCTTTTGGTTCCCTTATCAAATGGAAAAATGTTTTAGAAGCTTTGCAAAGGCATAAGGTGGCTGTAGCTTGCATTCATTAAACTCTTTTGACCAGAGGAAGAAGAAAGAAACTAAAAAGAGAATGAGTTTGTTGATTAACATAAAAATAAAAGATGTAACAATGGCTGGAGACTATAATTGTGTACACAACACAGCATTAGATAAATCTGCTATTCCTAAAAGATTAATTTTTAGTAAAAACAAAGAAATTGCTTACTTGTGTAACACATTAGGTCTGACTGATGTCTGGTGAATGCTTAACCCTAATGTAAATTATAATACACATGTATCTCAAGCCCACATGTAATGTCTAGGATAGATTACATTTTAACATCTCACAATCTTTTCTATGGAATCACAACAGCTGATATAGGACCAAAAACAGTGTCTGATCATTCCATGATTTGGATAGAAGTAAATATGACAGGGGAGAAGATGCAGCTGAGATTTCCTGGTCATCGAGAAGGAGATCTAGACTTTCAGTCTTACCTTAAGGAAATATTGGAGGATTTTGAAAGTAATAATGGTAACACATAGACGAGCAAAGCGGTAAAATGTGGGGAAATTATTTCCTATTTACTCAGGAAGAATGAAAGACTGCACAAAATCATACTGGAATTGAAGAAAAATTAAAGAAAGAAAAAAAAAAAGAAATTGGCCTTCCAACCAAACAAGAGGAATAGAGAAGAGTACCGAATAACCTTGGAGAGTCTAATACTCATTTACATCAAAGAGTGAAGAAAATGTTGCAATGCTCAGAACATACATTTTTTAGGTTTGGAAATAAAGCTGTAAAATTAATGGCTAAATATGGTTGAAGTATGGAAAGGGAAAACGTTCACAGAAAATTTAAACAACAAAACAAGGTAATTGGTTTCCAATAGTAAAGAAATGTACAAAGTTCTGAAAGACAGAGCTTTAGTGCAAAGATAGACAGTGGGGCTGAAGAATAGTCTCATTTCTTTGAAAACATGTTCCTACTCCAGCTCATGACAGAAGAGTTAGAACATCTGAATAGGACCATTCAAACATTTGAAATACTTTCAATAATTCAAGCGGGTAAATCTCACAAAGCTTCTGGACCAGATGGGTTTAGCATTGGTTATTACAAAATGATGAGTCATCAGGTAGTAATCCCCATGAATAGAGTTTTCAAAGAAGTGATTGAAAAGAAAGCTTTCCCAAATGATTTTAATAGAGCATTCATCACAGTTTTAGAAAAACCTAGGAAAGACCTTCTTATCAGCCAATATCCCTATTGAACTGCAAACTAAAAATGTGTGCTACAATCATCACCAATAGATTAAGTGTTCCCATCATCATATCTAATACACAAGAGCATTTCATGAAAGGATGTTCTGTTGGACCCATAAAATCAAATTGGTTAATGAGATGACAGCATACAGAGGTAATAGCCTTCTTGCTGTAATTGTTGGGTTCAACTTGGAAAAAGCTTTTGACAGAATCGCATGACCATACAAGTCTTCAGTGCTACAATGATATGGTTTTAAAGGCCTAATACTGAAGAGTATTTCTAGTCTATACAGATCCCTAGTTTAAAACATATTGGCTAACAGGCAAATGTCGCAGGATATTCTTATACAAAGGGGGGTTAAACAAGGTTGCCTACTCTCACCATTACTGTATAATTTCACAATACACCCATTGTTAAGGAAATTAAAGGAAAACAAATATATTCAAAGGTATATAATTAAAGAACACAATTTCAAGGTTGCAGCATTTGCTGATGATGTCTTAGCATAACCACCTAATCCCAATGAAACATTGCCATTGATAATGCAAATACAGAAACATTTTATCACATTTGCTGGCTTTAAGATCAACCATGATAAATTTGAAGCTTTAGATGTAAATGGCAATTTACGTACAGGTTGGGGTGAGCAATTTCCATTATGATGTGTGAAAAAAGAAATGAAATATTTCGGTATAAAGATACCTTATTTATTTATTTTATTTATTTATTTAATTAATTAACAGCTTTTCTATACCGATATTAGACGGCACATCATATTGGTTTACATCAACAAAAGGTGGAAATTACATAGAACATAGAACATAGAAGCATAGAAATGGTGGCAGAAGAAGACCAAATGGTCCATCCAGTCTGCCCAGCAAGCTTTCACTTTTTTTTTCTCCCCCATTCTTATCTGTTTCCATTGTCCCTTGTAAGTGACTTTTTGTTCTATTTCCCTTCCATCCCGCCATCCCTTCCACCCCCGATATCGATCTATTTCCCTTCCACCCCCACCATCGATGTAGTTAGCAGTGCTGGAGCTGCATCTAATTGCTGGAGCTGCATCTAAGTGAAGTATCAGTGCTGGAGCTGCATCTAATTGAAGTATATAGCTAATTGTTTAGGGGTAGTAACCGCCATCATAGCAAGCTGCTCCCATTCATGTTTATCCACCCTGTGTAACTCAGTCCTTGTTGGTTGTTGTCCAAATATAAATCACCTTTACTTCATTCCCCCTGCCGTTGAAGCAGAGATCTTTTCATCATTCCCCCTGCCGTTGAAGCAGAGAACTATGCTGGATATCATTGAGAGTGAAGTATCAAGCTAATTTGGTTTGGGGTAGTAACCGCCATATCAAGCAAGCTACTCCCCTGCATTTTTGTGGATGCAGATCCTTTTTTTTTTCTATTTCCTCTTGCTGTTGAAGAATAGAGCAATGTTGGAGTCGCATTAACTGTGTGTATATTTATTTAATTAGGAAATTAATATCCAGGTAGTAGCCGTCATTCCCACAAGCCGCCCCCATTCCTCTTCACTTCATTCACATCCTCTATACTTTATGGATCCCACACTTCTTTGAAATCCTTCACAGTTTTGGTCTTCACCACTTCCTCCGGAAGGGCGTTCCAGGCATCCACCACCCTCTCCGTGAAGAAATACTTCCTGACATTGGTTCTGAGTCTTCCTCCCTGGAGTTTTAAATCATGACCCCCTGGTTCTGCTGATTTTTTTGCAACGGAAAAGGTTTGTCGTTGTCTTTGGCTCATTAAAACCTTTCAAGTATCTGAAAGTCTGTATCATATCACCCCTGCTCCTCCTTTCCTCCAGGGTGTACATATTTAGATTCTTCAATCTCCCCTTATAACTCATTTGATGAAAACCCTCCACCATTTTGGTCACTCTTCTCTGTACCACCTCCATCCTGTCTCTGTCCCTTCAGAGATACGGTCTCCAGAACTGAGCACAGTTCTGGAGACCGTATCTCACCAGGGACCTTGTACAGGTCCCAGGTGAGGCCTCACCTGGGACCTGTACAAGGGGATAATCACTTCCCTTTTCTTACTCGATATTCCTCTCGCTATGCATCCCAGCATTCTTCTGGCTATCGCCTTGTAACATTGTTTTGCCGATTTCAGATCATTAGACACTATCACCCCTAGGTCTCTCTCCTGGGGGTGATGTTGAAGCACTATATGAAGCTAATGTGAGGCCATTATTGAAACATAGGATGCTTTCTCTCACTTCGTTGCATAATCTTCCATTATCCTTGACTAGGTGGGTTCAGCTACTTAAGATAATAGAAATACTGAAGTGGAATTATAACTACAAATTTTATCAATATGCCTACGGAAATAATCTTAATGAGATTGACTGAATTACAAGAGTTTTTCATGGAATAGAAAAAAAGCAAGGATTTTAATTTCAGTCTTAATGAGAACAGCATAACAAAGGGACTAAAAATTAAAATTTAAGGATCTATAATTTGGAATGTCTATTATGACATACAAGAGACTGTCTTTTTGATGCATCCTTTTATACACCCTTAAAATTTCTACAAGCATGGGTCTAGATTTATCAAAATGCGGTAAGTATCGCAAAAGGGGCATGGTTTATGCAAATATTCAGGTTATCGCTATTTGCACTAATTACCTATGCAAAGAGCTAAGTTAGTGCGAATTGCGATAACATTATCAGACTTTACAATAGATGCCAGGCCGGTTGTATTTCCTGCATATAACCACTGAGAGAGAGAGAGAGAGAGAGAGAGTTCTCAGCATTGGATGAAATTATGTTAAAAAATGTATATTAATGAATGGGATCATTTGGGGATGAATCTTAAACTAGAGCCAAGGAAGAATCAGTCCCATAATTATGTAGTTTTTGGAGATCATTCTTTGGGCTTATAGTTGCACCAAAAATAATGTGGCAAGCATATTCACAGCAAAAATATTTGCAGTTTCTGTAGATATCATATTGGAAACCAATAGCATAGACTCTAGTCTAAAGTTGGTAGAGCTTTGATCTAATAAATTATTTTCTTTGGCATCTATGGTATTGATAATCTAGGAGTGCTTAAATAGCTTGATAACCCATTTGGGATATGATCCATAGACATGAAGACCTTGCTGTTTGTATTCTAGATTTGAAGTCTAATTTTCTACACACAAATCCCATTGACATTTATTAGGGTGACAAGGCAGTGACCAGAGCCAGAGAAATGTTAGAATGCAAGTAAAAATCAAACCCAGCAGGAAATGGAAAGCACTGTTTTATCTGCACCGATGAAAGGATAGAGCCAGAGTAGAGATGCTTTAGATAAGGGCCACCAAGATCAAGCAGAGTCCACACAAAAGCCTTATGAGATAACATTAAGGGTTTAAAAATGTACTGATTAAAGAAGAGAATAGAAAGGGAGATATGATAGAGGCATTCAAATACTTCACATGGTCAATATTCAAAGGATTTGTCTGAATAACTTTGGGAATTCTAAGGAAAAAGCTTCCTGTTTTAATTTTCATCTTCCCTCTCCCTTGCCTCTGACCAGCTACATTTTGCTAGGCTGAATCATAACCCATACAACATTTAACCAGAGAAAATAAACTGGGCCCTTGAGGATTCCTCAGAACATTATAAAACCTTGGGTAATATTCATTAGAGATATGAATTTGTTTCAAATGAATGGGTAATCTGAGTTATTAGCATGCATTCTTTTCCAAGAACAATTTAAACAAAAAGTGGCCATACAAAACTGTGAGACCTCGGTCTACCTGGTCAGGCTGAGCAAGGCCAGTGCAAAGATATTATGCACCCTAAGTAACCTTTGGCCCTGCATATACTCCCAGAGACTTACATACAAGAGGCAGCTCCTGCACTCTATGGTTGCTGGCAGGATGGGTGCCAATGGCAGCTTTAGGCCACCTCCTGCAATTTTTCTAGCACCTAAGGTGTTGCACTCTAGGCAATTGCCTAGTTTACCTCATGGAAGCACTGGCCGTGGGGCTGAGCCAACTGCAGATGGAGCCTTGCGGGCCTTTTCAATTCAACACTCATCAAAATACCCAGCCTTGGGTCTAGGTGGCTGAGCTGAGCCAAGCCTAACTGGGGCATACTCAGGCCCCTCTGCCCCCCCCCCCCCACACCCCAAAAAAGAAGTCAGGATGGGGTCAATTCCAGTCCCCACTTAGCCCTTCACTTACTCCTTACCCCTGTTGCAACTTTTTAAAATTAGCCCTGGACAAAGAAAGAGGTGCCAATGCCAAAGTGATATCAAAATGGCAGCAGTCTCAGGGCCAGCCATTGGTATTCTGAAGTTGCTGTAGGGGCAGGAGCAAATGGACATAGCGCCTGACTTTGCAAGACACTAGACAAAGGATAAATGGGGGCCAGAACATTTCAGAGATGGGCTGCATTTTCTGGTACAAGAAAGTGGTCTGTGAATCCAGGGGAGGCTCAGACTGGGGCAGGGAGGGGAGTGGGGGTTGGGAATTGGATGGGACTGGGAAGCCCCGGAAATTCATCAGAAATGGCACAGATGGTTCAGAGAGGCCCTTTTCAGTTTGTTTTCTATTTTTCTAATGTAATGCCCTTTCAGGTTGGCAAATGAACAAACCAAATTAAATATTTAAAAAATAGAGAAAAGGGAAAAGAATGCCCAAAATTTGGGGATAAAATACTTAAACAAAATTATTGTGGCTGCACATCCCTAATATTTAATGCTGGACAGCAAAATTAACCAGTTACCACTGGTTGGCCAAACAGTAGGCCTAAAATCAACCAGACACACTGGCTGAATATTGGCACCCAATGTCCTTCCTCCATCCTGGTTCCCTTCAAAATATGTCTTCATATAATTTCAAAATATCCTTGCAGACTGGAACTCTCTAATTCCCATCCCATAACTCCCTCCTAGCCTCCAGCTCATGTAAGCATCCTCCCAGGAACCAGGAAATGGTATCCCTACCGCCTCCCATCTCCAGCTGGGCATTTCTACAGATTCTGGAAGTGGCAAAATTCTACCAGTGATTATTATTCATTTATTCACTGCACTGTCAAAGAAGGGACCAATCCCTGTTCATAACCAGCAGCAATTTTTGTTGTTTTTTTTTACTATGGGCATATCCTGAGAGGGGTGGGGAGGTCACTTTCTATTTTAGGAATTAAGAGGGGATGATGTGGGAGAGAAACTAGCAGCTGTTCTTTTTTTTTTTCCTCGCTTTTTCTTAATCCGGACTACAGTAAGGGGATGGGTGGAAGTGAATTTGGGGCTACATGGGGTTCTTGACTTAGATGGTAACTTGTGAGTTATCCATCTAAATGGCTTTTGAATATGTATCCCCAGATATTTATGGACATTTTCCTCATGGGAAATTCAGTATTTGCCTACAGGCCACTAGAAATCATGGGCTCCATATTCAAAGGCATTTAGCCAGATATCCTGCACATTATCCAGTTAAATGTTTGCTCTTGAATATCTAGGGTACTTATCTGACTTTGGTGCCTAAAATTTATCCACCTAACATAGGGGCTTTCAGGGGACGATCCAGACTAGAACTAAATTATCCAGGCAACTTAACTGATTCTCAGCTGTATCCGTATCAGTTAGCCAAATAATGTTAGGCCTGCCTCATAGTAGTTCTAAAGTTATCAGCTTGCATTTGGCCAGATAACTTAAGTCTTAACTGGCTATATTCAAAAGAAAACAGCCAGTTAAGATGAAATATTCTTTTAAAAAATGAGGCAAATAGACCTGATTTCCAACCTTTCAGCTCAATGTTTAAAAAATGTGCCCTACCAGACAAGCCAAACTCATTCCCTACTATAGATGTGAGGGGTAAGAAGCTCTTAAACCCTTGACTGGACAAGAACCTGAGATCCTGGAGTGATGTGAGAACACTCATACCTCATTTTCTCATTGGTCTAATGTGGCTTTGCAGATTAACATCCTTATTATTACTGCTTAACTTTGTACTATCTCTTAATAAGCCAGAGACCATGGGGTCCACAGGATGGAAGACATGGACGATATAAAAATGATGGAGAAAAAGCAGTGTTGTTTTTCTCCCATTTATTTTTTATGGTCACTGACTTTCTTCTCTCCCCTTCCTGGTAAATCCTGTGTCTTGTCTTTTGCTCTGCTGTGGACTTTTGTGGGTGGTTGTCACCGCTACTGATGATGCTTTGTATCATGGATTTTTTTTCCGCAACAATCATCCAAAATCCTTCTACTGAAGATACTTCCAAGAACTTCAAGGTAGCTGGCATCTCAGTGGGCATTGCAAGCCTTGTTCTGCAAATGGGGTAACTGTGGCAGTTTTTTACTAACAGATATTTTTCTTATAATTCAGTCACCATCCAGGATACATATACAAAGTAATGTAGTAACTGTTGACAGATAAAGACCTCTCTAGTCTATTCAGCAGTGATTAGAAGTGCATTACCCAAAGTAAATCCCGTTGTCTCCCTTTGCCGCTTCATGCAAGTTTTCCCATTCTAGGATGCACAATGGAGCCAAATCACTGCAGCCTTTGGGTGAATGTTGCTCAGCAAAGGTTTCCTTGCACTTTCATTGTATTCTCTTGCCACTAGAGATCCTGTGTGTTTATCACATGCTACTTTGAAGTCTGTCACTGTCCTTGTCATTTAACCTTCTCTAGGAGGTCATTCCCGGCATCTAAAACCTGGCATCAATAGGCCAGTTAGTAGTAAAGCTTTTTGGGTAAAATCACCTGGATAACTTTACTCTTATATTCAGCAGAATGCAGCCCGTTATGCGTTTTGCTGAATATACCTGGACAAGCCGTTAAGCCCGTTAAAACGGGCTACATCCCTCTGTCTCTCACCTCCCCCTCTTTCTCTCTCCCCTCACTCTTCACCACCCCCTCCCTCACCCACTCCTCCCCACCCTCCCTCTCCTATCACTCAGTCCCTCCCTCCCACTCAGTCTCACTCACTCCCTCTCCCCTCTCTCCCTCCCTCTCACTCACTCAGTCCCACTCACTCTCACTCAGTCCCCACTCCTCCGTCCTCTCCCTCAGTCCCACTCCCTCCCTCCTCTCCCTCAGTCCCACTCCCTCCCTCCCTCTCTCTTCCTCAGTCCCACTCCCTCCCTCAGTCCCTTCCCCTCACTCAATCCCTCCCTCCCACTCAGTCACTCCCTCCCCCCTCCCTCTCACTCACTCAGTCCCACTCACTCTCCCTCCAGTCCCACTCCCTCCCTCTCTCTCCCAAGTCCCACTCCCTCCCTCAGTCCCCCCTCTCCCTCTCACTCAGTCCCACTCCCTCCCCTCTCACTCAGTCCCTCCCTCCCACTCAATCCCTCCCTCCCACTCAGTCCCTCCCTCTCACTCAGTCACTCCCTCCCACTCTCTCTCTCCGTCCTCCCTCCCACTCAGTCCGTCCCTCCCTCTCTCTCTCTTCTCCCTCCCCTCGCTACCGCCCGCTACCGCCGTCGCCGCCCGCTACCGCCGTCGCCGCTACCGCCGTCGCTACCGCCGCCGCTCGCTACCGCCGTCGCCGCCCGCTGCCGGTACCGCCGCCGCTCGCTACCGCCGTCGCCGCCCGTACCGCCGCCGCCGCCCACTGCTGCCACTGGACGCCACCATTTTTTTTTCTTTCTGAAGCTGCCTCAGAGCGACGTGCTCGCCCGCACATGCGCGGTAGAGCTGGTCTCTACTGCGCATTTGCGGGCCGTCGGTCACAGGCCATTTATAAGGTAGATAAGTCCAAGATATCTGGATAAAGTTATCCAGATAATTTTAAGTCTGCTCTCCGCATGATCAGACTTTCCCGGATAGCTTAGCTAGATAACGCTGAATATTCATGCTATCCAGCTAAATTATCTGGATGTTATCCCTGCCCCAGATGCTCATGGTGAGTCTGATTGCCCTGATAAGCTGTCATATAGTCCTTGCCACTCCTTCTAATGTTCTTCTGCTCAGACACAGGAAAAGACCAACATTTCCTATTATCTTTTCCTTTTTCTATTAGTGCCACACACCTCCCCACAACCAAAAAATCAATTAAAATGTTGCTAGGGCCAGTCCAGTGGCTCAGTGCAAGGAACTGTACAATGTCATTCAGAAGTCTTTGATTTAGTTCCTGGGTTAGATTTCTGCTCTATAAGTCATCTTGGGCTGGTGACACTGCTGGTATCACTGGTGGGTTTCCCAGCACCATGCAATAGTAACAACCAGTGATGGGCAAAGGGCCAATGATTGAAAGAGTCTAGAGAGATCCCTTTGGCATGACCTCTGGCTAAGGATTATTCGAAAATGTCTGGGCTATATGAGTCGGGAGAGGGATTTTAAATGGGAAAATAATTTTGAATGAATTCTAATTGTGAAGCAGCTCAGTAGAGTCGGATTATCATTTAAGATGGAAGTCCAAGTAGCAGAAGGAAATTTTTGGGACATGAAAAATGCTCCTTTACTTCCTACAATTATTTGTGTGGATAGTGACCATATCAAAAGGACCCATTTTAGTTCTTACTTGGAAAGGATTTTCAAAAGTGTTCAGTGGCTGAAAATGTTGTCCTTCTGCTTATTACTTTTTTCAAGGCCACTTTTAACTCTTTGCTTCTCAAGCTATAAATCAGGGGGTTTAACAATGGGAGAGTGACTACATAGAATGCAGTAGGCAGCTTGTTTGAATTAACAGAGTCCACTGTCTTGGGCTGCATATAGACTCCTATAATAGTCCCATATAAGAGAATGATGACTGTAAGGTGGGAGGAGCAGGTGGAGAAGGCCTTTCTTTTCCCTTCTGTAGAACGGATACTCAGAATGGTGGATATGATAAACACGTAGGATATCAGGGTTAGGAGAAATGGGATGAAGGCTGTAAATGCCCCTTCTGCAAGAGTCATAATATCAATGACAGAGGTGTCTGTGCAGGAAAGTTTCAGCAGCGCTGTGAGGTCACAGAAGAAGTGATTGATTACATTGGAGTCACAGAAAGAAAAATGGGATAGAATGATATAGTATGGCAATGCCTCTAAGAAACCTGCTATCCATGAGATAGCTACCAGAACAGCACAGACTTTCTTATTCATAATTAAAGTGTAATGCAGGGGATTGCATATTGCGACATAACGATCATAGGCCATGGCAGTGAGAAGCCAAAATTCTACTGCAGTTGAGGACAGAAAACAAAACATCTGTAGAAAACATTCATTGAATGATATGGTATTACCCTGTGTCAGGAGAATTTCCAGTAATTTTGGCACAGTGTTGGTCACAGAGGAGATGTCAAGGACAGACAAGTTTGTCAAGAAGAAATACATGGGATTGTGAAGGTGCCGATCGGCACATACTATGCAGATAACGAGGAGGTTCCCCAGCACGGCCATCAGGTAGAGGAGTGAGAAGAGAGCGAAGAGAGGGAGCTGCAGCTCCGGGAACTCTGAGAACCCCACGATCAGGAATTCTGTCACACGGCTGTGATTTCCTGTTTCCTTGTGGTGCTGAAAGAAGGAACAAAATACAGAATGAGGGAAAATAAATGAGTGCTTAAGATATTTAGCTAAAATGTATCCAATCGTCTTAAATACATTTAAAGCTGCGCATACTTGTGTTTGCAAACGAGTCTGCCATTTAGAGATAGACCTGCCTTTCTTGTCGTGCTGAGAGGGAAACAGATTTTTCTCCTGTAGGATCGAGTCACTTCGGTCCCTAAATACATGGCTAAATATTACCCAACATTGTCTCTGTTGTGATCAGTGAAGGAACACGATGGGTAATTGTACCTCTCTGTTTTCCATCTGCCTGATATGATAAGGGACACATTTTACTATTTCTAGATTATTCTAGATTATTACTTCAGTAAATGTGGGAAGAATTACGAGGTCCATATTCAAAAGATTTGTCTGGAAAAGTTTAGGACTGTGGTTTTTAAATAATCCTTGCTGACTGGAGAGGTTTAAAGTGAGTAAGTCATACATGGCTAAAACTTATCCAGATAACAAAGAGATGGTAGATGTTTCCTGGGGGTCAGGGCTGTTATTTAGTCAGGTAGCATTGGTATTTAATGCTACCCAGCTATATGTAACCAGGTCCTGGTGGCGAGATGCGCAGAAGTAAAAAATGTGTTTCCATTTGTTTTTTCATTTTGTGGGACCTCAATTTGTTTCATTAATTTCATAGCAAAAAAAAACCCAATTTGTTTCTTAGTTTCATTTATTTTTTGTTTGCCATTAAAGTCAATGGGGGAAGTATTTGCAGCCTATGTTTGGCTGCAGAATTGGGGTTTTTCTTATCAATTTGGATGAAACCTCTGGGGCGCAATCATCAGAATGGGAAAAGAGCTCCAAGGTACTTAGACTGTGGCAAAGTGGCACCTAAGTGGCATGAATAGCCTAAGGCACTGTAAAGGGGCAAATAGGTACCAGGAGTGGCAAGAGTGCTTTAACAGAAGGGCAAAGCAGCAGCGAGTGTCAAAAACACACCACAGCTTCAAAAGAGAGCACCAATACAGTTGCATGAACCCTCGAAGGCAGCACGACAGGCAAAGCGGCAAGACAAGTAGCATCAACATCCTACAGCACAATGAAGGGGGAACATAGCAAGCAGAGAGACTAGCACCAACACACTGAGGAACCATGATAGTGGCAAGAACACCACAAGGAGTAGAGTTGTGTGGTGTATTGCAGCAAGGCAGAGTGGCAGAAAGTTGATAGGGGCAAGATGGGCGGGCATAGTGGAGGTAGTCAGGTCACTGTAGAGTTGATATGAGCAAGACAGGCTGGCAGAGTTGAGGTAGTCTGAAATTAGAAATACCAGAAATAAACTTAGACAGGCACAGCATTTCAGATCACGTAAGGTGAGACACTGGAGGACAGGCACAGCATTTCAGATCAGGACCTTGTAGGTACGTAAGCCTGGACACTGGAGGACAGGCACAGCGCTTCCGATCAGGCCCTTGTAGGGACATTTGGCCTGGATAGTGGATGGACAGACACAGCGTTTTATTCATCTTGCCATTCACAGGGAAAATTTGGAATCCCAAGCAATGGCATGTTTTTTACAAAAATACTAGCATTTCCATCAACTCTGGTGCCAGCCTTGAGCGGTGACGGCTCATGATATCCCCTGTCATTGAAAATACATGTTCACTGGGCACACTGGTTGGTGGACATGACAGATATTGCTGAGCGACATTGGCTAGGTGTGGCCATACAGTGGACTTGTGTGCCCAATATGCCAGTGGATCTGTCTGCATGTCCTCTGTGGGTTCTTAGTGATACCATGTCACTGACAGTTGTGCTGGTGTCTCCTTTGCTTGGATGGGCTGAGAGTCACTCATGCCAGCTGCTTTCTCTCTAGCCCGTAGCACAAAAGATGAATCTTTATGGTCAATGAGCCTTTGGCGTACTGAAGTGGAGGAGGAAGAGGTACTAGCTGTTGCTGACAGAGTGCTGCTCATGCTTGGGCTAGCACAGTTCTCTGAAGAGCCCACTGCTGTTTCCTCCTTTGTTTCATCCTAATCTGTCTCTGCCTATGGCGCTCCTGATCAAGGAATTTTGCTAACAGCAGGTCCTTCACAAATGAGAGACAATTGGACTGTAGGGTGAGTTTCCCTTTCACATGGGAATCACAGACTGTGGCAAGAAGGTATGTGTGGTGTTTTGTTAAAGGTCCTAATCTCTGTTGCACCTGCTTCTGCAAAAAGTCCAGACAATGCAGCACCTCTGCTGTCATTCCCTCTTCCTGTTTAAAGCCCTCCAAATTTTCTTCCAGATTATTAAATATAGGGATGACGTCAGCCAAGGTGGCACTTCTGGAACTCAGCTCCTCCATGGCATCCTAGAAGGGCTGCAGGATTTTTACCAGCTGATTCATGACTAACCAATCATGATGCCCTAGGGGACTCTGCACAGGTGAAATGCACACTCCCCTCTGCCTTAGCTAGCAGTGCTTGGATGCAACTGCGGCACTGGTTGTACATGCTGGGGATGACCTTTCTCCTAAATGTGGTTCTGGAGGGGACATGGTAATTTGGAGCTAAGACATGCAGCAAACGCTTGAAACCCACATTCTCCACTACCTGCCGGGGCTGGTCATCAAGGCCAATCATTTCCCTCTTGCTCCTGGTTACAACTTTTGAGGCTGCCTGCCTCCTTCCCTGGGATATCACTAATGAACACCACCCTGTTTCCTCCATGGTGGGTTGTCGCTTCTGATGCATGGCAGGGGGTTGCTGGCCTGCCACCTGACTGCTAGAAGGGGCTGAGGGTGTGGGATGACTCTGCTCCTTTTCAACCACTTTACACTGCCTGGAAAAAGGGGTCCCCTGACTGGTACTGCCACCATCCCCAGATGTCAGTACTGTTGGGTGTTGCTTCTGCATAAGATGCATCATTACAGAATTAGTTAGATGCCCCATTGCTTGCCTCTGCTAATATCCATGGCACAGTAATTATACTGAGCAAAATGCAGGTCCTCCCTCACTTTAATGTGGCTTCAGATCACAGATTTCTTTCGTGATCCCTTCTCTATAGACTTCAGGGTGGATGCTGGCATTGGAGAAGCAATGCCAGGGGCATCAGTCCCACTCTGTGCCTGCACTGACTGCTCTTTCTGCTCATCATCATCAGTTTCCTCTCTCTCCTCGAGCACTGAAGTAGAGGCTAAGACAGAACTAACTAATCCTCCTAAACCTTCTTCAGCTATTAATTCTTCCATTTCTGATGAAGGGAATCCCATACAAGATTATTCTTCATCAGAATCAGAAGCAAACACTGACTGTGCTACATCGTCAGCACTAACTAGAGTCTGCTGTCGCACTGCTGCTTTTCGGTCTCACTCTTTTGTCTTGGACGGCTCAGCCTTCCCTTCCCTCACCTCCAAAACAACAGGGTCAGAAACAGGTGGTGGCAGTGCATCATTTTTAAATTTAAGTTTTTTCTGGAAGGATCTGTCTGCCCCTCCAGAGATTTCAGATTGGAGCAGGTCCCTTTCTAACTTTAATGGGGGACTGCCATTTGAAGTGCCTCCTCTGCCAGTGCCTCCTCTGCCAGTGCCAATCACTCAACCATGTCTACCTTTCCCTGACATCATGGATTTAATGTCACTGCCTACTGTTGCAGTTGGGGGCTGCAGTCAGGATAGTGGACCCTTGGGCCGGTCTACCCAGGGAGGCAGGGTAGGCCGGGAGGCGGAGCCACAGGCTAGCGGTGTTCACCCGGGAACCAGAAACCCCCCAGGAGGAGCCCGTAGGGTCCAGGAACCTTGGGACTTAGGAGAATGCTCAGAGTCTATAAACAGAGAAAGCCTGGGCAGAGGGTGTAGCGATGAAAGTCCAAAGAGAACACAAAAGTCTGTAGGCCAGCAATGCTGGTAGAAAACCGGCTGAAGGTAGGACAGCGGGCAGCAACTACACCTGTGGCAAGCTGGACCGTGAGGTAGGAGTTGAAGACAGGCTGTGAACTGGAGCAGGCTGTAGGCTGGAACGGAGTCTGTAGCTGGCTGTGAACCGGAGCAGGCTGTAGACTGGAACGGAGTTTGTAGCTGGCTGTGAACCAGAGCAGGCTGAAGACTGGAACGGGACCTGCAGCTGGCTGCGAACCGGAGCAGGCTGAAGACTGGAACGGGGCCTACAGCTGGCTGTGAACCGGAGCAGGCTGAAGCGGAGCCAGGAACAGACCAGGGTCAGAGGCAGGCGGCAAGCTGAAGCGAAGTCAGGAACGGTCCAAGGTCGGAGACAGGCGGCAAACTGAAGCGAAGTCAAGGCGATCCAAAGGTCAAGTCAGGAGCGAGGAACAGACGAAAGCGCAACTCAGAACTACTAGGCAGTAGTGAACCTCGTTGCAAGGCAAGGAGAAGGCATCCGGACACCGGTTAAATCAGGCTTAGGGCGTGGCGTTGTTAGCACAGGCGGGGCCAGACTTCCGGGAGCTGTGCGCACATAGTGTGCATCCTCACACGCGCGCGAGGCAGCGGGGAGACGGGCAAGCAATGGCGGATGCCATGAAGAACCGGCAGAGCTGCAGGGGTCCCGGGCATACAGAACGCGGCGTTTCCAGTAGTGGAGGTGAGCCCTATTCAGGGAAAGAGAAGGGGAAGCGGTGGAGACCGCAACAGTACCCCCCCCCCCCCCCCTTTATGGCCCCTCTTGAGAGGACCTGGTTTTCCTGGTTGGTCCTGATGGAACTGCTGCAAAAGGCTCTTGTCCAGGATGTTACGGCTGGGTTCCCAGGTGTTATCTTCGTCACCACAGCCCTCCCATGCCAGTAGGTATTCCCACCTACGGTTGTGGAAACGGACATCCAGGACCTCTCGCACTTGATATGTGGGGTCCTCATCAACTGCAGTATCTGTAGGAGCCGAGAGAGAACCACCGGTTTAAGCAGAGACGCATGAAAGACGTTGTGGAGGGATGATGGTAGTCTTAAGCGATATGACACCAGACCTACTCGCTCAGCGACTTGAAATGGCCCACAGAACTTGGGTGCGAACCTCCGGGATGGGAGCCAGAGGTGGATGTTTTTTGTGCTGAGCCAGACTCGATCCCCGGGCTGGTAAGTGGGAGCTGGTCTTTGGTGGTGATCGGCCGCTTGCTTGGCAGCCGCGGCTGAACGGTGAAGGAGTTTCTGCGTCGAGTGCCACAACGTCTGTAATTGCCGAGCCGTTATCTGTACGGCTGGTGAGGCGCTGGGAGCTTCTAGCGGTAGTGGAGGTCTGAGTGGTTTCCCGTAGACCAGGTGGAATGGGGATTTGCCGGTAGCCGCGTGAACTTGGTTATTGTACGCGAATTCGGCCCAGGGCAAGAGTTCGGACCAATTGTCCTGTCTCTCATTGATGAAAGCCCGAATGTACGCCTTTAGTGTCCGATTCATTCTCTCGGTTTGTCCATTGCTCTGGGGGTGGAAGGCTGTGGAAAAGCTGAGCTTTACCTTAAAGCAGTTACAGAGGGCTTTCCAATAGCGGGCAACGAATTGAGAGCCCCTGTCTGAAACTATGTCTAGAGGAAGACCATGTAATTTGAAGACATGCTGGGCAAAGAGGCGAGCCAGTTCGGGGGCTGAAGGCAGTTGCGGTAGAGGAACCAGGTGTACCATCTTAGAAAAACGGTCAACGGTAACCCAGATGACCGTATGCCCACTGGACGGGGGCAAGTCCACTACGAAGTCCATAGCTATGTGGGTCCATGATTCGGTGGGAATCGGTAAGGGCTGTAGAAGGCCACAAGGAGACCCGGGACTGGGCTTCTGGCGTGCGCAGTGACATCCCGCCGGATGTTGGGCCACCAGTAGAACCGGTTGACGAGCTCCAAGGTCCTCTCGCGTCCAGCGTGTCCTCCGATGAGGGAGTCATGAGCCCAGCGCAAGGCAGTTAGCCGATCCCGGCGAGGGAGCACTGTCCTGTCCTGGGAGAGGACAGCTAGTGCAAACAGGCGGACTTTAGTCGGGTCCAAGATGAATTGTGGAGGTTCTTGATCCTCCTCGGCACACGTAATGCGGGAAAGGGCATCCGCTCGGAGATTCTTGGCTGCAGGTCGATATTGAAGAATGAAGTCAAATCGGCTGAAGAACAAGGCCCAGCGAGCTTGACGGGGTTTCAGTCGTTGAGCTTGTGACAAAAACTCTAGGTTCTTGTGATCCGTGTATACGGTAGTGGTATGCTGCGATCCCTCGAGCCACTGCCTCCACTCTTCAAAGGCGAGCTTTATCGCCAAAAGTTCCTTGTCCCCGATAGAGTAATTATTTTCAGCTGGAGAGAACTTCCTGGAGAAGTAAGAGCAGGGAAGGAGTTGGCCACAGTCGGAGTGTTGACTGAGAACCACCCCTACCGCGATACATGAACGGGGCCTGTAGCTGGCTGTGAACCAGAGCAGGCTGAAGACTGGAACGGGGCCTGCAGCTGGCTGTGAACCGGCAGGCTGGAGGAACCGGCAGGCTGAAGCGGAGCCAGGAACGGACCAGGGTCAGAGGCGGCGGCAAGCTGAAGCGAAGTCAGGAACGGTCCAAGGTTGGAGGCAGGCGGCAAGCTGAAGCAAAGTCAAGAACGGTCCAAGGTCGGAGGCAGGCGGCAAGCTGAAGCGAAGTCAAGAACGGTCCAAGGTCGGAGGCAGGCGGCAAACTGAAGCGAAGTCAAGGCGATCCAAAGGTCAAGTCAGGAGCGAGGAACAGACGAAAGCGCAACTCAGAACTACTAGGCAGTAGTGAACCTCGTTGCAAGGCAAGGAGAAGGCGTCTGGACGCCGGTTAAATCAGGCTTAGGGCGTGGCATCGTTAGCACAGGCGGGGCCAGACTTCTGGGAGCTGTGTGCACATAGTGTGCGTCCTCACGCGCGCGCGAGGCAGCGGGGAGACGGGCAAGCAATGGCGGACGCCATGAGGAACCGGCAGAGCTGTAGGGGTCCCGGGCGTACGGAACGCGGCGTTTCCAGTAGTGGCGGTGAGCCCTGTTCAGGGAAAGAGAAGGGGAAGCGGTGGAGATCGCAACACCTACTAGGGATTTCAGTTAAAAGGATTATTTCTTTATTGGTGACTGAACACCTCTGTACCAATATGTATGAGTGTTGAAAACTACACACACACACACAGACAATTAGTGCAGTGCCTTGCTGTACACTAAAACTGTGACTGCTCTATGTGCACAAAAAAAAAACCAACAAAAACTCCAGATGCCTACTGGGGATTTGGATTAAAAGAACACCGCTGTACCAATATATGTGAGTGTGGAAAACTACACACACACACAGACACACAGTGCAGTCCCTTGCTGTACACTAAAACTGAGACTGTTCTATGTGCACAAAAACAATTTAAAACTCCAGATGCCTATTGGTGATTTGGATTAAAAGAGCACCACTGAACCAATATGTGTAAGTATGGAAAACTACACACACATACAGACAATTAGTGCAGTGCCTTGCTGTACACTAAAACTGTGACTGCTTTATGTGCACAAAAAAAAACCTCCAGATGCCTACTGGGGATTTGGATTAAAAGAACACAACTGTACCAATATATGTGAGTGTGGAAAACTACACACACACACAGACACACAGTGCAGTGCCTTGCTGTACACTACAACTGAGACTGAGAAATTCCTACAGAAGTCACTGTGATGTTGCTTGAACTTGTTGTACAATGAATGCCCACTACCAGACATCCACTGCAAATCTCTCACTATCTCCCACCCACACTACCAAACCATACCTGCAACCTACCCAAGGGGGATAAGATCAGCAGCAAAATGCCATTGTTGGCAGCTTGTCTCAATGGGTGAGACAGAGAGGCAGTCTGAGTTCAATTAAAAAAAAAAGTGCAGTAAAAAATGCCTGGCTACCTGGCAGGCACAGCAGCAAAAGAGAACAAATATCTTCTTCAGCAATAGCAAATTGTAGCAATAGCAATTGAACAAAGATTTGAGACACTCTGAGAGAGCTCAAACAGCAAACAACCTTCTCAGATAGAACCCAAGAAAAAAGTACACTGTGGTATACTAGCAGTGATTGGCTGAATTAGAAAAATGCTTTGCTCCGATATGTTGGCGTCCTGGTCTCCTTGCAACCTGTCTGACCCACTCTATGACAGGGCTGTGAGGTCTCTTATGAATCACAGGAAAGGGCTGGTGTTGCTATGGATACTCCCACATGACCTTCTCCTATTTCAAAAGGCTGCTAAGAAAGCACTGTGAACCAAACAAATGAAACTAATATGATATGTCTCATTCGTGGGGGATAGCCATTCATTTTGTGGTCCCACGAATCAAACGTATGGCGACATATTCATTGAGGATGCCACATTTGTTGAAAACGAATGCACATCCCTAGCGAGCAGATCTAAAATCATGCAGGTATATTAATATAGATAACGTTAAATCTTACAGTCTATATTCATCATAAAGCCAACTGATATTTAGAAAGAAATAAATTCCCTGACCAGCAGCCACAGATCCCTCTCACTTCCCAACCCTGAAGAAATCTATACAATATGCAATAGATTATATCTTGCTCCTTCCTGTAAAATAATAATTAAAAGGTGTACTGGGAGTTGATTGGAACTAGGTGTTGGACTAGTGGAATTAACCTCTACAGCACATAGGGATGTGAATCGTATTTATGATTGAAAATATTGTATATTTTCAAAGTTGTCAGAAATTGGGGGCTCCCCAAAACTGATAGGAAAACCCCACAAAAGTGTTCGTGGGGTTTTCCTATCGGTTTTAGGGGAGGGCGGTTTTGGGGGAGGGCTCCCTTAGCTTTCCCTTAGCTTTCCCCTTTGCCCTTACCATGTGAGAGGGTATCCGTGCCATTGGCCAGCCCCTGTCACATGATAGGAGCACAGGACAGCCTGCGCCATTTTTAAAGATGGCGCCGACCATCCAGTGCTCCTACCATGTGACAGAGGCCGGCCAATGGCACGGATACCCTCTCACATGGTAAGGGCAAAGGGGCAACGGCGCCATTTTTATTAGTGGCAGCCGATGGCCCGAGAGCGGGAGATCACTCCCGGGACCACTACTGGACCACCAGGTAATTTAAAACATTTTTTTTTGGGGGGGGGGGGGGTCAGGAGGGTGGTGGAAGCTAAGGGAGCTGTTTTGAAGGGTCAGGGTGGGTTTTTTGTTTATCGGCTCGGGTGCAGCCGATAAAAAAAACCCCGATTGGGCCACACGAAAAAAATTCACGATGTGAATCGGAACCGGAATCAGACCCAATTCCGGTTCTGATTCACATCTCTAATTGGATCCCTTCTCCCATCCTAGAAGAATGATTATAATTCATTGTTTGGGCTAATTCCTCTCTCCATCTTAAAAACAAATTACAGTTCTCAAATTTCCTTTCACCCACCTTCTTCAAACCCCTAATATTGGCTAAAAAGCACAGCAGGAAGAGATGTATCTCTCACATCCTCCTACTTGAGCACTGTACAGCGGTCATTCCACTGCAGCTGAGCAGACAGCTGTGAACAGAACAATCCCTGTACAGGACCGGGCAGGAGCGAGCAGGGACTCAGCAGCAGGGCATTTTATTTATTTATTGACTGTACAGTGGTCACTCATTCCCCTGCAGCTGAGCAGACAGCTGTGAACAGAGCAATCCCTGTACAGGAGCGGGCAGGAGTGAGCAGGGACTAAGCAGCAGGGCATTTTATTTATTTATTGACTGTACAGTGGTCACTCATTCCACTGCAGCTGAGCAGACAGCTGTGAACAGAACAATCCCTGTACAGGACCGGGCAGGAGCGAGCAGGGACTCAGCAGCAGGGCATTTTATTTATTTATTGACTGTACAGCGGTCATTCCCCTGCAGCTGAGCAGACAGCTGTGAACAGAGCAATCCCTGTACAGGACCGGGCAGGAGCGAGCAGGGACTCAGCAGCAGGGCATTTTATTTATTTATTGACTGTACAGTGGTCACTCATTCCACTGCAGCTGAGCAGACAGCTGTGAACAGAGCAATCCCTGTACAGGACCGGGCAGGAGCGAGCAGGGACTCAGCAGCAGGGCATTCTATTTATTTCTTGGGAGGCCAGGAAAGACAGCTCTTGACCCTTCAATTATTGTGTTTATTCATTAGATGGGGGCAAGGAGAAGAGGGAATCAGCTGCTATTGGCCACTTTAGGATTTTTTTACTTTCTTTTTTTGCTATATTCAGTAAGCTGGTGAGTGGCAGAGTTACCTGGATAATGTGTTCTGAATAACTTTAGCTGAGTATATTCAGTGAGAGATTTGCCCCATTGAATATTCAGCTACATTTGTCTGGATAACATTACTGAGATATATTTGCTGATTGCTGGCTTACTGATTAAGAGGAAAGTCAACTTTTAACACTCACTAGAGTCATATTGATGCCACTGAGATAGTTGGCCATGATTAGGTAATCCATCCTCAATAATACCCTGGACTTCCCTAGATTAGTGTTAATTAGGAGATATTTGTATTTCCTCTAAAAGTATAAGAACATACAATCTGTGTGTGTGTGTGTGTGCGTGTGTGCGCACACTTATGTATATATGTGAGTGTATATGGTATATGTATGATGTGTTTTTACGAATGTCGGTAAAGAAAAGTTCATAAATAAATAAAATGTATGTATAGATGTCTATATATTTATTTAAATGTTTCTATGTTGGTAGCATCTAAGGTAGTAATGTACTAACATCACCCTCAAATATGTGCTCCCCTTTATCCCACTCTCTTCCTCTTCTAGTTATGATGGACATAAGCAGAAAGTTAATTTTTTTATCCTTCTTGAAAGGCTAAGCTTGATTACTATCTCTGTGCCTGTTCTTTAATAGGAGATCATGTGCTAGGCACTGGGAACACAAAATAGCAAAAACCCTTTGGTACTTCTGAACTTAAAATTGTTCAGCAGGACACAGATAAAGTTAAACAGCAGAAGGTAAAAGAGGATAAATAAAAATATTTAGGATATAAACAGTAATTAATAAAATATTAATATAAAGAATAGAATAAAAATAATGAAAACAGATTCCTATACCAACTAAAATATATTTTACTGTTGTATTACATTTAATACAATGAACTTTTAAAAATACAAATCATAAACAGACCATGGAGAATTCACATAGAAAAGGTCCATTCTCTGTGCTAATCTTTATTGAGCCCTTCAAGAGATCTGTTATCCCAGCCAACCTTAAGCTAAAAGTTTCTGTTTGTGACAGAGAGGTTGATATGCAGCAGTGGTAGAGAAGACACAGTTAAGCATGTGACTGCATATCTTGTAGAAAAGCTAACTACACAAAACATTTGTGTGCATAAAGTTCTTCACCGAACATTAGCTGGCTAGCACTGACTATCACCCCCACCCTTACCTGTGCTTCGCTATAACACAGCAGCCTGGCTACTTCTTTTTTCCAGGTAAATGCATATACACAGCATATTTCTGAAGACAGGTTTAGCTGGACATGGCAGGAAGGGAAGATGAAATAGGAAATGTTATCCAGTTAGAGATAAGCTGTTAAAAGCCATTTGAAACCACATAAATCTTTTGAATATTGACCCCCCACCCACAGATTTTATCCTAAAATCATTCAATGGAATTATAAATATCTAGGTTTTCAGTCTCTGATTTTACATGTTCTCAGAGCATTATTACAGGACTGCTGGACTTGGGACATTTTAGCCTGACTCCTGCAAACGTTTCCAGCAAATACTCTCAGTGAACCATTTGTGTGTGAGCGCCAGCTGCATACAGTCTGGAAAACTGAAATGAAAGGTCCTCCCGTGTCCAAATTCCAAGAAATGAGTCTATGCGATTTCAGTCTCCCACCTTCTCTATGAATCTAGTCTCATGTCCTGTATATTAATCTGTTCTTCCATGATTTATACAAACTAGTAAATTAAATTAGTTTATGTGGCAAGAAACGTAGGATTAATTATAGATTTTGAATTAAATCTAAAGACCCATATCAAAATGAAAGTTAATGAAGGCTTCATGAAATTGAGGATGCTTAAACGTTTGAAAGCGTTACTTTCCAGAGACAATTTTAGATATGTATTGCAGGTAATCCTATTTACAGGTACTGATTATTGCAATTCTACCATGTTGGGATTACCTAAATCATCAATTCACCCATTACAGATACTACAGAACTCTGCGGCATGGGTGTTGACAAACACTAAACTAAGAGAACATATCTCTCCTGTCCTACAAAAGTTTCATTGGTTACCTATTGAATTTAGAATAAAGCATAAAATGCTGTGTATTATTCATAAAATTTTATATGGTGAAAGGACTGATTGGCTAAATTCAGTTATAAGACTACATGTCCCACAGCGTGAATTAAGATCTGCAAATAAAGGGCTGCTTACTGTTCCTACAGTAAAATCTGCACATCTTAGCGAGGTTAGAGACCGTGCAATTTCTATCGCTGGTCCAAAATTGTGGAACACCTTACCACCAGATCTGAGACTACAGTCAAATCTGAAAATTTTCAAAAGGGAATTAAAAACCTGGTGTTTCCGGCAAGCTTTTTCATGAGAACTGCAGAGGGTGCGGTATGATTCCTGGACAGCGAGTTAATAATTCGGATCTAACACTTTTATAGTTTTTATTCTGTCTTTTACAATTTTATTAATGATGCACTTTTAGTTATTTTTACCTTGTTTTATTTATATTGATTGATTAATATAAGTTTTATTCTACACTGTGAAATTTAATTTATTGGTTTTTATATGTTTGTAAACCGTAGAGATAGAGACATAGTTCTCTCCACAACGGTATAGAAAAGCGATATCATACCTATAAGGGAGCCCGGACCGACGTGCCGCAAATGCGCAGTAGAGAGCAGCTCTACTGCGCATGCGCACACATCGGTCAGAGCGCAGCGTGTCAGAAAAAAAAATGGCGCCTGCTCCTTAGGAGCAGGACCGGCAGCGGCAGCGGCAGCAGCAACGAGCAGGACCGGCGGCGGTGGCAGCGACGACGAACAGTAGTCGCGGCGGCGACGCGCGCGCGAGAGGCAGGGAGGAGCAATAGTGGCGGCGACGCGCGCGCGTACGAGAGAGAGAGGCAGGGAGGAGCAGTAGCGGCAGCAGCGTGCGAGAGGCAGGGAGGAGCAGTAGCGGCGGCGACGCACGCGGGAGGGAGGGACACCCCCTGTCTGCCGGTTGTGGATGAGCTGGGAGGGGAGTGAGTGAGGATAGGGAGGACAGAGTGAGCTGAGGGGAGGAGGAAGAGAGAGAGGTGGGAGGGAGAGTGAGATGGGAGGGGGAGAGAGTGAGGAGGGAGGGAGGGGGAGAGAGTGAGGAGGGAGAGAGTGAGGAGGGAGGGAGGGGGAGGGAGTGAGATGGGTGGGAGGGACGGAGGGGGAGAGAGTGAGATGGGAGGGGGAGGGAGTGAGATGGGAGGGAGGGGGAGAGAGTGAGATGGGAGAGGTGGGTGGGTGGGAGGGAGGGGGGAGAGAGTGAGATGGGAGAGGTGGGAGGGAGGGGGGAGAGAGTGAGATGGGAGAGGGGGAGGGGGGAGAGAGTGAGATGGGAGAGGTGGGAGGGAGGGGGAGAGAGTGAGGTGGGGGAGGTGAGGTGGGGGGAGAGAGTGAGGTGGGGGAGGTGAGGCGGGGGGGAGGTGAGAGGAGGGAGGGGAGAGAGAGGGAGGTGGGGGAGGGGAGAGAGAGGGAGGTGGGGGAGGGAGGGAGAGAGAGGGAGGTGGGGGAGGTGAGAGGGAGGGAGGAGAGAGAGAGGGAGGTGGGGGGAGGTGAGAGGGAGGGAGGAGAGAGAGAGGTGGGGGGAGGGAGTGGAAAGGAAATGGACCCAAAAATTTTTTTTAATGTAGCCCGTTGTTATGGGCTTAACGGTTAGTAAATAAATAAACTGACAAGAAACAGCAGCTCCTTCCCATTAGCAGCACATCTGGCAGGATAAAGGTTCTCAAAGGTCAATTAAAACTTACAAGAGTTTGCCATTAAGATTCAGTGTCACCAGAATTTGCTGGGTTCCTCTTTTCAAAAGGAACTTCTGCACTGCTGAATTTACTTGATTTATATTTTACCTTTTAGCCACTTCAAATTGGATTACATTCAAGTACTATAGTTATTTCCTGGACCTTAGAGAGCTCATAATATGTTTGTACCTGAGGCATTTCTTCTATGGCATCTGAACAAATGTTATAATCAATTGTTGGGATTTTTGAAGTATAATCTTAAATTACTGCTACCAATTTAGAAATTTGAAAAGGGTTTTTCTTTAAGTGTCATGACCTTTATTTTTATAAGCACAAACCCTGTTTTCATAATTGTATTTTTTAGAGATGAATTGCATCAGTGTTAGAGTGGCAGAATTGTTAATGTGATCCAAACCTGCTCACAATTGACTCAGGGAGGAACTTAGAAATACAGAGTGGAAGGAAATGGATGCCACTTTGTATTTCAGACATTCTGGCATGGGGTCACACTGGGTCAATTGTTAGTCATTAAGATTTTGCCATTGTACTTTTTTTCAGTTTTTGCTTTATTCCAATTTAAAACATTTTAAAAACAGAAAATAAGCACATTAATACTAAATACCAATCCAACAGAAAACATTCAATCAAATAAACAAAGCATGAATATCTAACCCATATCAAGAGAACAAAAATAAGAAAAAAGAAAATAAATATCCCAGCCAAATATAACAGAAGTAGAAGACAAAATTGTTATATGTTTCCTGAGATGGACTTCCCTAACCTACCCAGCTAACTTAACGCTTAGAAACATTTCAAGGTGCCCTGGGTCAGAAAAAACAAAGCTATTACATTGATAAGAAATTAAACATTTCCATGGGAACTTAAGGAAGAAGATAATTTAAATGACAGAAAAAGTTTCCTTCGCATCTGAGTACAAACTGAAACATCGAGAAAAACCTGTATTTTCTGGCCACAAAACTAACTCTTTTATAAGAAAAATATTCTGAAAAGACTAGGTCCTTATCCCTCTCTAAGCTAGAAGATACCAACAGAGTAGCTCTTAGAGAAATATCATCAATAGCTGATTCTAAGAAAGCAGAGAGAGCAGCCTCATTAGCCTTACCTTCAACATTAACATTTATTTTCCTTTTGGAAATACAGTACACATTTGAAACTACAGGTATTTTAATCCTTGAATACCCCAACATATCTAACAAAAATCTCTTGAACATTTCAAATATGGATAACAAGCGATTCATAGGGAAATTTAAGAATCAGAGGGATTTCCTCTTCAAAACATTCTTAATATTCTCTGAACAATTGTGAATTACTGAGTTATCTTTATATAAGCAGTTCTAAATCCCTGATCATTTGACATCTCAGTCTTAGCCTCTAATAGTTCTTTATCAGTTGCTAGATTCTGCCTTTCCAATCCATTCAGTTCCAGGTTTTAATGAGATGATGAGGTAAATTTGTGAACTTCTATCTCATTGTTAATATAAAATAAGGATGCATTTCTATTTGATCAGCACTCTAGGATATAACTATGCCACAGATTTGACAATGAAAGGAATCATTGCAAGAATTAATTTAGAACTATATCTAAGGTAAAATCACTTACTGATGATGAAGTTATATTTACAACAAAATAATTTCCAAACTATTTCTATAGATACATTATATTAGAGAACATTAATACATACTCTAAAGAAAGGTTTGATCTCATCACTTACTTTCTTGGTCAATGGTCCCAGCATCTTTGGCATGAATAACTTGAAAAGCTAAGGGTTTTTAAACTGGTTAACAGGTCCACACTGACCTTGTTAGTTCTTTTCTACATCTTAATTCTAATTATGTGCACATAACTCCTCTTGAGGATTCCTAGGGTGACAAGACAATGGTCTGAGCCAGAGAAATGTTCGTGCATAGGCATAATCATATACAGATGGAAAAAGGAGGCAATGCTTCCTCTGTACAGGTCACTAGTGCAACCTCATTGGGAATATTCTGTACAATCCTGGAGATACAATCAGAATAGAAGATCTAATAACATGGAGCTGAGTCCATGCTAAAGCCTTATGAGATGTAATTATGATCTAAACGTATTCAATGGAGGTGCAAACAGAAATGCAGATCTTATAAAGACAATCAAGTACCTCAAATGTATAAAGCAGAAAAGATACATTATTCAGAAGAAGGAAAACACTTTAGAACAAAAGGTCATGGTAAGTTTCTCCAAGGGTGTTGCTATAGAATTTATTTTTTCACAGAAAAAGTAGTGGATGAATAAAACAACCTCCCAGCAGAGGTAGTAAATAAAAAATGAAATAGAATTCAGGAAAGCGTGAGACAGGCACAGTGGATCCCTTGTTAGATATTTGAATAGAAAGCCAGAGATGAGCTGGGCTATGAACCATTGCAATAGGAAGTAAATTTAGCAGACCAAATGGGTGATATGGTGCTTATCTTTCATCATATTCAGGGTCAGGGATGTGCATCTGTTTTGAACAACTGCAAAAAATGCAATAAGTGAGGCCATTTTTATTTCATTCCAGATGAAATGGACTGAAAATAGCTGTCTACAAAAATACCTGAAAATTATTGGGTATTTTCATATTTGTGGTATTTTAAAAAATGTGGGCCTCCAGAAGAACTGGTAGTCCTCCCCGAGCCAAAAATCTGGCCGGACCAGTGCTGAGGCCTAACTTGTACATAGTCCAGACTTCAAACATTGGGGTTGCTCTCCCTCCCTTCCCTCCTTTAAAAGTGTTGCTGCCATTGAGTCCCCACTTACCTCTGTCCCAGATCTTCCAAAATGGACAAACACAATACCCAGTCCCGCCCGGTCCAGAATGCTTTAAAAAATGGCAGCACTGGCCTGCAGGGTGACCCAAAGTGATGTCACTTTTGTTTCTTCCTCTGGGGCAGCGGCTCCATTTTGCTGTCTGGCTGTCCATCTGTCTGCTCGCACAGTAAAATGGGGCCGGCCACACTGTAGGAAGCCACCAAACTGATGTTAATTCAGCACCGTCCTCCAGGTAGATGCTGCCATTTTTAAACATCAAGGACTGCTCTGGAGCAATGAGAATCTCTGCTGCCTGTTTTGGAGAATCCAGGAAGACAGCAAGTTGAGAGCCTAGGGTGGGAGCTCCCTGGCGCCTACAATTTTACAGGGTGGGAATGAGAGAGGGTGCCCCAGACACTGGGATGGTTCTGTGGAGGGCTTTGGCATCAATTCAGCTTGGGACAGGCCTCAATTTTTATTTTTTTAATATTCTTATATTCCACTACTTCCTTTCAGTGTGAATGTCAAAAAATACTTTAATAAATCATTAAAAAAATATAACATAAAGCATCATACTGTTTAAAAGTAGTGCCAATATTAATAATTTAAAATGGCAATAAAAGATTTCAAAATATTTATTACAGTTGTTCTGCAAAGTACAGATGTTTCACAATATCAGGTTATATAGAATAAATCATATGCAAATTTTAAAAGCCATGCATGCTCCAAAGCCAGGAGATACATGCACAAATTAGGCTGGCATGCGCCAAGTGGATTTTATAAGCCACACATAGATGTGCATATCTACTACTGTATGCACAAGGAGCGGGAAGTGGGCATAGTCTGGGCATGGGGGTTGGCATATCAGGGGAAGGCCAAAGATATGCATGTAAAAGCTTATGCGCATAGGCGAGCACCGGGGTCCCCTGCCACATAAATTTACTTCTGCAATAAAGGACGTGTAAGTAGTAAAATAAAAAAAAATTAAGTCAGGCAGCGGGGTTCTAAGGGTCAGGGCTAACAGCGGGAAAGGGTGGCTATAAAATTGGTAGGGTTTGCAAGTCCTATTCCTAAATTGGGCAAACTGGGAACAAACTGGATAAAGTACCTATGGCATCGGTGTGCGTCCCTTATAAAATTTCCCTGACATGCGGTAGATACAGGATTTGCAAGCACATGTACATGTCCATTTAAAATTGTGCGCGCATGTACGCGCATCCAGGCTATTTTATAACATGCACGTGTATAGGCGCATATGAAAATGGATGTATGCCTGGACACGAGCCGGAAAACACATGTACATGTGGACCCATATGACTATTTCAAAGTTATCATCAAAAAGTTCACATTATTTTTATTTATTTCATTTATTTAACAGTTTTATATACCGAAGTTCTGGTAACAAAGTTACTAATCACTTCAGTTTACATTACAACAATTAATTGACAATATATAGAATAATGTCTTACAAGGTGCATTGAAACTTGGAGAAAATAAATAATAATAATAACTTATAATGAGCAAGGAGAATATAATTTAAATACAATATATTTTGAGGAACAATGAGTATAATTGTTGTGACTAAAATTGTAGGGACTGATGTCGACAGTCATGCAGTTCACAAACTGGGTTATTGGGTTAAGAGAATGCTTGGTTGAACAACCAGGTCTTAAGTCTCTTTTTAAAGGTGGGTGTCGATTGTTCCAGCCTGAGGTCTGGTGGGAGTGAGTTCCAAAGTTTAGGGCCAGCGGTGGAAAGAGCTCTTCTACTTAGTGATGTTTTGAGAGGATGGGCCCTTGGAGTGCCTCTCTGAGCTAGTCTCATTGGTCGGGAGGTAGTGTGAAGCTGTAAAGGGGTCGGGAGGTCAATTGGGGTGGAGTTATTGATGACTTTGTGGATGATTGATAGGGTTTTGTAAAGGATTCTAAATTTGATAGGGAGCCAGTGAAGGTTCTTTAAGATGGGAGTAATGTGGTCCCTTTGTTAGATTTAGATAGAATCCTCGCAGTGGCATTTTGTAACATTTGTAGAGGTTTCAAAGTGTTTGCGGGTAGACCAAGCAGCAAAGAGTTACAGTAATCTATTTTCGAGAATATGATTGCTTGTAGTACATATCTGAAGTCTTGGAAGTATAGGAGGGGTCTTAGCCTCTTTAATACTTGAAGTTTAAAGAAACATTCTTTTACAGTGTTATTGATGAAACTTTTGTAGTTCAGCAGATTATCCATGGTGACCCCAAGTTTTCTGACCTGGAGGGAAAAGGCTGGAGGAGATAAAGTATGTATGTATGTATGTATGTATGTAGTCGATACATCACTCAAGGTGTACTATATAGTTCCTCTCCCTATATTTTGCATTTGTTTCACTACCAAAATGTTTGGCATGGGATTTAAATTATTATTTTAAAAGTGAAATGTGATGTGCCTGTTGCACCCTTCAGTCGCAGACGGCTGCACCCTCTCTGTCTCACCTCTTTTCTTTTTCTTTCCTCTCCTTTGGGCAAGATGGCTGCCTCTGCCTCACCTCGCTGACCCCTCCGGTGTCCACGGACCAGCATGGGCAATTGCATTCACCATCTTACACTGAGATGTCTTAGGGCAGGCATGAGTCACCCTCCCTTTTGAATACATCATGGCAGAAATCTCGGGGGCATCCCCACCACATGACGTCACTACTTCCGGGTACTTAGCCTCCAATCTCCAATCCAGCTACGGGTTAGGAAGGATTCCGGTCCAGCCAATTTAGACTTCATTCAGAGGCGTTCCATTCTGAATTCTTTCTCCTACCTACCCTCCGGGGTTACGTTGATTCCACAAGGACGCTCTAGGTACCCACTCCTCAGGGGCCTTGCCACTCCTACCTACCCTCCGGGGTTTCGCTGTTCTGGCAAGGATGCTCAAGGAGTAGATAGGAGCGAAGCAAGACCCTCGGGGGTCTTGCTTCGCTCCTATCTACTCTCCAGGTTACCCTGCATCTACAAAGATGCCTAAGGTACCCGCTCCCCTAGGGCCTTGCCTTGCTCCTGCCTACTTCCTGGGTCGACTTACTTCTGCAAAGGACATCCTGGCACCGGCGCTCTGGCCTTGCTTCACCTCTACCTTCACGTTGTGGAGGTCATCTCTCCAACAGCATTACCATCCTTGTGAGTACCCTTACTCTTCAGTCTCTCTCTGCCTTTTATCACCACAGAACAGATTCTTGATGTACTCTGCTTGGTGGACCACTACCGAATCTACCACCGCTGGCTACATCATCTGTGACTGGGTTCTCGGCCTACCCCACTCCACGGACCTGCTCCATGGGCATTGCTCTATTGCTGTATAATAAATCTTCCATTCTCTCTGTGTTGCTTACTGTAGAGCCAGCCTATTGCTATATTTTCCCCATGGGGCCCCTCCCTGTGGGAGGAGTCATCAGTATAGCAACCATGGGCGCACAACCATGTCAAAACCACAACAGTGCCACACAGCATCCTGCAGGTATTATTACAATGTTGGCTCTGGTTGTGCTGATTCTAGATGTAACATCTTCTAGCATCTATAGATAATGCTGTCCATCCAACTTCCAGAATTTTAAATTCAGAGGAGCCTTCCATTATTATTGGTTCAATTTTAAAGGCCAAGCCCTCTTCCATTAACAAGTAATTGTTATTTGCATGATGCCACATTTCTGGTGTCCAGGAAAGTAGGATCTTTGGGAACTGGCTCCCGTGGAAGGAGGAGTTTAGCAATCTGATATACTCCATAGGTGGAACTAGCAATCTTGTTATGATATAGACTACTGAGTTGGCAACCTGTACCAGCGGTGTGCTAGAGAGTGTACTCAGCTGGAAAGGAATATAAATAGGTGAATCCTTGGGCCGATGGCAGATGACAGCACCCCCATGAGGATATCCTGAGAGGGACCACAGGCTAGGCTTGGGTATGGAGACAGCCACAGATAGTTCTTTTATTAGACAGGTTAGTAGAACCACCAGAGGTGGCAGTAATGAGCTGATATGCCTGGCAGGGCTGAAGTCCCTCAGATACTGGAACTATGATCCCAGGGTTACTGAGCTATAGAAAAGACTATAGATAGTGAGTAGACAGGGTATGCTGTATACATAGCCAGTAGTAGATGACAATCTCACATATGTTCTTAAGGAGGCTCAGTAGCTGGAAAGAGTTAGGCCCTCGAGGAGCGAGTACCTGGTTCCAGGGAAAGCTCTGAGAGAGCAGTGGTAACTCATGAATGTCTGTATCTGCGATAGCTTCCAGGCAGTAGAGAATCTTCAGAGTATTCAGGAACATGGGCCCTCGAGGAGCAAGTACCAGTTCCTATCTGCAATCTGAAATAGAGAAAAGAGAGCAAGAGGTACCCCTGGTAAGTCCGAGGAGGCAGAGTAGCTTGGATAAATTCATATCCGTGTCCGTATTCTAGTCCGTCCTTGTCCTTGCTAACTCAAATTGTAATCGAAAGTGAAGACCTTTTATGTTGGAAGCGGGAATGCGTCAATACAGGGGGACGCCCCTGAGATTCGCGCCCTTGCTGGTACATACTTCGGAGCGTGCACGCGCCCTACGTCATCAGGAACATGGCAGATCCACAGCATTGAGCTGGTCCGGGTACACCGGAGAGAAGCGGCATGGAGACTCCGCGGCAGCAAACCGTCCATCAAACACGGAGGGAATCGCCACAGAGGTAGAGAGGGTGGCATGAGGGCGTATAGCAGCCACGAACGCAACAGTATGTGATTGAATGAGGCCTGCTCTATGAAGCTTCCATGGGGTCCACACTGCCCTATGTATTATGAAAAAAGACATCTGTGTCAAACTGGAAGACAGGGATATGCATACCAAAATATTCCATACATGATTCCAATCTTTCATGGAGGGACTCTCTCTCAGATCGGAGGACCAAATGTGGAATAATGTTTGAAAAGGATCCTGTTGAGATAAACTTTTAAGCAATTTATATAAATGGGAGGCAACATGTCCCTTAGGACCATATTCTAAATATGTATCCAGTAAATAAGGAGATCTAGTAGGGAAGAAGTCACACCCCACAGAGGACTGTATAGAACTGCGAAGTTGTAACCAAGCATAAAACTGGGAATTAGGGAGTGCAAACTGTTCCTGCAGCAATGAAAAGGGAAGAAGAATGTTGTCTTGAGAGACAGAATTTAGGGTCCAAATATTTTTATCTTTCCATATCGGCCAATTTAGAGGTTGATTGCCAATCCGAAGCAAGGTATTGTGCCATAGAGGAAAGCTATGAGCACAAATGCTCATAGTTTGGGCAATAAAATCCCAGATCTGCAAGCCCTAATGGTGGAGGCGGACTTGGACGTTGTTGCTGTCACAGAAATGTGGTTTACAGAATCTCATGACTGGGATACAGCAATACCAGGCTACAACTTGTTAAGGAAGGACAGAGAGGATAGGAAAGGGGGAGGAGTGGCTCTTTATGTCAGAAACAATATCCAAGCATCTGAGCTGCAAGGAAGATGGAGCAATGAAGAAGCACTATGGGCTGACCTAAAAAAAGATGGGGCATCCATTTTTATTGGAGTGGTTTACAGGCCTCCAAACCAAAAGGAAGAGCTGGACAGAGATCTGGTTGAAGACATCCAAAAGATAGGAAAGAAGAGAGAAGTGGTGATTGTTGGAGACTTTAATTTGCCAGATGTAGACTGGAGAATCCCATCTGCAGAATCTAATAATAGTAGAGAAATAGTGGATGCCCTGAAAGTAGCTTTGTTCAAACAAATGGTAATGGAACCCACGAGAGAAGGAGCTATACTCGACTTAGTGCTCACTAATGGAGATAATGTCTCTGATGTCCAGGTGGGTGCCCACCTCAGCACCAGTGATCATCAAACGGTATGGTTTAATATCACAAAAAGGATACGGAAAAGAAGCACAAAGACCCAGGTTTTGCAGTTCAGGAAATGGGGAAGTACCTGGAGGAAGAACTAAAAGACTGGGAGAATGAGAAAGATGTGGATCAACAGTGGACCAATCTAAAAGGAGCAATTACCAAAGCAACTAATCTATATGTTAGAAAAGTAAAGAAAAGCAAAAGAAAAATGAAACCTATCTGGTTCTCAAAGGAGGTGGCTGACAAAATAAAGGCTAAAAGAACAGCGTTCAAGAAATATAAAAGATCCCAAAGGGAGGAGCACAAAGAAGAATATCTGGTAGAAATGAGGGAGACAAAGAAATTAATCAAGACAGCAAAAAATCAAGCGGAAGAGAGGATTGCCAAGGAGATAAAGAGAGGTGACAAAACATTTTCAGATACATCAGTGAAAAGAGAAAAGTTCAAAGTGGTATAGTGAAATTGAAAGGTGGAAAGGATCAATGTGTGGAAAGAGACGAAGAAATGGCAGAAATATTAAATGAATACTTCAGCTCTGTGTTCACTAAAGAGTACCCAGGAGAAGTACCATCGCTAGTTAACAAGAAACTGGAGGGGAGTGGAGTAGATGTAACTCCATTTACAGTAGAAAATGTATAGGAATAGCTGGAGAAACTGAAAGTGGACAAAGCCATGGGGCCTGATGAAGTTCATCCCAGGATACTGAGGGAGCTCAGAGATGTGCTAGTGGGTAGGGGTGTGCATTCGTATTGACCGCATATGTAAAACGCTACGCATATTTTTTTTTTAACTTAAAAAAGTGATGTGACATAAACGATCGGATTTCCCACATATCCAACATAGCTATGTTGGATATGTGGGAAATCGCGATTGTTGAGCCAAAATAAAAATTTAAACCCCCTCACCCTCCTTAATCCCTCCCCCAGACTTACCACAACTCCCTGGTGATCGAGCGAGGAGTGAGGACGCCATTTCTGCAATCCTTGGCGAGAAGCATGTGACGTCGGCGCCACGTCGAGTGACGCGGCGTCACGTGATTCCCGGCGAGTTCGCGCCGGAAGGCTCGTTCGGCCCAAAAAGAACTTTTGGCCAGCTTGGGGGGGTCAGGGGAAGATCCTGTCAGACAAATCTGATTGACTTTTTTGACTGGGTAACCAAGGAATTGGATCAAGGAAGAGCACTCAATGTCATCTTCTTGGATTTCAGCAAAGCTTTTGATACAGTCCCACACAGGAGACTGGTAAATAAAATGAGAAGGAGTGAGTGCTGAGGTGGTGCCCTGGATTGCAAACTGGTTGACGGACAGAAGACAATGTGTGAATGTAAATGGAACTCTCTCTGAAGAGAGAGCAGTTTTAAGTGGTGTACCGCAAGGATAGGTTTTGGGACCGATCCTGTTCAATATCTTTGTGAGCGACATTGCGGATGGGATAGAAGGTAAGATTTGTCTTTTTGCGGATGGCACTATGAGAATGAGACGGGATTTAAGGAAGCTGGAAGAGTGGTCGAAGATATGGCAGCTGAGATTCAAAGCAAAGAAGTGCAGAGTCATGCATATGGGGAGTGGAAATCTGAAAGAACTGTATTCGATGGGGGGGGGGGGGGGAGGAGGATGTGCAAGGAGCAGGAGAGAGACCTTGCGGTGATAGTGTCTAATGATCTGAAGTCGGCGAAACAATGTGACAAGGCAATAGCAGGGGTGTGGCCTGCTTGTTGCGGCGGTTGCTACCCCTGATTGAGCTGGATGTTCACTGGGATGCGGATACGGCGCTGCTCTCTGCATGGTGGAGGGGTGGAAGAGTTGGGGCCGGAGGGTGCTGGAAGCAAATAGTGATGGGTGGGAGGGAGAAAAAGGGTGGGAAAAAAAATGGTTAAACTGCGTGGCTTGCTGGGCAGACTGGATGGGCCGTTTGGTCTTCTTCTGCCGTCATTTCTATGTTTCTATGTTTCTAAAGCCAGAAGAATGATGGGCTGCATAGAGAGAGGAATATCGAGTAAGAAAAGGGAAGTAATTATCCCCTTGTACAGGTCCTTGGTGAGGCCTCACCTGGAGTACTGTGTTCAGTTCTGGAGACCGTATCTCCAAAGAGACAGAGACAAGATGGAGGCAGTCCAGAGAATGGCAACCAGATAGGTGGATGGTCTTCATTGAATGACTTATGAGGAAAGATTGAAGAATCTAAATATGTACACTCTGGAGGAAAGGAGGAGCAGAGGTGATGTGATACAGACTTTCAGATACTTGAAAGGTTTTAATGATCCAAAGACAATGGCAAATCTTTTCCGTCAGAAAAAAATCAGCAGAACCAGGGATCACAATTTGAAGCTCCAGGGAGGAAGACTCAGAACCAATGTCAGGAAGTATTTCTTCTCGGAGAGGGTGGTGGATTCCTGGAATGCCCTTCCGGAGGAAGTGGTGAAGACCAGAACTGTGACGGACTTCAAAGGGGCGTAGGATAAACACTGTGAATCCATAAAGTCTAGAGGACGTGAACGAAGAGTGGGTGGCTCGCGGGAATGATGGCTACTACCTGGAGATAATACCCTTATTCAATAAACATACACACGGTTAACATGACTCCAACATTGCTCTAAGATTCCAACATTGCTCTAAGCTTCAACGGCAAGAGGAAATGTGGAAAAAAGGATTTGCATTCACAAAAAAGCAGGGAGTAGCTTGCTTGTTACGGCGGTTACTACCCTAAACCAAATAAGCCTGATACTTCACTTTCAATGCGTATCCAGCATAGCTCTCTGCTTCAATGACAGGGGAGAAAGACTGATACTTCATGCATTTCCAGCATAGCTCTCTGCTTCAACGGCAGGGGAGAAAGTCTGATACTTCACTTTCAATGCATATCCAGCATAGCTCTCTGCTTCAACGGCAGGGGAGAAAGACTGATACTTCACGCATATCCAGCATAGCTCTCTGCTTCAACAGCAGGGGAGAAAGTCTGATACTTCACTTTCAATGCATATCCAGCATAACTCTCTGCTTCAATGGCAGGGGGAATGAAGAAAAGTGGATCTATATGCAGACAACAACCAACAAGGACTGAATTACATATTTGGGTAAACAAATAAGCATGGGTGTAGCTTGATTATTGCGGTGGTTACTACCCCTAACTAATTTAGCTAGATATTTCACTTAGATGCAGTTCCAACACTGCTCTCTCTACATTAATGGTGGGGGTGGAAGGGAAATAGAACCAAAAGGTTACTAAGAGCCAAGAGAAATAGACAAGTATGATTAAAAAAAAGTGTAAAATTTGCTGGGCAGACTGGATGGGCCGTTTGGTCTTCTTCTGCCGTCATTTCTATGTTTCTCTGTTTCTATAATTTCGATGATCGCCAGGAGCAGGTTAACTGCGGACGTAAAGCTTCAATTCTAAAAAAGCTCGATGAAGGGATCTTAGGATCAGGTTAGAGACATGTTCAGGTAGTAAGGAGAAGCCTGGAAAAATGGTCAAGGGGTAGGGGGAAAGCAAGGTATGTTCTAGGCAAAGCCATCGTGGGCAATCCATCTGATCTGAGGGAGAGAGAAAATAATAGTGTCTTTGTCGAAGTATAAAAGCTTGATTATATTTATAAAAGTCAGGAAAGTTAACTCCCCCATTTTGTTTATTTATTATTATTATTTATTTTGCATTTTTATATACCGACATTCTTGTATCAGATACAAATCATACCGGTTTACATTAAAAACAGAGTATGCAGGAAAATAGGTTTCCTAAGTCAAATACATTGAACATATTTAATAAACAAAGGATTACTAAACTCTATGAAAAAGGTTAATTAACAAAGGAAAACTTAAGGGAATTAAAATAAGCATAGCACAAAGGATTGCACGAAGGGGTGCACAAAGGGGAGTGTATTTTATTTTTTTTACGCAATTTTGGGTGCTTTACCATTCCAAAGAAACACTGTTAACAGCCTATCCACATGAGTATAGAAATCCTTGGAAAAAGTATAGGGATCATAGATAGTACATATGTAATTTTTGGGGCAAGAACCATTTTTATAGTATCAAATCTACCCCACCAAGTGAGGTACAATGGGGGCCATTTAAGAGTCACTTCTTTGAATTGCTGCAGGGTCGTTGCTTTGCTCTGGGTTATAGTATCTATCGGGTTTGTATAAAAGTAGATACCCAAATATTTAAGACCTTTGGAAACCTTTTATATCTGATAATGAGAAGCATTTAACATAGATCCTCTATAGTTTAGAGGGAGGAGTTCTGTTTTATGCCAGTTAATTTTATAATCAGAGAGGGTAGATTAAGATGAAATTAGCGAGAAAAGATTGGAGCGAGAAGAGTCAGGGTTTGAGAGAAAGAGAAGGACATTATCAGCATATGTAGACAATTTAAACGTATCTGATCCAATAGTAATTCCTGTGATAGAAGAATCATTCTGAATGGCCAATAGTAGTGGTTCCAAAGCCAGGTCAAAAAGTAGTGGGGAGAGGTGGCAACCTTGCCGAGTGCCACGGTGTAAAGAAAAAGATGGGGAGGACTGATTATTGATATATAAAAAAGCAGAGGGGGAATGGTAAATATACTGAATCCAGGAGAGAAAATAGAATCAATTCCATTCCATTGGAGGACATTGAATAAGAAGGGGCATTTGACACAATCAAATGCTTTGTCAGCATCCAATGATATCGGTACCACTGGAATGTTGGCAGAAAACATGGCATTGTATATATGAAAAAAAAGACGGGAGTTATTTGAGATTAACTGGTTTTTAATAAAACCAGATTGGTCAGGATATATGAGATATGGCATAAGGCTGGACAACCTAGTAGCCAATATTTTCACAAAGATCTTATAATCCGTGTTGAGGAGAGATATAGGTCAATAATTCATGATGTTAGTGTCTTCTCTACCCGGCTTGGGAATCACCACTACACAAGCCTCCGTAAAGGCAGACGAAGCATCAGGATAGGAAAGAAGAGAAAAGTAAAAATCATGTAAATGGGGAACAAGTTGTTTTTTAAAGGCTTGATAAAAATCAGCGGTATATCTGTCAGGGCCTGGGGCTTTCCCAGTTGAGAGAGAAGAGACCGCTGCTGTAATATCTGTTGGTGTGATCAAAGCATTCAGCTGGGCAGCCTGTGGTTCAGAAATAGTGACCATAGGTCGTGTAGCCAGAAAGCGTTGAATTGCATCTGTGAGTAATGAAGTTTCAGATTGGTACAAGGAAGCGTAAAAGTCCTGGAATGCACGTAGGCTCTCAGCGACCGTGGTCAGTGACTGTTTAGAAGAGAAATATATCTTAACAATTTGCTTTTTATCTCTTTTTTTCTTGAGTAGAGAAGATAGTAAATGACTACATTTATTGTTTTCTGCATAGTAGAAGGCCTTAGACCTGAAAACTGACTGTTTCACATGAGAGCTAAGTAGCTGATTGTATTGAAACCTTGCCTTTAGTAAGGCACTTAAGGATGAAGATGTAGGATCTCGTATATGAGTATTTTCCAATGCAGCGACGTCTAGGGAAAGGACACGCAATGCCACTTTCTGAGCTTTCCTCGAACGGATGGAGTAGCTCATTATTTCCCCACAAATTGTAGCTTTGAAGGCTGCACAAAGGGTAGGAGAAGGGATATCTGGTGTGGTATTAATCTGAAAGTATTCCTGTATTTTGTTTGTGAGGAAGTCCAGAAAAGAAGGGTCAGCCAGTAAGGCAGAGTTGATGAGCCATTGAGGGTCAGTGCGTGTCATGTTCCGTAGGTTGTAGGTGAGTACCAATGCCGCATGGTCTGAAATTAGAATTGGACAGAGTTTTGCCAATTGAATCCGAGATATCAGGTTATTGGAAATTAGAAAAAAGTCTATCGTAGAGTAGGAAGAGTGAGGGAATAAGTAGAATGTAAAGTCTAATCCAGTGGGATTTAGTAATCTCCAAAGATCGTAAAGTCCAAATGTGTTGAGTAGGTGTCGTAGCATTGTGGTGGATTTGGAGAGAATTGGCTTGGTAGAGGACTTCTTATCGAGAATAGGATCCAACGGTTGATTAAAGTCCCCACCTATGATGAACTGGGTGGAGTCAATGGATAAAAGTTGTGCAAACATAGAATGGAAGAAGCCCGGCTCATCCTGATTCGGTGCATACAAATTAAGAAATGTAAGAGTTTCATTTGCAGATGGAATTGTAATAAATTCCATCGACCTTCTGCATCAGCAGACTGGTGTAACACTTGCACTCTCAAATGTTTGTGTATAAGAATAGCCGTACCCTGCTTTTTCTAAATGGCTGGACTAAAAAAAACTTGTCCCATCCATTGCTGTTGCAATTTCACTGATTCTAAAGCTGTTAAATGAGTCTTGGAGGAGAGCAATGTCCCCACGCAGAGTTTGCAAATAAGTCAACACTTTCTGTCATTTGGTGGGATGTGTGAAGCCATTAACATTGAGAGAGTCTATTGTAAGTGCAGAAGTGACATTAGCCATGAGAAATAACAAAGAAAAAAACCAGAACATGTAATCAGGCCTCATTGTATTCGTATCTAATAGTATCCAAGTCGAGTATAGATATAGCCAAAGAGAGGGGAAAGAGTGAACATAGAATTGATGAAGTAAGCATCAGATTTATACATCATATAAAAGTAGCTGAAAAGTGAGAAATGTGAGTAAGAAACTCTATTAAGTTAATTTTCTATTAAGTTAATTTTCCAAGTTAATTTTCCCTGTTTTATTGTAACTTTCTCACACACGGTATTGATACACTGTATTTAAAGTTTCACAGTTTATTGGGAATATACGTTACGCTATGCTTTACACACATTGTTAATTGTAAACCGGGTTGATGTGATATCTGTCATGAAACTCGGTATAACAAAAATAATAAATAAATAAATAAATAAATAAATATTATACCCAGATAATGTGAGCACTAGTGGTCAAGGGGAAGAAAAAGAGCCTCAGGGCGGACAAGTGGCTCCCAACTCCCAACTTCCATGAGGTAGTTGTAAAAAAAAAACCATCAGATGTTGCAGATAAAACAACCATTACTGAAATAAGAATAAGTACAAAAAAAAAATATTCCAAACAAGTGTACGATAAAGATACTTGCATTGGTCTTCTGCTCCAGGCAGGTGCACAAAAAAGATGAAAAAACAAGTAAGATAATAGTGCACAGGATAAAGAAGATTACTGCTACATATAAAGGTCATAAAAAATATAGTCAGAGTATCAGTAGCGCTGAAAAATATAAAAGTAATAATTTACCAACAACTTGCATCATGCGTTGCTCCAATTATATGGAGGTATAGGAAAAATAATAATTGGATAAGGAGTCTTTCAAGTGATCATTCCAGTGGCTCCTTCCAAAGTGATTATCAACTCTTCTGTGTCCTTTGGATGATGAAAAAATTTGGTCTGGTTATTGCAGATGATTTTCATCTGCTCTGGGTATAGTATGCCATATCTCGCTCCTACAGCTTGAAGCTGGATTTGCAGTGCTAAAAAATGCTTTTCAACATTCTGCTGTTGACTTAGCGAGGTCTGGGATGTAGAGGATCGTGATGCTTTGAAAATGAATCTGAGCCTTACTGCGAGCCATTGCCAAAACAGTTAAGGCTTGAGGATATCGCAATACTTTAAAAGTATTATTGGCCGAGGATATTTGGGGTTCCAGAGAGGCCTGGAGGGAACTCTGTGTGCCCTCTCTATATTCAAAGGGCTGGTCAAAGGTAAATTGTAGACTTGAGGGTATTAGTTTAGTTACAAAATGTTATTACCTTCTGTGCCCTCCGGAATGCCCAGGATTCTGATATTATTCCTCCGGTTTCTGTTTGAAAGGTCCTCCATGTCCTGTTGTAGTTTCTTGACCTCTTTATTTAAGCACAGCAATGGCTCAGTAGTAATTAGGAGAGAAGAGATCTGGCTTTCCACATCTTCAAGTCGTGTTTGAAAAGCAGTCATTTGGGTGGTCATAATCTGAAGGTTGTTCTGAATGGCCACTGTAGCATCAATGTTAAGCTGAATTAGTTCTTTTAATTGCTTAAGTTAGTGAACACTAATTCTGCCGAAGCCATCAAGTTAGGCAGGAGCACTTTATCTGGCAAGGGAAGATCTTGTTTCGATCTTTTTGTGCCGGCAGCCGCCGCAAAAGCAGCCTCTATCTTCCCTGCCATAGAAGCAGCCATCCTTAGTCATTTAACTAATAAGTTCCAAAACAAAGCGCATCCACTAAAGGTTGTTTTAATAGATTTGGCAGAGAGAATCTCACAGAGCTAAACGTTCAGGCAGCCAACTTCTTACTGCACAAGAGTGCCCCCTTATAGGATGCTTTTCATTATTGCTAAATCTTCTCTAAAGTTGACCCCTATTCATCTAGAGCAGGGGTGGGCAGTTCTGGTCCTCCATGGCCACAAACCAGTCTGGTTTTCAGGATATCCCTAATGAATATGCATGAGAGAGATTTGCATGCACTCTGCCTCAGTTATATGCAAATCTATGTCATGCATATTCATTAGGATATCCTAAAACCTCGACAGGTTTGTGGCCCTCGAGGACTGGAATTGCCCACTCCTGATCTAGAGTATACTATTCCATTGGAACTCAATTTCTAGTCTCCCCTTAGAATTGGGGTCTCTGCCTAATGTATTCTCCTCCTGGTTGTATGTCAACTAATATTTCTATTTTTGTTGATAGTCTTCTTTGTGCTAAGGCTGATATAAGTCATACCATAATCCTCAGGGATTTCAACCTTTATGTTGTTTTTAGCTCTCTAGAAAATGCCTGTAGATATTCCCTGGACTGGACTCAGACAATCCATTTTCCTATCACAACTTAGGGCACACACTTTGCATCTGGTATGTGTTCATAGTAACTGGCTTTCTATTAATTTGTTTTACTCATTGTTTTAAGGTTCCTTGTTTAGATCATCAAGTTATCCATTTTTCTTTTCAGTAGCCAAGCCTAATTTTTGACAAAACATTAGCTCCTTTATATTCTGAAGACCACCAATTGATGTTGATCAGCAATATTCTCAGTGGTTTCCAACATTGATTAGTTCTGATAACAGAATACCATGGGCTTAGTCAATATCTGGAAGGAAATCCCTCTGTGTGACCTTGGATTTTTTTAATCTGAATGAAGCCATTACTTGTTTTCTGCATGAGAACATTCCTTTGGTATACCCGAAAACTTAAATCTATGAAGCATATACTTCAGAGTTGCTGAGCATCAGTGGTGTAGAAGTAAAGTTGCATTCACTTTAGAGGCCTATTATACAAATCTAAAAGCCTTTAAAGAGGCTATTGATCAGGCGAAACACTCTTGGCTTTCCTCTCTGATTTTTTTCCATGGCATCCCGACTACAGGAATTCTTTAGGATTGTTACATAAGAACATGCCATACTGGGTCAGACCAAGGGTCCATCAAGCCCAGTATCCTGTTTCCAACAGTGGCCAATCCAGGCCATAAGAACCTGGCAAGTACCCAAAAACTAAGTCTATTCCATGTTACCATTGCTATTAATAGCAGTGGCTATTTTCTAAGTCAACTCAATTAATAGCAGGTAATGGACTTCTCCTCCAAGAACATATCCAATCCTTTTTTAAACACAGCTATACTAATTTCACTAACCACATCCTCTGGCAATAAATTCCAGAGTTTAAATGTGCGCTGAGTGAAGAAGAACTTTCTCCGATTAGTTTTAAATGTGCCACATGCTAACTTCATGGAGTGCCCTCTAGTCTTTCTATTATACGAAATAGTAAATAACCAATTCACATCTACCCGTTCTAGACCTCTCATGATTTTAAACACCTCTATCATATCCCCCCTCAGCCGTCTCTTCTCCAAGCTGAAAAGTCCTAACCTCTTTAGTCTTTCCTCATAGGGGAGCTGTTCCATTCCCCTTATCATTTTGGTAGCCGTTCTCTGTACCTTCTCCATCGCAATTATATCTTTTTTGAGATTCAGCGACCAGAATTGTACACAGTATTCAAGGTGCGGTCTCACCATGGAGCGATATAGAGGCATTATAACATTTTCTATTTTATTCACCATTCCCTTTCTAATAATTCCCAACATTCTGTTTGCTTTTTTGACTACCACAGCACAATGAATCGATGATTTCAATGTGTTTTCCACTATGACGCCTAGATCTCTTTCTTGGGTTGTAGCACCTAATATGGAACCTAACATTGTGTAATTATAGCATGGGTTATTATTCCCTATATGCATCACCTTGCACTTATCCACATTAAATTTCATCTGCCATTTTGATGCCCAATTTTCCAGTCTCACAAGGTCTTCTGCAATTTATCACAATCTGCTTGTGATTTAACTACTCTGAACAATTTTGTATCATCTGCAAATTTGATTATCTCACTCATCGTATTTCTTTCCAGATCATTTATAAAGGGTCCCAATACAAATCCCTGAGGCACTCCACTGCCCACTCCCTTCCACTGAGAAAATTGTCCATTTAATCCTACTCTCTGTTTCTTGTCTTTTAGCCAGTTTGTAATCCACAAAAGGACATCACCACCTATCCCATGACTTTTTACTTTTCCTAGAAGCCTCTCATGAGGAACTTTGTCAAACGCCTTCTAAAAATCCAAGTACACTACATCTACCGGTTCACCTTTATCCACATGTTTATTAACACCTTAAAAAAGTGAAGCAGATTTGTGAGGAAAGACTTGCCTTGGGTAAAGCCATGCTGACTTTGTTCCATTAAACCATGTCTTGCTATATGTTCTATGACTTTGATGTTTAGAACACTTTCCACTATTTCTCCTGGCACTGAAGTCAGGCTAATTGGTCTGTAGTTTCCCGGACCACCCCGGAGCCCTTTTTAAATATTGAGGTTATATTAGCTATCCTCCAGTCTTCAGGTACAATGGATGATTTAAATGATAGGTTACAAATGTTTACTAATAGGTCTGAAATTTCATTTTTCAGTTCCTTCAGAACTCTGGGGTGTATACCATCTGGTCCAGGTGATTTGGTACTCTTCAGTTTGTCAATCAGGTCTACCACAGCTTCTGGGTTCACCGTGATTTGGTTCAGTCCATCTGAATTATTACCCATGAAAACCTTCTCCAGTATGAGTACCTCCCCAACATCCTCTTCAGTAAACACTGAAGCAAAGAAATCATTAAATCTTTCTGCGATGGCCTTATCTTCTCTAAGTGCCCCTTTGACTCTTCGATCATCTAATGGTCCAACTGACTCCCTCACAGGCTTTCTGCTTCGGATATATTTAAAAATGTTTTTACTGTGAGTTTTTGCCTCTACGGCCAACTTCTTTTCAAATTCTCTCTTAGGCTTTCTTATCAATGTCTTATTTTAACTTGCCAACATTTATCAATTATCCTATTTTCTTCTGTTGGATCCTTCTTCCAATTTTTGAATGAAGATATTTTGGCTAAAATAGCTTCTTTCACCTCCCCTTTTAACCATGTCTGTAATTGTTTTGCCTTCTTTCCACCTTTCTCAATGTGTGGGAGGTGAGGTCTCAGCTGCGGAGTGTGTGAAACAGCAGGTACTGGAGAGAGAGAGCAAAGAGAGAGCAAGCTGAGAGGACAGAAGGAGCTAGAGAGGATGGCCCCAGGGGTTGGAGGCATGGAGCATCAGCACTTAGAGCTGAAGTCAGATATAGCTCAGAAGTCCTTGAGTCTCTATAGAGCAGTAGAGAGACACTGCCCATGGAGCGGGGAGGTACCATGAAAGTCACACAGACACAGAGGTACCACAAGGTCTGTGAAGTAGGGAATACCCAAAGAGAAGTCCTCTGTAGAGATGATACGACAATGGTCCGTAGAGTGGGGTACACCGATGAGGGTTCCTCAGTAGAGATGTAACGGTAGTGGTCCATGAAGCAGAGTACTCACTGTAGAAGTAGCGAAGGTTCCAGAGGAAGCCCCGGGGAACAGGTCAGGCAGCGGTCCTAGGCACAAGGCCCTCCGAGGAGTGGATAGCAGAGATGAGGAAAGGGCCCCCGGGACATCTCACACTGAGGAAGCAGGAGCTGGAAAGGGAAGTTTATAGTGAGCGAAGCGGATTCAGCAATGAGGGAACTCGTTGCCAAGTCATAGGCAGACAGGGCCAGCTGGCTTAAGAGTCCACGATGAATGACTTCATCCGGGGGGGGATGCCCCGAGGTTCCCACCATGACGTGCATAAGACTGGCCCGAGAGCGCACAAGCGCGCCTAAGGAACTCCGAGGGCAAGATGGCGGTCGGCAGTGTCCACGCCATCCAGGGAGGCCTGAGAAAAGGGGCAGGCAGGCCGGCAATAGCTGGCGGAAGCCACGAGACTACCCATCGAAGTTACTGCAGAGAGACATGAGGTGAGCAACAGAGGTCACAGCCATCTGCGACCAACGGGTGTAACAGTATGGAGTTGACCGATGAAGTGAAATGTAAATTTTGCTCTCTATATCCATATTATCCAGATACTTCTCTACTTACTGAATATTTTTATTTTATTGATTTATTTCATTTATATTCCATTTTTCAGGTTTGCTGACCTATTAAAACTAACTGGTTGAGTAGACTGCTCAGCAGCTGTTTGAAAATTTGTCTTTTAGACACTTCCCCAAAAAGCATCTCGGGTATTTATTTATTTATTTATTTAAAATTTTTATATACCGACATTCATCCAGGATATCACATCGGTTTACAGTGTAACACAAACAAACGCCAGGCATGGCGCTTTACATTGAACAAATAAAACAAGTTAACAAATGAATAAATGAGGGTGTGAATAACAAGGGGAAATTTGCATTAAATAATCAACGAGGTTTATAAATATATACATATGTACAAAAGGAAGACACTAAGAGATAAGCAATTTAGGAGTGCTAGGAGGAGAGGGGGGAGTGGCGAGCAGAGGGAAGGGAACGAGGTGAGGGGGGGGGGAGAAAAAGATATGAGGTGAGGGGGGGAGAAAAAGTGTATGAGGTGAGGGGGGGGAGAAAAAGGTAGGAGAAGGGCGAAGTGAGGGGATAGAGGGCCAGAAGAGGGGGGCAGAGGATAGGAAGGGTGTTGATACTGTCTTACCGGCCAGTCAATAAATCTTACACAGTAACAACTACAAAGCATAAACAGCATACATCAGATTACTTCATGACTGAATTAACTTAGAATTTGATAAAATACAGTTAATCTTATAGGAGTTAGGCCAATTATCTTAGTCAAGATTCAGAAAACAAAAACATGTTCTGTGATGTATCCAGGGATCAAATCCCAAATGGCTCTATTAAAGCCTGTAAATACTCCGGGATCATCAGGCTCTTCATGCTACAGATGCAGAAACCGCTGGATAAGAAAGGAAGTGATGGAATCAGGACTTTGGGTTTACAGAAAACCATGGGCTAATCCTCCCCAGTCTGATGATTCTTCAGACACAGATTGTAAGAGCTGTTATGGTGAAGCTGCTTGTGCTGTTATTTTTTGGAAAGACTGTAAGGCAGAAGGAAGGATGATTTATTGTATGTAGATCATTTCCTCACTAACTCATCTCAGGTACAGAACAATAATTTTATAGTAAGTCATTTCCATTGGTAAAGCACTGTTTTATCCATTGAAATGACTTAAAATTACCATTTTATAGATTTATTTCACAAAATGGTATCACTTTTATTAAGTTTATATTTTATTCTTAAGCTATTGCATATACTGTATCCACTTCTCAGTTCGCTGTGCTGTTTTCATGCTTTCCATGCATCAATGTGATGTATGCATGGGTCTTTGATGAAGATCTTCTCTTCAGCTGTCTGTGCTGTGTTCAGGATTCACGAATTTCAGTGTTTTACCCACACAGGGATATGAATAGGACAGGTACAGCAGCGTTTGCCACCAAGGCTCATTTACAGAGACTTTTTGTGGGTTGTTTTTTTTTTTTGCTATTCTGTGTTTACAAGGAAAAGAGATTTGTAAATCAGACCCTTAGGATGATACTGGGGGCGAAGGTCAGGAAGAGGTTTGAAAAATTTACCATGCTTATATCAAAGGCTGAGTTAAGCATCATAGAGCAGACACATGTATAGATACTGCATATACAGCAGTGATAGAAACAAGGATAATAGGTAAAGTAAAACAGAAGGGTGGAACTAGTGTTGGTTTAAATATGCAAATTCCTATTCCCAAGGTGGTAGAAAATTAGTGTGGAATACAAATGTGCATTAATTTTGTTAACTTAAAAACTTTAGAACATAAGGTGTGCCAAGCTGGATCAGAGCAAGGTCCACAGAGTTCAGCATCCTGTCTCTGAAAGGGGCCAGTTCAGGTCACAAGGACTTGGCAGATCCCCAAAGGTCGATCTGTTTCTTGTTACTCACCCCCAGGGATAGTAATGGCTTCACCAAGACTAGCTGGATAATGAATGCTTATAGATTTTCCCACTAGGAACTTTTCTAAACCTCTTTTAATCCTACTTGTGCTAATTGTCTTCACCACATCTTTGGCAACAGCTTCCACAATTGAATTTTGAGTTGCACAAAGACTGCTTTCTATGATTAGTTTTAAATCTTCCGGTTGTTACTTCCATGAAGCGTCCCATTGTTTTAGCATTATTTGAATAGGCAAACTATTCAGTATTTACCTGTTCCCAATAATGATTGTGCAATTTCTATCACACCCACTCCCTTCTGTCTTTTTACCAAGCTGAAGAGCTTTAAGCTGTGCAGCCTTTATCATTTTTGTCACCCTCCTCTGCACCTCTTCTAGCTCTGCTACATCTTTTTTCAGAAGGGGCAGCCAGAACTGCACTGTATTCAAGGTGCAAATGCACCATGGATTGCTATGGATGCATTATATTTTCAGTTTTATTCACTATTCCTTCGCAAATAATTAATACTATTCAATATGCTATTTTGACCACCACTGCATCCATAGCCAAGGATTCCATAGCATTGTCCACAAGGACCGAGTGCCTTTTCCTGGGTAGATATTTCTAACATGGAGCCCTGCACTGTGTTCCGTAGTTGGGATTATTCTTCCCTTCTGTGCATCACTTTGTACTTTATCACATTATATTTCATCTGCATTCAGATGCCCTGTCTCCTTTGGTTTTCTAAGATCCTTCTGGAGTTCCTCACAATACACAGCTGTTTTAACATCTGAAAATGTGATCGCCTCACTTATTGTTCTCTTTTCCAAATCATTTATGAATATGTTAAACAGGGCTATCCTGTATCAGAAATTGCATACAAATTTACAACAAATGACATTGCTTCTCTCTGAATTAGACAAATTATTTGTAATCATATTAGTATTTTTAAAATAGAAAAGTGCATTGACATCCAATACTGTTTGATTTTGTTTTGAAATTTACACTGAGCTGAAGGTGAGTGATTTCAAGTACAGGTGGTATTTCCCATTCCTTAGAGGGTTTAAAATCCATTTTTGTACCAGAGACAATGGAGAATTAAGTGAATAAAAAAAGGGGGCAAGGAAAGAGAAAAAGCATAGTCAATTTTAGAAGTTCCCTGTAAACCGATGAGATGTTCCCAACGTTCGTCGGTATATAAAAGATATTAAATAAATAAATAAAATAAGTATGAATAAGAAATAATGAGGGATGTAAAGCATCCTGAGACAAATCCCTGACTAATATATGCAGAACATTGTAGCACAAGATGCTACGTCAGCCTTCAAGTTTTCATTCTTTTATTGTTCTAAGTGTATTGTTCACCTATAATATGAGTGTCGCTCTCGTAACATGTATTAGGAATGTTGTTGATTTATATTATGAATGTCGTTGTTGTGGCCTTCTTTTGGAATGACGGTAAATGAAATGCTCAAATAAATAAATAGACTGACCGGGTCAATAGGAGGCTTGCTTGGATCCGCAGGATACAAACCCTGGTCGTCATCCCTTTGCCCTTACATATAGACTAATTTTCCATGCAAACTGTGCTTATCACTTTGTTTTTGTGACTGCATCTCCGCCTCACAAAGACTATGAGAGTTTACAATTAAGCTACTCTGTGACTGTAGCTTTTAAAATGCCTCACAAAGTTACTTTCGGGCCGATACAGTACAGTGCACTTCTGAGTTGTTAAGGGGGAGGTGAATTAAGGACGATCGTGGGGCCTGTGACCTTTCCATGGCAGAATATCTCAGAGGTTTGCCACCACCTTTTACAGCCTGCAATGCCGGTTGGACGTCCCCTATCCAGGAGTGAGCCTGTGTAGTGTCCGTGATTTAACACTGCTGGCCTGAAACTGAGCCACAGTATTATTTTGTAACTGGTTAGCTAAGCTGGTTATCTCTAGGCACAGTAATAACTTAAATTTAACTGGAATGATATAGCTCACTAGATTTATACCTGTTTTCAGCTATAATATAGCCTGCACAGTGTCAGTGTCAAAATAGGTCACATTAAATAATTAAAAAACATTTTTATTTATATTTTGTCCTCGATGCTCTGATTTGTTCTGTTTTTTTGAAAGACTGTAATATCAATCTACATATATATCTGTCTGTCTATATATTTTGTCTTGGTATTGCCTTATTTCTTACCTTTTTCCCTCATTTATTCTCTCCTTCCTCCTTTCAGCACACCAAAAAGCATGATTACAAGGAAAACAGGAAATCACAGCGCTGAGACAGAATTCCTGCTTCTGGGGTTCTCAGAGTTCCCAGAGCTGCAGCTCCCTCTCTTCACTCTCTTCTTACTCCTCTATCTGATGGCTGTGCTGGGCAACCTCCTCGTTTTCTGCATCGTATGTGCCAATCGACACCTGCATATCCCCATGTATTTCTTCTTGGCCAACTTATCTGTCCTAGACATCTGCTCTTTGACCCCCATTATACCAAAACTTCTTTCAATCCTCCTAACAAACAGGTCTATTATATCTTTCAGGGAATGCATTCTGCAGATGTACTGCTATATTATGTGTGTAAGCACAGAATTTACTCTTCTCACAGTCATGGCCTATGACCGTTATGTTGCAATATGCAATCCCCTGCGTTACAATATCATCATGAAAAAGAGGATCTGTGCTCTTCTGGCAGCTGTCTCATGGGTGTCAGGTTTATTGGAGCCATTGCCTTACACTTTCATTATATCCCAGTTTTCCTTCTGTGAGTCTAATGTAATCAACCACTTTTTTTGTGAAACTACTGCATTCATTAAAATTTCCTGCTCAGACACCTCAGTCATTAAAAATATGACATTTGCAGCATTGGTGCTTTCTGGCTTCATTCCATTTCTCCTAACCTTGACATCCTACATCTTTATCATCTCCACCATCCTGAAAATCCATTCTACAGAGGGGAAAAGCAAAGCCTTCTCCACCTGCTCCTCCCACCTTACAGTCCTCATTCTGTCATATGGGACTATAATAGGAATTTATATGCAGCCCAAGTCCGAGGATTCTCTTAAGTCAAACAAGCTGCCTGCTGCACTGTACATAGTCTCTCTCCCACTGCTGAACCCCCTAATATACAGCTTGAGAAGCAATGAGTTAAAAGAGACCCTGAAAAAAGCCATAAGAAGGAAGCCAACATTTCTGACCTGCTAAACACCTTTGTTTCTAGCCCTGGCAATAATTTCAGGTACTGCAAAGTGCTACAGGACTTCCAGCAAAATCCTCCCTTACTGTCTTAAGAGCCCACACTTGGGCTTATGCTGTGAATTTAAAATATAGAGATCCCAGGATTCCTACAGGACTTCATGTTCTATATACCATTCGTTTTCGACGTGTTGTGAATCCGCAACATATATGCCATATTCGTTGTATTTGTGGGGGTTCCGAAATGTATGGCAAACCCCCACTAATACAATGGATAACCAACGAATAGGCCCCCCACCTCCTGCCCCCCCCCCCCCAAGACTTGCCAAAAGTACCTGGTGGTCCGGCGGAGTTCCGGGAGCGATCCTCTGCACTCGGGCTGTGGGGCTGCCGGTATTCAAAATGGCGCCGATAGCCCCTGTGGCATAGTAAGGGCAAAGGTTATCGGCGTCATTTTGAATACTGGCAGCCGACGACCCGAGTGCAGGAGATCACTCCCGGGACCCCCGCTGGACCACCAGGGACTTTTGGTAAGTCTTGGGGGGGCTTACCACCAGGGGCTGACCACCAGGGACTATTGGCAAGTCTTGGGGGGAACTCCTGACCCCCTCAAGACTTGCCAAAAGTCCCTGGTGGTCCAGCGGGGGTCCTGGGAGCGATCTCCTGCACTTGGGTCATCGGCTGCCAGTATTCAAAATGGCGCTGATAGCCCCTGTGACATAGTAAGGGCAAAGGCTATCAGCGCCATTTTGAATAGCGGCAGCCCCACAGCCCGAGTGCAGGAGATCGCTCCCGGAGCTCCGCTGGACCACTAGGTACTTTTGGCAAGTCTTGGGGGGGGTCAAGAGGGTGGGGATTGTAGATAAATAACTTTAAAGGGTTGGGATGGGCTTTTTTGGGGGGAACAAATGCATTTTTGACATATGAACGGATCGGGGCCCCCGAGAACGGATGCAATGGATTTGGGCCCCTATGAAACCGAATCCCAAATGGGATGAATCCGTCCCTGCTGCACATCCCTACCAGAGATACTGTTCAATTTTGTTTCAGAAGGAATCTTCTGAGACAGAGACCAAATAATTCCCTGCTTGTAGCATGAAAGTTCCAGCCTAAACTTCTCACTCCAAGAGTAAGCCATGCAGCACCTAGATTGCAGCTCTTCCTCCACTTTCTTTCACCACACGGAGCCGGCTACCAAAGGATTGTGAGCTTTAGTAATGTTATCTGAATGCTGAAGAAAGAACAGTGAAGGAAACAGAGTTGCCCTGAGCAAACCATGAAGTGTTCTTGGAACAAAGTTTAGGTTGGGGGTGTTAAACAGGTTACATACATGCACATTTTATACAGATAGGCCCAGTTATATCCCTATTTCTCAAACCACAGAAATGTATGTAAGTGCTTTTAGAGCAAATACTTTATACTAGCTAACTTTCACAGAAAAACTACCTGGAGAGCTTTCCTTCCAAACTTAGCTGCTAAATTCTATATGTAATGCATGTCAAAATGTCTTCACACTGATTTAGGTGAAAACATCTAAGACTGCAGCCAGGCTGCTGGTTGCCTAAAACTAACCTTGGGACCGTGAAACTAAGGATAAGGTGTTTCATTTAGATTAGGAAACCTAACCATTCTAAATGAATTAATGCATTGCAATTTGAATGAAAGAGGGACAAATACAGAAATTTTGGAATTCCAAAAATTCTAATGCAGCAGATGAGGGGTGGGGGGGGTTTGAGTTAAAAGATATAATTTTGGTACTTTATGTGGTAAAAGTTGAGATTCTTCTGGGATCCTAGGTCTTAGCAATCTGAATTATTTGAAAATGTAACTTATTGGCAGAGCTAGACTCCTTAAGTAGGCAGCTCAGAGCTTGAGTGATGAGATGGGAGCAATTAGCAAGAGATTAACAAATCCTGAGACGCTAAATGTCCAACTGTCATTTATAAATACAATTGCTTTTTGAATCCTGAGGTTTATTGGAACTGCTATTTTTGTAAATAAATGTAAACTTTGGAACCTGTAAATAAGAGTTCTCCTTCTCTTATCACTTATTCTGATTCTGTAAGGTACAGGTTAAGGAGTGAATTTTAAAGGCTCGGCATGTGCCAAAACTGGGAGATAAGCTCGGAAGTCATGCTGGAACATGCTATGCAGATTTTAAATGGCACCCATGAAACTGCATATCGCTTGCTACACACAGAAATTAGTTTACAAAAATGGGTGTGGTCTGGGCTGTGCATAGGCTTTCCAGGATTTATGAATGAAACCAGTGAGTAAATTATTATCACACAAGTGAGCACGGGGTCCTCTACAGCGTAGCTTTATTTCTGCAATGGATGTCATGTAAGTTCTAAAACAATCAAAAAAAAAACTAGGCTAGTTAGTGGGGTTTTAAGGGTCAGGGCTAACAGGGTAAAAGGAAGGCTAATTAATTAGGGGTTGCGTTGGCATGTTGTCTACAAAAATCCCCCTACTTAAGCAATAGATGCAGCATTTGTGCACACATGTGTACGTCCATATAAAACTGTGCGCACTGTTGAGTATTAATTTACTCTTAAAGACGATTCTCCACACAACAAACAAGGATATCCCACAATTCAGTAGGAACAAATATACATTTATTATTGCATATCCTTGGGAGATACAGGCAGCTAGAGCTCTGCTCAAGTTCAGCCCTAGCTCCTATCTCTCCGAGTATGTCAGTGAGTGCTGTGTTTTATAGGTTTAAACATACAGTGATGCCTATGAGCCTATGATTGATTATCACTTATGGAGGTTGGCATATTAATGTAAGATGAACTAAACCTACATTAATCTGATACCTTATCTACTAGAGATGTGAATCGTGTGCCCGATCGTCTTAACGATCAGGTTCGGATGGTGGGAGGGAAAAATCGGATCGTTAGATTTTTAGTGAGGCCTGAGCAGATAAACAAAACCCCACCGACCCCCCCCCCCAAAAAAAAATGTTAAATTACCTGGTGGTCCAATGTGGGGGGGTCCCCGGCTCGATCTCCCGCTCTCAAGCCATCGGCGCCATTTTGGCTACTACTGATAAAAAGGCGCCGATGGCCCGAAAAAAAAAACCCACCCCGACCCTTTTCAAATTACCCCTTTGCTTCTCCCACCCTCCCGACCCCCCCCAAACACCTTTTAGATGTACCTGGTGGTCTAGCGGGGGGGTCTGGGAGCCATCCCTTCAATCATACCCTCGGTGCCGATGCTGGAGGTTTCAAAATGGCGCCGATCGCCTTTGCCCTTACCTTGTCACAGGGAGCGACCGTCGCTCCCTGTGACAAGTTAAGGGCAAAGGCGATCGGCGCCATTTTGAAACCTCCAGCACCAGCACGATTGAAGGGATGTCTCCTGGACCCCCCCGCTAGACCACCAGGTACATCTAAAAGGTGTTTGGGGGGGGGGTCGGGAGGGTGGGAGAAGCAAAGGGATAATTTGAAAAGGGTCGGGGTGGGTTTTTTTTTTTCGGGCCATCGGCACCTTTTTATCAGTGGTAGCCAAAATGGCGCCGATGGCCTGAGAGCGGGAGATCGCGCCGGGGACCCCCCCACATTGGACCACCAGGTAATTTAACATTTTGGGGGGGTTCGGGAGGGTGGGGGAGTGTAAGGAATTTGTTTTAAAAGGTCGGGGTGGGTTTAGAGGTTGTGTTGGTGTGCTGGTTTTCCCACCCTCCCCCAAATAATTCCCGTGCCCTATTTAACGATACAATATAAATGCTCCTGACGATAAATCGTGGGCATTTGTATTGTATCGTGTACTCTAACGGTTTAGAACGATTTTAAAATTATCAGATGATAATTTTAATCGTTCAAAAACGATTCACATCCCTATTATCTACCCAAGTTAAGGCCCCCCTTAAGGATCCCCCTTGCTTAAGCCAGATGTTAGTAGCAATCCTCTGATAGTCCTTTGTCCTGTCAATCTTTCAATCTTTTCCATCCTCAGAGGGAATTGGAAAACTCTTATTTCAGTTGGGCCCCTCAAGTGGAGACAGTAGCTTGTGGGAATGTGACTTCAGCCATTTGCCCTTTGTAACCTCATGACCCTCCATCATAAGTTTTGAACAGCTCCAAATGCAGTCCAGATGTCTCCCAGAGTCTCCATTCTAGGGTCAGTTAAAGGGTTTTTATGGCCAGAGTTTGCAAATAGGCCAGAGAGAGCAAAGGGTTCTGGGTAAGCTGAGTGAACCAAAGTCTGAGCCAAAGTTTTCATGTTAGGCTTCCCATATATCAGCACATATACCTGCGTAAGGCCTATTTTATACCATGCGCACATATACGCAAGTATGTTATATGGCCATGTCGTTTGTTGCAAGTTGGCATAAGTGTGTACATGTGCGCCAGAGCACCGGAATCAAAGTTACTGTCTTAGTTAAAATGTTGATTTGACAGCTGGTCTGCAAGTCATCACCAGGAGCATAGCCAGTCATGCAGAGGGCCTGGTTAAACTGTTCGGCACACCATCTTATAACCACCCCTGCATTTACAGAGACCCTGAAGTGCCTCCTGTTTGCCTGGACTCTATCCAAGCTCTTTTTTTTCTTTTTCTTATAAGTCTTATAATTTAAATTGCGGCGTTTGAATGAAGGGAGATAAGTCTTATAATTTAAATTGCGGAGTTTGAATGAACAGTTCTTTGTTAAAGAAAAAAAAGTGATATAACTTTTTCACCCGTTTCGGGGTTTAAGGGAGAAAGAATTGTTGAGAAGCTTGAAAAGGCACCAAATAATAGTATGATATCGGCGTTATTCATTAATAAAAATTGTTTTCCAAAAAATAGAATAAAAAAATAAAGGAAGTGGGAGGGAGGTAAGTTAATGATTACATTACATAAAAGAAGCAAAGCCGTGGAAGGCATGCATTCAAGCATATGTAACTTACCTTTCCCCGCATTATAATATTTTATAAGAGAAATGATTTTTGAAGAAATAAGCAACAGTTTTAAAGGTGGGTGAGATTATTATTGGGATATACAGATTTAAAATGAAAGTACATTCCTATTGTTGAAAAGCTTGCCTAGATGTAAAGTAGGGATGTGCAGACCAAAAGTTTAAGTTCATAAGTCCATAAGTCGAAAGGGGGGGTCATTTGTGGTCAATATGGACATATGGAGAATTCCATAAGTTGAGTCTATGTCCATATGTACAAATAAAAATTTAAACCCCTCACCCGCCTTAATCCCCCCCCCCCCCCAAGACTTACCAAAACTCCCTGGTGGTCCAGCGGGGTCAGGACGCCATTTCTGAACTCCTTTGCAAGGAGCACGTGAGGTCGGCGTCACGTCGGAGTGACGCGGCGTCACGTGATTCCCCTCAGGTCCGCTCCCGGACCCCTCGTTGGGCCCAAAAGGCACTTTTGGCCAGCTTGGGGGGCTCAGGATCACGTGATTCCCCTCGGGTCCAACGAGGGGTCCGGGAGCGGAACCGCGATGGACCACGTGACGTCGGCGTCACGTCGGAGTGACGCGGACGTCACGTGATTCCCCGCACGTCCGCTCCCGGACTCTCACGGAACTTTGGCCAGCTTGGGGAGTTTTGGTAAGTCTTGGGGGGGGGGGGGGATTAAGGAGGGTGAGGGGTTTAAATTTTTATTTAGATCAACAATCGCAATTTCCAACGTATTCAACATAGCTATGTTGAATAAGTTGGAAATCCGATCGTTTACGCCTCATCACTTTTTTAAGTTAAAAAAAAAAATAAGTTGCGTTTTACATTTAAGTTCAAAATGAATGCACACCCCTAATGTAAAGTATGAAGGTATTGTTAACATGCATTGCTAATGCATATAGTACTTTGCAGGTAACTTTGGAAGGAAAGCTGTCCAGGTAGTTTCCCTTTGAAAGCGAGCTAGTATAAAATATTTGCTCTTAAAGCACTTACATACTTTCTACCTGTTATTTCTGTGGCTTGAGAAATGGGGACACAATTGTGTCTATCCATGTAAAATGTGCATGTATGCATGCTGTTTAACACCCCAGCTAAACATTGGTCCATGAACACTTCCTTTTAACCTTGCTAAAAACATTCTGGTTTGAAACATAGGTTAACTCAGCCTCTCTCCATGCTTCACATGCAGGTCCATGTTGACTCCTTTCACCTAGATAATGGCTTAAGCAACTTTCTCTTCAGGGGCCATGTGAACTGATATCTTCTTTTCTCTACCTCCTGTCTGCAGGTGGGTAAATTATGCAAATTAGCATGATTATGCACGCTATGGGGTAGATTTTCAAATCTCAGTGCACATAAATCCCGGGGTTTATGTGCATAGCTGGGCCTTCCGTGTTCCGACTCATGCAATTTGCTCCTGTTCTGAGGCAGGAGCAAACACAAAAAAGAACAAAATTTGGGGTAGTTAGGATAGGGAAAGGGTGAGGGTGGGATAGGGGAAGGGGAATGGAGATTAGGCTAGAGGGTTGGGGAGTTCCCTTCCAGTCTGCTCTTTAATGGGAGTGGACTAGAAGGAAATTGCGTCGCGATGTGCAATTTCAAAAGTAGACTCCCCCCTTGCGTGCGCCGACCTGGCATTTTATAACATGCACACGCCAGCGCACGCATGTTATAAAATTGCACGTCCATGTGCACACACTGGGTAGTGCACGCACATTGATGCACTGCATAGGTTTTGAAAATCTACCCCTATGAGGTGAAGTGCATGGTTTGATAACTGCCTAATTCCCCTGAGGTTTTAGTTCAGTATCACTAAGGGGCTCATTTACTAAGCTGATCGCATGCGATAAGGGACGTTTTGCACGCGAAAAGCCCCTTATCGCGTGCGATACCAGAATGGGGGAGGAGTCGGGGTGGCGACAGCCTCGGAAGAGGAGGAGTCAGGGCGGCACAATTGCTGACGCAGTGAAGACTGCACCGACAGTGAAAAGTAAGCACCTTTACCTCTGCCAGTTTCGCGTCGAATAACTACACCTTTTATGGTTTAGTTATTTGGCGTCACGCCGGCAGCGATGGCACCGCAGAGGTGTGATCGCTGCCAGCCAACACAGGACCATCCCCCCATTTCACCTCCCCTTTCCACGGGATTCACTATGCTTTGCGGCATTAGTGAATCCGGCCCTAAGATCCCAAAGTGTTATCATTAGCACCAAAAGCACAATGCATCTCTATATATTCATTGTCTTATGCAATCAAACCACTGTAACTTGCATTCTATCAATGTAAATGGGAAATACAAATCATTCCCTGGACAACACCACCAGAGCAGGAAATTCTACAATAAAAGTCGGTTACATAACCCATTGAGTGGATCTGATGGACTAATTAGTTACTTTCTTGTATGTGTCTCCACCTGGTTTATCTTTTTCTTTCTATTCTATGCTTTCTATCTCTTCAAATAATTATTTGTCTTTTATTTAATAGAATCACTGAATTTCCCCTGATGCAGGTAATTTGCCAAAACATGGCATACTGAGAATTTTAAAACTATATTTTACAATTATTTTAATAAGTTCTGAAGACATTAATATTAAAGAGACCATATTTGACAGTTGATCAGGCATTCTTTTCTACTAATTAATGTAGATTGTTCATGATTATTTTTGGTTTACACGTATATTATGTCCCTGAAAGGGATGTTCAGGGTCTAAATTTATATTTTGGTCTTTCTGTTCGTTTTTTGTTTCAGGTGTTTTAATTTCCAGGATTTAATTTGTTTAATTTACATTTCAGTTTGGTTCATTTGGCAAACTCCCCCTACTCAAAAATAAAATAATAAATGTAAATAAAGCAATGAAAACAAGAAGAAGAACCCTTACCCTCCCCATAGTCCCCCAGTGCCCCCTTACTCTTCTGCAGGTGCTTCAAGCCTGAAAGGAGCAGCACGATGCCCCAGCCACATTGACCTTCCAGCTCAAGCTGTAAATGGTGCCAGTCTCAGGGTTGGGAGGTGCCAAGTGTTTTACAGCTGGAAATCCATTCAGAACTGGCCTGCCCTGTCTGGCACCATTTCTGACTCACAACCAGGGAGAAAGCAGTGACTCGGCATCACTCCTGCCTCTTTCTCCATTGGAGAATCTGTGGAAAAGGGAAGAAGATCAAATGGTAGACAAATTTAAAATAAAAATATTGGTCATATGATACACACTCTTTCCTAATAGCACCCAATATTTGAGAAAATGAAAAATCTGAATGGTTTTTTTTTCTGGCCCACCAGTCTTTTTTTTTTTTCATTTGATACAAACCAAATGGAAAATTGATTTTTTTTGGGTTTAGATTCTGCCATTCAATTCAAATGAATGCACATCTCTAGTCAGTGAGTTAGTTTGTCCTCCACAGACACAGGTATCTCTCACTACTTCCCTGAGATCCACAACCAATGATTCTCAAATGCACCCTCTCTAAAGCACTCCCTGCTTTTTGCATGAATTCCTCCTCACATCAAATCTGCAATTTACCTCAATGTGAAACTCTCAGTGTAGTTGTTCTAAGACTGGAATTTGTAGCTCGGTTCTCCATGCTCACAACACAGATTTCTAACTCCTTTACTACATCAAACATTTATATAATTGTCCTTCTGGCAATGGAATTGAGCTCAAGCTTTTCACATTGGTCTCAAAATAATTTTCAGTGTAGTCAGAGTGCATCGAGCTGGTCCAGACACTTAATTAAATGCATGATAGCAACATGTACGTAGACCTTTGGTCATTGTTTAACTCATGATGAGCTGCAGAAACAATATGAGATTGATGTAGTGGTTCACAATGCAGGGAACCATGATGCTTTGGGACATCACGGTAAGACAAAGAATGACAGAATCCAGAAACCATCTCTCATTCACTGATTCTCTGTATTACCCACACTCTCCAGCTTCTTCCCAATAAGGCATCTCAGATACTGATTCGGTTTTATTAGACACCACTCAATAAATCTTATACAATATTTTACTTTATCTATTTATTTATTGAAGAACATTTTTAACCCACACTCTACAATTTTAGCCCAAGGAGGCTTACATAACTATAAAATCATTCATAATAAAACAAGCAAACATACTGGACAAAATAAAACACTTTAAAAAGAACAAAAAGGTGTAAAAGTTAACCATGAAACAGTTCTCAGTGTGCTTGAACTGAATGACTTGGCAAAGAGGAAGGTCTTGAGAACTTTTTTTAAACATTTTGGCACAGAAATAAAATATAAAATATCTCAAGATTGGATAACCTTGGATTTTAATAAAATTCAGCACAAAATCGTGATTAACTTGTTAGTTCTCTTGGATATATGGAATTAAAGGTCAACAAACAAACAGGGTCATTCAAATCATGTTAGGGTCTCAACATACACTAAAAGGGGTCTAAACAGACAATCTTTATCCTGTCACACATTTCTATGCAAATTTGATAATGAGTATGCAAAAGCTAGGTTTTTATGCAAATGAGGGTCTCCTACCACCTGTTCCAAAAATTTAGAGCACACTAACACGTTTTTTAATGTCATAAATAACAACACTGTTTTTGTGCTTTTACCACAGAGTAGGTGCCTTTATCATGGACTACGGCTATAATAGTGGCTAATATCAGGAGTGCTAAAATAAGGGCTTTTCTCAGGCACACCTACACAGCCTTGCTGAGCCCAAAAAAAAAAAAAAAAAAGCCTTTTCTTGCCCTTTCTCCTTAAATCTTCTATGTTAGGTGGAAGTGTAATAGTAGTTGGAAACTGGCTGCCTCACTGGCCCATTTACGTAATGGAAGTGGGATTTGTGTGTACATGTGTGCATATATATCAAACAGTAATATAAATAAGGACTGTTGAATATATGATGCAATCTATGACAATTCTTCAAAGTAACATCATCTTATACCATCAATGTTTGCTGTAGCCCATTAGTAAGCTAGATAATGAGACCTCATATATAGTATGGCAGGGTACTAGTGGGTTAGTCCCTGAATGCCAATAGTTCAATAATGCGGTGATAAATTCTGCATACACCGTCACAAAATTATAATCATAGGTCTCACAAAACGATCAGAGTACCGGCAACGTGTTGTCAGTTACTGGAAATTATAGACAGTAGAAAGGATAAACACTTATCGTAGCTTATGTGTGGTTGCAGTCAGGGACTGGCGTATTGGCCCGACACGGCTCGTGTTTCTGGGGAACCTTCTTCAGGGGCCGCAGTGTGTCAGTGCTGCAATACAATGAGGCAAAGTTAACTCATCTCATGTTCAAGACAATCGCAGTATATGCTGTTCGATGCCATAAACTTACTATTTTCCAGACTGCCCGCTTTTTCTGCTACTTGGCTGCAGCGTTGTTTCGGCAGCAGGATCCGCCATTTTAAATTACTAATTATATACCTACCGCTGTGGGCGGGATCAGGTAGCAATGACGTCAAAACAATTAGCTAAAACAGGAAACTAAATGAGTGAAACCCATTCAACAGAGTCATTGAGACCGAGAGGTGTAACGGACATTAAGGTAAAAATCCACCACTGTTCACGGAGGTTGAGGATTTGTTTAATATCACCTCCACGTGGACTGGGTAAAATCTGTTCAAGGATGGTCCATCGTAATTGGTCGAAAGTGTGGCCAGTTGCCATACAATGATCTACCATCGGTGCTTCCACTTTCTCCGTGTTTAGGCGGCTGCGGTGTTCAAAGAGCCGTGTTTTGATTTTTCTACTCGTGCGGCCAATATATATTAAATGACAGGGACATTCGATTAAGTATATCACAGAAGTGGAGTTGCAAGATGTCTCAGAATTTTTATAATAGATGCGACCCGTGTGGGGATGTTTCCATGAGGATCCCTCTATCGTGATAGGACACATTTCACAGTTTCCACAGCCGCGATGGCTACCTGGCTGTCTTATAGGGTTCCATGAAGTGACAGTAGCGTGTACAACAGAGTCCTTTAGATTCTTACCGCGTTGGTATGCAAAGAGTGGGTATTCAGAAAAAATCGGATGCAATTGCAAAATGTGCCAATGTTTTTTTATACTTTGCATTATTAAGTAGGATTTATCTGTGTGTGTAAGTACACAGATGTCAGTTGTGACTGGAGAGCGTGTTTTGTACTGCAGAAGAGCTGTCCTCGGCGAATGCCATGCTCTTTTAAATGCTGTATATACTGCACTGTAAGGGTAACCTCTCAAGAAAAACCTTTCTGCAAGACTCCCTGCTTGTAGTTTAAAATCTCTGTCCGATGAACACAAACGTCTGAGTCTAAAGAATTGACTGACCGGAAGACCCCGTTTAAATGCTGTCGGATGAAAGCTGTGGTATCTAAGTAAGTTGTTTCTTTCAGATTCCTTACGATGAATCGAGGTGTGTAATTGCTGATGCTGAACCGTGATTGCTATATCCAGAAATGATATGTGTGTGTCACTATAAGTTTATGGCATCGAACAGCATATACTGCGATTGTCTTGAACATGAGATGAGTTAACTTTGCCTCATTGTATTGCAGCACTGACACACTGCGGCCCCTGAAGAAGGTTCCCCAGAAACACGAGCCGTGTCGGGCCAATACGCCAGTCCCTGACTGCAACCACACATAAGCTACGATAAGTGTTTATCCTTTCTACTGTCTATAATTTCCAGTAACTGACAACACGTTGCCGGTACTCTGATCGTTTTGTGAGACCTATGATTATAATTTTGTGACGGTGTATGCAGAATTTATCACCGCATTATTGAACTATTGGCATTCAGGGACTAACCCACTAGTACCCTGCCATACTATATATGAGGTCTCATTATCTAGCTTACTAATGGGCTACAGCAAACATTGATGGTATAAGATGATGTTACTTTGAAGAATTGTCATAGATTGCATCATATATTCAACAGTCCTTATTTATATTAGTGTAAAGTATTACTGTTCAATCATATGGATCCTGCCAAATTAAAAGATACCTTTAGCTATACAGCAGACTATGTGACCACCCTAGTACAAAGTCATTCCTTACTATGTGAAGATGTTGGGGTCACCAAACTCAACACGGAAAGTGAATATATGGAGCTTCAGAAGCAATTAATTAGATCGCAACTTCACTCAGCTACCCTTGTACAGTACCTTCACCAACAGATTATTCCCCGTGGCTTACGGGTGAATAAATCCCCGCTAGTCTTTAGGGAAGATGAAGCCTTTATAACGCGCTGGGTTTCGATTTTAAATAAGTGTTCCATAGACCTCATGGTGCTTATAGTGGAACGCACGAAGGCATCTATTGAAGAAACTACAGGGAAAATATCATCACTCAAAGAACAGATTATTCAAGAATTTTCAGCGGAACATCTTCAAGAAATCATAGATAAAAATAACAACAAATTAGATGAATTTAAATCTTCTATAAAACAATTAAAATTGAAGACCCTTAAAAGGGACGAAGATGACTATGCAACGAATAATGTATACCGTTGGCTCAATAAAGAAGACAACCAGGCTGGCAAAAAAGTTTATTTTGAAGACTCTGAAGGAAGTGGATCGACTGAATCCGATGAGGGAGAGCCCGCAAGATACATGAAGAAAGGCCTGCAATCACAGCCTTTTTTAGGTCGAGGCCGTCGAGGAAGGTGGCAGCGCTCGACCCAACGCAAACCATACCGGACAGACCCAGTCACACAAGCATACATGCATCGCAACGAGACATCAACTTACCCACAGGAGGGCCCCCAAACACGATCGAGGACCCGTTACGATCCGCAATTATAAATTTATCGGATCGCAGTCTCACTAAAACACAAGAACAAGTGCTCAATTTGGGGCTATCCTTCGTCCCATATCAGCGACATGACCCTTTCCAAAGTCGCATTATGCTAACAAAATTCATTAGGAAATTGCAAATCAAACTCTACTGTACAACCAATGAAATTCCCAGCGATAACTTGTCAATTGTTAGAGGCAAGTCTAAATGGACACCTCCGGGTCCCCTTGATCATCACATTAGTACATTTCGTGACCTTATCCTTAAGGACATTGAAGTTTTTGAAAGTACCAAAACTCACCCCTACATCAATTTTTCCCATCAGGACCGGCAAGCATTACGATCTTTGGCCTCAGATTCGGAGACTATCATTAAACCCGCGGATAAGGGGGGCAGTATCGTTATGATGAATCGGGACCAGTATACATCAAAACTTACAACCCATCTCACGGACTCAAAATATTACAGAATTTTACAAGAAGACCCCACTGTAGAATTTTCTCACATCATTGAGATGCTGTTAGAAGAGAAAGTGACACCCTTCCTTACTCGCAAAGAGAGGAATTTTTTACTCCAACAACATCCGCGGATCCCTGTAATGTACGGGGTACCGAAGGTTCACAAATCGATGACCGACCCTCCGTTGAGACCAATCGTGTCAAGCAACGGATCCCTTCTGGAACCACTAGCTATGTTCCTTGATAAATTTCTTAAACCTCACGTTCAAAAGATGAAGGCATATGTTCAAGATTCAACGGCCGTTCTTAATAAATTGGCGGATTATTCAACTTTATCGGAGACCACAATTTTGGTTACGATGGATGTTGTTTCATTGTACACTAATGTATCCCATTCTACAGCCCTGTTGACCATTGAAGAAACTTTGAAAAGCAACATGGAAGGCTCCAGAATCCCGTTCTGGTTTGTATTTGAAATAGCTAAATTAGTTATTCAAAATAACTACTTTTCATTTAATGCTCAATTTTATCTCCAAGTCCATGGCATAGCAATGGGGTCGTCGGCAGCCCCTTCTATTGCCAATTTAGTGATGGATAGACTTGAAAGACTACACATCTACAGTTCCGGTTGGTTCAGTTCTGTGATACTTTGGATCCGTTACATAGATGATCTTCTCATCCTTTGGGACCAAGATGTAGCATTGCTTCAGAGATTTATTTCCTGGATCAATACAGTTGATCAAGATCTGAAATTTACCACACAATATAGTGACACACACATATCATTTCTGGATATAGCAATCACGGTTCAGCATCAGCAATTACACACCTCGATTCATCGTAAGGAATCTGAAAGAAACAACTTACTTAGATACCACAGCTTTCATCCGACAGCATTTAAACGGGGTCTTCCGGTCAGTCAATTCTTTAGACTCAGACGTTTGTGTTCATCGGACAGAGATTTTAAACTACAAGCAGGGAGTCTTGCAGAAAGGTTTTTCTTGAGAGGTTACCCTTACAGTGCAGTATATACAGCATTTAAAAGAGCATGGCATTCGCCGAGGACAGCTCTTCTGCAGTACAAAACACGCTCTCCAGTCACAACTGACATCTGTGTACTTACACACACAGATAAATCCTACTTAATAATGCAAAGTATAAAAAAACATTGGCACATTTTGCAATTGCATCCGATTTTTTCTGAATACCCACTCTTTGCATACCAACGCGGTAAGAATCTAAAGGACTCTGTTGTACACGCTACTGTCACTTCATGGAACCCTATAAGACAGCCAGGTAGCCATCGCGGCTGTGGAAACTGTGAAATGTGTCCTATCACGATAGAGGGATCCTCATGGAAACATCCCCACACGGGTCGCATCTATTATAAAAATTCTGAGACATCTTGCAACTCCACTTCTGTGATATACTTAATCGAATGTCCCTGTCATTTAATATATATTGGCCGCACGAGTAGAAAAATCAAAACACGGCTCTTTGAACACCGCAGCCGCCTAAACACGGAGAAAGTGGAAGCACCGATGGTAGATCATTGTATGGCAACTGGCCACACTTTCGACCAATTACGATGGACCATCCTTGAACAGATTTTACCCAGTCCACGTGGAGGTGATATTAAACAAATCCTCAACCTCCGTGAACAGTGGTGGATTTTTACCTTAATGTCCGTTACACCTCTCGGTCTCAATGACTCTGTTGAATGGGTTTCACTCATTTAGTTTCCTGTTTTAGCTAATTGTTTTGACGTCATTGCTACCTGATCCCGCCCACAGCGGTAGGTATATAATTAGTAATTTAAAATGGCGGATCCTGCTGCCGAAACAACGCTGCAGCCAAGTAGCAGAAAAAGCGGGCAGTCTGGAAAATAGTAAGTTTATGGCATCGAACAGCATATACTGCGATTGTCTTGAACATGAGATGAGTTAACTTTGCCTCATTGTATTGCAGCACTGACACACTGCGGCCCCTGAAGAAGGTTCCCCAGAAACACGAGCCGTGTCGGGCCAATACGCCAGTCCCTGACTGCAACCACACATAAGCTACGATAAGTGTTTATCCTTTCTACTGTCTATAATTTCCAGTAACTGACAACACGTTGCCGGTACTCTGATCGTTTTGTGAGACCTATGATTATAATTTTGTGACGGTGTATGCAGAATTTATCACCGCATTATTGAACTATTGGCATTCAGGGACTAACCCACTAGTACCCTGCCATACTATATATGAGGTCTCATTATCTAGCTTACTAATGGGCTACAGCAAACATTGATGGTATATATCAAACAGGACACACATGTAGGTACTTTCAGCCTACTTGATACCATGCATGTATATATGCGCCTATGTTATAGTGGCTGTTGTATGACATACATGTGTATATGCACACGTTATATCAAATAGGCTAAAAACACCTACATGTGCAACCTATTTAATATATATGTGCATATGTGTGTGCACGTTTATTTGTGATGGTTCCCCTGGTTTGGGCATACAAAGCACTAATATTTTATTTTGCACACAATGATACTGCATTCCATAATGTAAAAAATAATATCAGGATATGATTTTTACTTGCATGATGTAGAATGTCAAAAACTGGCATGACGACATCCCTTTTATATCAAAAGTTGCTAACACACAATATTATCATGATAAATATAGCAATTTGAAGAATCTAGGCCAAACTGATGAGGAGAGGATAAATCTTATAAGCTCATCCCAGATATATTGTTAGTCAAATACAGTAAATTCTATCAGGTGAAGTTTTAAACATTTCACGCATAAACATTAGCACTTGCATGCATAAAATTGTATATACTCAATTACGCTATTCGTAAACCTCCAACTTACATGTATAAATTGGGGTCTACAAGTAACTCTGTATAGGAAAGTGAAAGTAACTGTGTGTGTGTTGCGTCCGTCGGTCTCAGTTGGCTTCAACCTCTGTGCCTCAACTTTTTTCCTTCTCTCTCCTCAAGCCTTGTGAATATGGCTGCTGCCACGTCTTCATGCCACTCTCTCTGGTGTCCCCGGATTGGCAACGGCGACGGTGTTCGCCATGATTTTCCTGAGGGCTTCCTAGGGTGCCCACACCCTTATCCATGTCATGGCGGGAACATCGGGGGCGACCCCTCCAAGTGACGTCATCACATCCTGGTATTTAGCCTGCCCTTCGTTTGCTAACAAACTGAGTTAGCAAGGATTCAGATTGGACTGCCTCTGGTCTAAGCTGCTCTGCCACTGTTATGATTCCCCCTGTTGCTGCGCTACAGGAGGTATCTCACCTTCTCCTCCAGAGGCCGCTCCGAAGCCAGGGCCTCGCCTGTGTACCATCCAGGATTTGTTCCAGGGCCTGGGAGGCCTGGTTGTTCCTGAGACCTGCCTGTGGCTTGCTTGGCTGTTTGGACTTCCTGGTTTGGCCACGCCCTTCTCCCTAGGGGCCGGCCCGCAGCTCTCCACCTCAGTTATAGGGCCAGCGAGGGGCGGTCCAAGTAAACTCTTCCCAGGGAGTTCCCTACATCCTGCAGTATAAAAGGACTCTCATTTACGCGCGCAGGGCATTTGAAATCCGCCCCTTAGAGAATAGCCATTGCCATTAGCAATGGTAACATGGAATAGACTTAGTTTTTGGGTACTTGCCAGGTTCTTATGGCTTGGATTGGCCACTGTTGGAAACAGGATGCTGGGCTTGATGGACCCTTGGTCTGACCCAGTATGGCATGTTCTTATGTTTTTAATCCATGCTTTGAGAGTCAGAGCAGCAGTGAAATATTATTTCATAAGGTCAACATTTTGGGTTAAAGCTTTGCAGTCCCTCTCTCCCTCCCTCTGGTCTGAACTCTACCTGGTCGATTTAGCCTTGCATCACTGGCACCCACCCCCTCCCCCAACCAAAGATGGCCATTTTCTCTTCTGCTGCCTGCTGCAACCAGAGCCAATCTATCCAGGTAAATAGCAATTCTTTGTAAAGAAAATAAAACAGAAAGCACTTTAACTTAAGCCTTAGCAATTTTGAATTCCCAGTATTTAAACAAAACATAACGTGTTCTGCAGTGACCCCCCCTCCTCCTCCCCCTCTCCTCCTGCCCATACCCTTTCCTGCACAGATTCCTCTCCATTCCCCTCTCCCTGCCCTGACCACAGTCTCCCACTCCCTGCCTAGTATCCCCCTGCTTCCCTCAGACCTGTTTCTGGGGTTCCCAGTGCCCTGGGCAGTCCTTGGGAGTGAGGATGGCCGTGAGGAGGTGGGGAGCCTCCATGATGACATGACTGGCCAGGTGAGCCAGCAGCTGCATAGTGATGGAGGGCTCGTGCCACCACAGCGACAGCGAGCAGCTCCTACCCCCAGCCTCCTGATGAGCGGCATCAAAGCCCCGCCCCCTCAGGCCTGTACCCTGTGTGGTGCCCACTCCTCCTCTCCCCCCTTCCCTGTCCAGCATCCTCTGAGCCTCTCAGAGCATGTGAGAGAGGGAGTGAGTGTGTGAGAAAATGAATGTGTGAGTACATGAAAAAGAGGGAAAAGATTGTGTGACCCCTTCCACCCCCTAATAACCCACCACATTCTCAGAGTGACTGAAAATCAAAAGTTGGCAGGTATGTAGAACAGGGAATTATTTAATTCCTTATTACGTTTAATTTCTTGATGTGTCTGCTGTTTTGAAATATCATCTGGGTGTCTGGCAAATTTTAAACCTTTTTATAATAATTAAAAGTTATTGCATATTCTATTCATTGGTTGATTTGAAATATTTATTTGTAAGGTTTCAGTATTATGGGAGCTGTTTTATATTTCTTGATTTTGTTGTGTTATGAGGATTGGTGACATCATATTCTATGTTGCTAAGGCATCAGATATGGTGATGTCACAGTGGAGGATGTTGCTTGGAGACCAGAAAGTCAAGAGATTATAGGCAACTGTCCTCAGTGCTGAGCTGGGCAAGCAGGTGAGCAGGGGCTATGGAGGATTAGGGTCACCAACTGTCCTCAGTGCTGAGCTGGGCAAGCAGGGGAGCAGGGGCTATGGAGGATTAGGGTCATCAACTGGCACCATTTATTCAGAACAGATGAAGCCAGCGCTTTATTTGACCTCACTGATTTTCCCAAGAAAAGCAGGACCACAAATCCCACACTGGATCAAGCTGTCCTGATGAAGGAGAGGCAGTGGATAACCCCCTGTGCTCAGGGTATTGAATCAGAGCAGACATCCTTGTGCAATGCTGCCAGAGGGGGTGGCTGAAGCCCCTGAGACTTGGAGGACCTGAAGAAACATTGAATGCAGCAGGAGAGCAGCTGAGAGCAGAGCAGCAGGAGCAGCCAATGAAGGTACGAGTTTTCCAGTTCTCATATATGGAAACACCATTGGTTTTATGGAGGGTAATTCTCAAAGCCATTTGCTGGGTAAGAAAACTGTCATGTCTGAAGGTTTCCCCCTTCCTCTGTCAGGCTAAAAGTACCTGCAGGTTTCCAGAGCACACAGACTGTGACCTGGGTTAGGTAGAAGCGTTCCCTGGTTGGGGGAAGCGATGGATATTTAGGTCAGGAGAGGGAAACAGTGTATGTATCATTGATTACACAGACTATTTTCAGCCTCCTAGGCTGTCGGGGATATCAGGGCTGGGCAATCAGAGGCTTCCCCAGACAGAAGGTGAATAGCTGGAGAGGCAAGGATGAGAACAATGGTAGAGACCAAGAGCTGGACAGGAGCCAGGAGCACAGGAACTATCAGGTCTATCCAGTACCGAGCGGTAGGAAGAGCTGCGTTAATGCCTACGGCACCCGCGGTTACCGCCCGCACAGTGCAGCTCACCTACCGCTCGATCCTGAACTCTAATTTCATGCAAATGTAAGCCGCGGCTAATAAGTGCCCGTGAAGCGTTAGGCCCGCGCAACCCATTTTACTGGATAGAGCGCCTATACAGTATCCTGGGTGCGCAGGCCAAAGGCTTCACGCCACGCTGGTATCTGTCATTTCAAATGTCATTTGAAATGACAGATACCAGGAAGTTGCTTCGCCGATGTCAGTGTCTGTTCTCCCCTCCTCCCGGAGCAGGGCGCGAAAAGCAGCCTTGCTCCGGGAGGAGGGTAGAATAGACACTGAGATCGGCGAAGAAAAAAAAATAAAACGAAAAAAGCCCCGGCCGCGATCATGGGTGCCGGTCTCCGTGGCAGCCCCAATCCTCTCCCCTGCTCCCGAAGCCAAAAAAAAAGCAGAAAAAAGCGAAAAAAACGTTGCAGCCCCCCTACGATTTCCGGACTGGGGCTGCCACGGAGACTGCAACGGCGAAGCACAACAGGGAAGCAAAAAAAAAAACAAAAGCAATTTTGGTTTTTTTTCCCAAAAGCGACAATTTTGTTTTTTTTCCAAAAGCGTCTTACTTTTGGGATCTTGACAGATCCCAAAAGTAAGTCGCTTTTGGACGCCTGCATAACTTACTTTTCTGAAGCCATCAGCAAGAACACGATCTTAGCTCCTCAAGACAAAGATGGCCGCCTGCACGGGGGAAGCGTACAATTGGCCGCTCAAGACGTGGCGTCACATCCCATGACGCCAAACGTCATGACGTCACGTCTTCAGCGGCCAATTGTACGCTTCCCCCCGTGCAGGCGGCCATCTTTGTCTTCGTCGGGAGAAGCTAAGAGGAGCTAAGATCGTGTTCCTGCTGATGGCTTCAGAAAAGTAAGTTGTGCAGGCATCCAAAAGCGACTTACTTTTGGGATCTTGACAGATCCCAAAAGTAAGTCGCTTTTGGAAAAAAAACAAAATTGTCGCTTTTGGAAAAAAAAAACAAAATTGCTTTTGGGTTTTTTTTGCTTCCCTGTTGTGCTTCGCCGTTGCAGTCTCTGTGGCAGCCCCAGTCTGGACATCGGAGGGGGGATGCAACGTTTTTTTCGCTTTTTTCCGCTTTTTTTTTTGGCTTCGGGAGCAGGGGAGAGGACTGGGGCTGCCACGGAGACCGGCACCCATGATCGCGGCCGGGGCTGGTGAGCGGGGGCTGGGGGAAAGCTTGCCATCTACCCTTACCCATGCCTCTACCGCCTGGGTCAGGGTAGGCGGTAAGTTTGCAGGTTAAACGCGCGACAAAACGGCGCGGAAAGATAGCGATAGTCGGCGCGCGGGTTACGGGATGCTAGGGAATAGCTAATTTGCTCGTTTGCATGCAATATCGAGCTAATTCGCTCGTTTGCATGCAATATACATGCCGCGGGCGGAAGGGGTTGCCCGGGGAATTTAGGACGCGGTAGGAGTAGGTTAAAGGGGATTCGGGATCGCAGGAAGGGCTAACGCGGCCGAAAACGGAGTAAAAAGCGGCTTAGGAGCAGGGTAAACGCGGCCACACTTTACAGGATAGACCTGTATGTAAATAAAAGTGCAGGGGCACTGGAACAGGATTAAAAGGCAGGAACAAATGGAAACAAGAATACCAGGCTGGAATACTAAGTTAACTTATTATTTTTACTATTATTATGAATAGTCTCTTTAAAAGTATTTTATTTAGTTTTATGATGCTGATATTATGGTATGTAAATGTATTTTATTTTATATTATTTTAGGATGATAGGATTGTAGTTTTCAGGTTCTTAGCAATGGTCCCTTAGCAATGGTTATTAGGTGTGTGCAATCCTTTTTTTTAGATGAGTAACACTTTTTAAAACCAATTTTTCTGTGCCAGTATTAGCATTGCATTTCAGTAAACAGCACATAGAAAATAATCATATGAGTGACCATGTCGCTCACATGCTTAGCATAGAGGGAACTGGGCTCCTAGGCTGTCAGGGATATCAGAGGCTGCCCCATAGGGAATCTACGTAGCTGGAGAGGCAAGGCTGACGTTAATGGTGCAGAGCAAGGGCTGGGCAGGAGCCAGGAGCACAGGAACTAAATAGAAGAGTAAGGGCACTGGAAATAAGAATACTAAGATGGAACTCTAAATTATTATTTCTAAGTTATTATTTGTAATGCTATTAGGACCATTCTGTGTAATGCTATTTTACTTAGGTTTATTATTTGGGTATTATGGTATGTAATTGCATTTTATTAAGATAGAATATAATTTGATGCTATATGTTTTATTATCCTAAAATAAAATACAATTATGTCTCATAATACCCAAATAATAAACCTAAATAAAATAGCATTACACAGAATCGTCCTAATAGCATTACAAATGGGACATGGTCACTCATGATTATTTTCTATGTGCTGTTTACTGAAATGCAATGCCAAATCTGGCACAAACTTGGTTTAAAAAGGAAAATTAGTTCTTATCTGATAATTTTCGTTCCTGTAGTACCAAGGATCAGTCCAGACTGCTGGGTTATGCCTCCCCTCCAGCAGATGGAGTCAGAGAGAAAACTGAAAGCACCCCCTAGATATACTGGTGTGCCACCTGCAATCCTTCAGTATAATTGATAACAAAGCAGAAGAAGTAACACAACTCCTCCGCTAAATGATCAACTATGGCAACTGTCTAGATCAAATAGTAAAAACTGTTTAACATTACTAATACTTCAAACAAACTAATCCCAACGCAACAAAAGGGGTATCCACTTTCCCAAAATACCGGATACTTGAAAGAGCTGGTAGGAAAAGGAAATCGAGCGGACTCTCCTGAAAACACCGAATGCAGGCGGGTGTCTGGACTGATCCTTGGTACTACAGGAACGAAAATTATCAGGTAAGATAATTTTCGTTTCCTTTCCCTGTACGTACCAGGATCAGTCCAGACTGCTGGGATGTACCCGAGCCGACTTAAATGGGGTGGGACCCAGAGAGTCCCGCTTGAATTACACTGCTTCCAAAGGAATCAGCCGATGGCCCTCGAACATCGAGCGAAGGTATGCAACGACTTCCACGTGGCCGCCCTGCAAATCTCTTGGCTAGACACCAGCTGACTTTCCGCCCATGAGGTAGCCTGAGAACGCAGTGAATGGGCTTTGAGTCCTTTGGGGACAGACTTTCCACAACCAATGTACGTGGATGCGATCGAGCTCTTCAACCAACGGGCAATAGTAGTTTGGATGCCTGCAGCCCCTTCTTGGGGCCCTGCCACAGAACAAACAGGTGATCCGACCGTCGAAAATCACTGGTGACCTCTAAATATTACAGGAGTACTCGACGAACATCCAAACGTCTCAGATCCGAACCTTGAGCAGACTAGCTCTGTCGCTGAGAAAGAAGGCAATTCCACCGTCTGATTAACATGAAAAGCCGATATGACCTTAGGCAAGAAGGAAGGCACCGTACGCAAAGACACATCGGACTCCAAAATCCGCAAGAACGGTTCTCTACAAGAAAGAGCTTGTAGCTCCGATACCCGACGGGCGGACGCAATGGCCACTAAAAACACCGTTTTGAGAGTTAGATCCTTTGAGGCCCGCTTAAGGGGCTCAAAGGGGGCCGCGTTGAGGCCTTTGAGAACCAAGTTCAAATTCCAAGAAGGACAAGGCATCCTAAGCGGAGGACGTAAGTTTGGAACACCACGTAAAAATCGTGCTATATCTGGGTGACACGTGAGAGAGGACCCGTCAACCTTACCCCGCAAAGAACCCAGAGCCGCTACCTGAAGCCTCAGAGAGCTGTAAGCCAAACCCTTCTTCAATCCATCCTGCAAAAACGTAAGGATTTGACCTATGGAAGCATGGCGTGGCGAAATGTTAGAGACACCACACCAAGAGTCAAACACTTTCCACACTCTAGCGTAAGTAAGCGTAGTAGAAGGTCTCCGTGCACGAAGAAGTGTGGAAATGACAGGTTCCGAATATCCCTTCTTCCTCAACTGTCTCCTCTCATAAGCCAAGCCGCCAGACAAAAGCGATCTGCCAGGTCGAAAAATACCGGCCCCTGTTGCAGGAGGTTCGGAAGATGACCCAGACGTAAGGGCCCGTCCGTCACGAGATTGACTAGATCCGCGAACCATGGCTTTCTTGGCCGCTCCGGGGCCACTAGAACCACCCGACCGCGATGTGATTCTATTCGTCTTAACACCTTGCCTATCAGGGGCCACGGAGGAAACACATAGAGAAGGATGTGACGAGGCCATGGAAGCACTAGCGCATCCACACCTTCCGATCCGTGTTCTCGCCTTCGGCTGAAGAACCAGGCTGCCTTTGCATTTAGCCGAGTCGCCATCAGGTCCAGGCGCGGAATCCCCCACCGCCGGATGATGAGACTCATTGCCTCGGCTGAGAGCTCCCACTCTCCGGGATCCAAACGTTGTCAACTGAGATAATCCGCCTGAATGTTGTCTACCCCTGCGATGTGGGTGGCCGCGATGCGGGATAGATGACGCTCCGCCCAGGCCATTAACAACGAAGCTTCGGCCGCCACTGGCCGACTTCTCGTGCTGCCTTGGCGATTTATATACGCTACCGTGGTCGCGTTGTCCGAGAGAATCCGTATCGCCCGACCCTGCACCATCGGGAGAAGGTGGCACAGGGCTAGACGTGCCGCTCTGGTCTCCAGACGGTTGATGGACCAAGAGGCTTGGCGAGAGGTCCACGTTCCCTGCACCGCTTTGGATTGACATACCGCTCCCCAGCCTGAGAGACTGGCATCTGTCGTCACAACAACCCACGGGGGAGGATCTAGGTCCACCCCCTGCAAGAGATGGTCCGGGACCAACCACCAAACTAGGCTTGACCGTGCCGGCTCCAACAGTGGCAACTGGACGCTGTAATCCTCCGATCTCTGGTCCCAGCAAGAAAGAAGAGCCGTTTGTAACGGACGCATATGCGCAAAAGCCCACGTCACCGTTTCTAGAGTAGAAACCATATGCCCACTGACTTGCAAATAATCCCAGGCCGTGGGTAACGGGAGATCCAGCAGGTTCTGAACCTGAACCATCAGGTTTTCCATTCTCTGCTGCGTCAGGAATACCTTGCCCTCCAAGGTATCGAAACGTGCTCCCAAGAATTCCAAATGCTGGCTCGGAACGAGCCAACTCTTTGCAAAGTTGACTACCCAACCGAGCGATTGCAGTTGCTTCACTACCAACTGGACCGCTTGCCTGTATGAGTCCTCCGACTTTGCCCGGATGAGCCAATCGTCGAGGTAGGGATGCACCAGTATTCCCTGACGCCGCAGGAAGGCTGCGACTACTACAAGAACTTTGGTAAACATTCTCGGAGCAGTGGCCAACCCGAACGGGAGGGCGCAAAATAGGAAGTGTTCTCCTAACATGATACCATGAACCTCAGGTATCTCTGATGACACTCCCTGATCCCAATATGAAGATACGCCTCGGCCAAATCTAAAGAAGCCAAAAATTCTCCCTTGTGGACGGCCGCAATAACAGATTGTAGAGTCTCCATACAGAAACGAGGAACGCGCAGAGCCTTGTTTACTCTTTTCAAATCCAGGATCGGCCGGAACGTGCCTTCCTTCTTTGGGACCACGAAGTAAATGGAATACCGGCCCGTCCTGGTCTCATCCGGTGGGACAGGCAAAACTGCCCCCAGGGCCTGTAACCGGTCCACAGTTTGGGCTATAACCAGCTGTTTTTCCTGAGGACCGCAAGGAGATATCATGAAAAGATCCCGGAGGGGCCGAGCAAACTCCAACTCGTAACCGTAACGAACAACGTCGAGGACCCACTGGTCTGAGGTAATCTTGACCCATTCCTCCCAAAACAGGGACAACCGACCTCCGATGCGTGGAAGGGAGGAATGGGCCTGCGCGCCTTCATTGCGAAGGTTTGCCTGCGGCCAGATTCTGCGAGGATCCCAATCGCTGCGGCCGCGTGCCTCGAAAGGAAGGAGTCCAAGACTGAGTCCTGGGCCCCTGCTGCTTCTGGGGAAAAGGACCTCCCCTTCCCATGCGAAAATGGCGTTGCCCCCGAAAACGTGTCCGCAAATTTCCGAAAGAACGAAACTACCGGGGCTTGTCCTCCGGCAGCTTATACACCTTATTGTCTCCCAAGTCTTTGATAAGCTGGTCCAACTCCTCACCAAACAACAACTTCCCCGAAGGGAAAGGAGGCTAGACGCGATTTAGAAGAGGTATCTGCTGACCAGCGACGGAGCCAAAGTAAACGCCTAGCTGCAACCGCCGATGACATAGTGCGGGCCGAGGTTCTCAGCAAATCATACAAGGCATCCGCCGTGTAAGTGACTGCCGCTTCCACACAATTGGCTTGTTCTGCCTTGTCCGGCGGGAGCTCCTGTGTGGTAAGCAATTGTTGAACCCAGCAGAGGGTGGCCCTCTGGACCATACTGCTACAAGCCGCTGCCCGGACCCCCAATGCAGCTATTTCAAAGATGCGCTTCAATAGGACCTCTAACTTCCGGTCCTGGAGATCCTTCAAGGCTACCCCTCCTGTGATGGGAATGGTAGTATGCTTAACCACAGCAGTGACTGCCGAATCCACAGAAGGGACCTTAAGGATATCCAAAGATTCTGATGGCAGAGGATATAACTTGTTCATTGCCCTGCTAACCCGCAAGGACGCTTCCAGAACTTCCCATTCCTTAGAAATGAGCTGTAATACCTTGGGATGCAAGGGAAAAGATTGTGGGGGGGCCCTGAGACCCGCCATAGCTACATCTCCTGTGGAAGTATCCGTGTCTTGCTGCGGAGCCGGGATTTCTAACTCCTTCAATACATGAAGGATCAAAACATTTAGCTCATCTTTGCCAAACAGGCGCAAAACCAGGGGGTCGTCCCCCTCGAGGGAGCCTTGCGCTTCTGAGACTTCTGTCCCAGTGTCATCCTGTGAGCCTTGGGTGAGGTCCGGGACCCCCGGATCCCCTGTACCCCCCAATGGATGCGCTCCGGCTTTTTCTGTAGCCCCAGCCTTCTCCTGAGCTCCTGACTTTCCCTGAACAGGAGCCAACTTGAGAACCTTTGCGGGGGGGGGGGGGGGGGGGGTCATTTGGCTCCCAACCTGCTGCTGCCTCCAAAAACGCTTTGTGCATCAAGAGCACAAATTCTGAAGAAAAAGGTACTTTCCTTTTAAATGAGCCCCCCACGGGTCTTATCGGGGGGGGGGGGGGGGGGGCTCGAGGAGGTTCAAAGTTGGAGCCACTGCGCGGGCTTAACGCTAGTGGTGAGAGAGGAAAAGAATCCTCTTCTTCCGACGGGGAATCAGAAGATTGCCGCGTGTCCAAGATGGCCGCCGGCACATTTTCAGTGGGAGGTGGGGCCGAAGAACGAGCTGCCGACCGGCTCTCCCGCGGCGCCGAAAAAGACACTGATGTGCCGCTGTGGGCCGCGCTCGGCCCCCTGGAGGGTCCCTCGCCCCCGGGAATGCAGCGGGAGCAGAGACCCTCCCGGGAGAGTTGTGCCCCCGCCCTCCCACAGGCCGTGCAGGCCGAAGAACGGGGCATCCCAAAGCCGTCGAGAAAAAAGCGCGCCAAAAGTGAGTCCCTTCAGTAATAGCTAGTAACGCCGGGTGACCTTTGCCACCCCCTCCGGAGTCCCTGGTCGATTTATAAGAAGCGCGGCAGGCTAGGGCTATAGCACAGAGCACTGCCTGCCACCAAGGCCTTATGTGTCTCTTATTATAATTAATTTTTTTTTTTTTTTTTTACAACCAAAAAGAAAAGCCCTCTTCAGATGAGAACACCTTCTAGAATTGCGGGGGGGGAGGGTGACCGGCCCACCGGTAAACTCTCCCTCAGGACCAAAGGGATACACAGCTTCCGGGCACGTTAGTGAGAGCAGTGCTCTCAACGCCTGCCTTTATGTTGCGCTTAACGCCTGCCCTGTGCTTAATGAAACAGGACTACTAACTAAAATCTATAACCTTGTACTTTTTTTTTTTTTTTTTAAACTAAGAAAGAAACTAGTTGATCTAGACAGTACAGACAAGATAAGAATAAATAACACCTGAAAAGTATTTTAAGTCAGGATAGACAGGACCGCAGGTTATGCCTCTCAATCTGCTGGAGTCAGAGGAAATACTGAAGGATTGCAGGTGGCACACCAGTATATCTAGGGGGTGCTTTCAGTTTTCTCTCTGACTCCATCTGCTGGAGGGGAGGCATAACCCAGCAGTCTGGACTGATCCTGGTACGTACAGGGAAAGTTCCATTATGAAGTTACAATGGAAATCGCTTATACGGTATACACATTACTATAACCATTACAACACAGGAACATTGGAAAAAAGGTCAGAATCTGCAGTCAATGAGAAACTGCCTCCAAGGACAGAGGCCAAGAAGGTTAATTGGACCAGCACATTCTTCCTTCTGAGCATGTTGAGACACCCAGATTTTGGCACTGCTGGTCCAATCAGATTGTTGCACAGGCATGTGTAGTTCCCAGAGAATAAAAATGCTAGGACTCTAGAAATGCAGCAGCCTCTGCAGGTCTGGAGTAGGTTAACCACCTGAAATTCCCAGAGCCATAGGTTCAAACAACTTTGATCCTAATACAATGCTCCCCTTTCCAAAGTGTGACTTCTAGACACACCCAAAGATCTCCGATGTCCCAGGCCCAGTATGGAGAGGTGCAGATAGGTCTTCTCCAGCCATGGAGCCAGATTTTTCCAACCTGGAATCAGGGCTTGGCCAGTGATTTGGAGCTGGAGTGAGGGCTGGATAAATTACAGACTTGGTGACAACTGGAGTAAGGTCAGGTGCAGCTGGAGTCTTGGGTACAACTGGAGCAAGAGATAGAACTATGTAGTGAGTTGATGCTGGGTTCACCAATGCAGAAACAGGTATTTAATCCGTACTGACAACTAGCATTGGATTCACCAGTGCCAGAGCTAGAACTAAAACTAGAGACAGCTGGAGCCTGATTCATGGACATGAGAACTGGAGCTGAAGGTATAGAGAGAGCCAGAGTTGGACTCATGGATGCAGGAACTGGAGCTGAAACAGTAGAGAGAGCCAGAACTGGATATTTGGATACAGGAACAGAAGATGAAACCGTATAGTCAGCAAGTATTAACTTTGTCAGTGCAGAGGCAAGCACTGGAGCTGTAGAGACAATTAACGCTGCCTTCACTGGTGCAAAGACAAGAACTTAAGATGCATCTGATACACACTTCATTGCTGCAAAATCAGTGACTAGAGCTATCAAGATTGCTAGTGCTTACTTTACCAGTAGGGATAGGAAGTGGAGTTAAAGCAGCTGACAAGGAGTTCATTGGTGCAAGAAGAGGCACTTGAGCTATTAAGATGGCTGACTTTAGCAGTGTAAGGGCTGGAAATGCTGAGACGGATGTGACATCTTTGAATTTGCTAGCATGGCCTGAAGTGGAATACTTACTAGAGCAGTTTACATGGCCTGGAATGGAAGCAAAGCAGCTGACTCAGCCCGGAGTGGTTTCACTTTTGCAAGAGCTGGAGCTCTGAAAATAGCCAGTACTAGACTGGACAGCTGACCCTGGATTAGATGTAAAATAGCAATGCAGGAACACTGAACCTAAGTAGCAAAGCAAGTAGCAAGGCAGGCATTCTGGAACTAGATTGGGAGCAGGAGTGGCCTAGATGGCTTGTGCAGGATTGGATGGAACCAGATTGGCCTGGACCCCTGTATCTGGATTGGGTGGAGCCAGAGTGTCCTGGACAGCAGGCATTGGATTGAAGTGGCCTGGACATAAGTCTTGGGCATAGCCTAGAGTAGAGACTTTGATGCTATATGTGCAAATTGGAGTGGAGCATTAATTGCTGTGTGTATATCCTGGAGTCCAGTTATTGGTACACAGACTGAGGTGGCTAGGACCATCTGAAAATGAAATTTTAGCTTTGCTCACATGGTCTGGAATATATTCTTTGGGCATGTTGATGCAACCAAGATTGGAATCTCCTCAGTTGCTGGAGCAGCCTGGAGTGGAGCCATTTTCACATTGGAAAAAGGTAAATGATGTGCTTCAGGATCATGCTTTTTAATATATTTATAAATAATCTGGAAAGAGGTATGACAAGAGAGCTGATCAGACTTGTAGTTGACAGAATTATTCAGAGTAGTTAAATCACAAGCAGATTGTGAAAAATTGCAGGAGGAACTTGTGAGACTGGAAGATTGTGTGTCCATATGGCAGATGAAATATAATGCAGACAAGTGCAAGGTGATGCACATAGGGGTTAAAAAAAAAAAAGCATGCTGCAATACACAATGTTAGGTTTCATTTTAGGAGTTTTCACCCAGGAAAAAGATCTGGGAGTGATAGTTGACATTACGTTGAAACTGTAGGCTCAGTGTGCTATGGTGGTGGAAAAAAAAACCCAGAATGTTAGAAATTATTAGGAAGGCAATGGCAAATAAGAACATAAGAAATTGCCATGCTGGGTCAGACCAAGGGTCCATCAAGCTCAGCATCCTGTTTCCAACAGAGGCCAATCCAGGCCACAAGAACATGGCAATTACCCAAACACCAAGAAGATCCCATGCTACTGATCCAATTAATAGCAGTGACTATTCCCTAAGTAAACTTGATTAATAGCCGTTAATGGACTTCTCCTCCAAGAACTTATCCAAACCTTTTTTGAACCCAGCTACACTAACTGCACTAACCACATCCCCCGGCAACAAATTCTAGAGCTTTATTGTGAGTTGAAATTTTCTCTGATTAGTCTTAAATGTGCTACTTGCTAACTTCATAGAATGCCCCCTAGTCCTTCTATTGTTTGAAAGAGTAAATAACCGATTCACATCTACTCATTTAAGACCTCTCGTGATCTTAAAGACGTCTATCATATCCCCCTTAGCCATCTCTTTTCCAAGCTGAACAGCCGTAACCTCTTCAGTCTTTCCTCATAGGGGAACTGTTCCATCCCCTTTACCATTTTGGTTGCCCTTCTCTGTACCTTCTCCAAATAAAATGAAGGATGTTAATAATGCCTCTGTATTGTTCAATAGTTAGACTGCACCTTGAATACTGTGTGCAATTCTGGTCATCACATCTCAAAAAATATATAGTTGCACTGGAGAAAGTAAGGAGAAGGGTATCCAAAATGATAAAGGGGATGAGACGTCTCCCCTATGAGGAAAGGCTAAAGAGGTTAGGGCTGTTAAGCTTGGAGTAGAGATGGCTGAGGGGGAATATGTCATGAAAGGACTTGAACAGGTAAATGTGAAACTATTATTTACTCCTACAGATAATCAAGGACTAATGGACACTCCATGAAGTTATCAAGTAGCACATTTAAAACAAATTGGATAAAATTATTTTCATTAAATGCACAATCAAGCTCTGGAATTCATTGCTAGAGGATGTGGTTCAGGCAACTAGTGTAGATGGGTTTAAGAAACATTTGGATAAGTTCCTGGAGGAGAAGTCCATAAACTGCTTTAGTTAATAGGGAATAGCCACTGCTTCTTTCCAGCATGAGTAACATGGTATCTATTTTATGTTTGGGTACTTGCCAGGTTCCTTAGACTTGCATTGGTCACTGTTGGAGACAGGGTAATGGGGCTTGATGGACCCTTGGTCTGACCCAATATGGCATATTTATGTTCTTATATTCTTGTCCTGCTCAGCAGATTCCTGCCCACAGAGCTCTCTCTCTATAGGATTTAATGTGGACCAGTTATTTAGCCGAGTCCTGCACAGGTTAAGGAGGTGTAGAAAGGTCACTCCCTCATATACCCTATGCCTCACCTTGAATTCATGGGAGCGTGTATCCTCACTTGACCTGGATCCCATTCAGGGAAATGGCTTCACTCCCCAGTAGCCCCTAACTGGGCTCCCACTGGATAGTCTTGGGTAGGGCTATTGGGTCAAGCTTCCCCTTCTCTCTAGGGAAACCCCAAATCCCAATTGAGTCCCTATCCCGCTCTGTGTTCCAATTCTTCTCCACCTGGACTTTCTGGAAATTATTTGGGTGCTCCAGTGATGGCCTTTTTTTGTTTTCTTTTTCAGTCATTGCACAACTCACCCTCCTCCAGGCTTGCATTCTGTCTCAACTGTTGCCAATTCAGGTAATAATATACAGTACGTATACCTCTGTTATTAATTACAACCATACAACCTATAACAGAGGACTCGGCACAAATATAATGCCAATAAATATTCAAATAATTTTATTGAAAAAATTTTTTTCTTTTTTTTAATTAGGACCAACATGTGCTAGAGAACATCACATATTAAAACTATCATCGACGCATCATCATTCTAACGCCATACATCCCATACATTCATACACCCATACCCATAACACCCTAAAATTATACCAATGACTCTTAAATATACCAATACCATACAGTGTTGACAAGCCCAACATATAGCTTTTTAATGATATAAGTTATATAAGATGTTATAACGTGGCTGCAATAGCCTACATACAAAGTAATATTGATTATACAATCATATGCTATATGTAAATATATATTATCATTGTTATGTAAATATATATTATCATTGTTACATAACAATGATAATATATATTTACATATAGCATATGATTGTATAATCAATATTACTTTGTATGTAGGCTATTGCAGCCACGTTATAACATCTTATATAACTTATATCATTAAAAAGCTATATGTTGGGCTTGTCAACACTGTATGGTATTGGTATATTTAAGAGTCATTGGTATAATTTTAGGGTGTTATGGGTATGGGTGTATGAATGTATGGGATGTATGGCGTTAGAATGATGATGCGTCGATGATAGTTTTAATATGTGATGTTCTCTAGCACATGTTGGTCCTAATTAAAAAAAAGAAAACATTTTTTTCAATAAAATTATTTGAATATTTATTGGCATTATATTTGTGCCGAGTCCTCAACTGTTGCCAAAGCATTTTCTGACTCATCCATGCCGTCTCTACCTGCAACACCTGCCTCTGGCAATTTTGTAGTGGTTGAGAGCCCGTGACTCCACTAGGGAGCAGGGCGGGAACAGAAAGGTGGGGCTTGAGGGGGGAGCTGGCCCGGTGGGCGGTGCCTGGCTAGAAAAGGGGGAGCACAGTATGTGCGGCCCCCATTTCCGCTAGACACCGCCGGCCAGAGTTCGTTTCCCTCCACCCTCCCACTACGTTTAAAGTGGGAGATGGTACTTTAGGAACCTGTCACAGCCCTTGGCGTTGCGGCGCAGTGACCAGCAAAGCGAAACACCCCCCCCCCCCCATATGCGTTACAAAGGGCACAGGCAGGGGGCCAGCGGGCCCAGGAGCACAGGAACAGCCAACTCTGACTGGGCCAGCGGCCCGACAGGTCCAGCACAGACTCTCGACACTTTGATGGCCATGAGGGGAGAGTGAGAGGAGGATTAGTGAGGCGCTTAGTCCAATCGACCCTGACTTCTACGGTCAGGTCACCGGCAATGACACTGTGACTTCGACGGCCGAGGGGTGTACACGCGCATCAGCGGAATTATGGACTTGGCAGCGGGGGCAGTAATAGGGGCCGGCCAATGGCATTGATAGACCCTGTCACATGGTAAGGGCAAAGGGCAACCAGCGCCATTTTGATTAGTAGCAGCCGACGGCCAGAGAGGAGGACAATGCTTCCGGGACCCCCGCTGAACAACCAGGGACTTTAAGCAAGTGTTTGGTTTTTTTTTGGGGGGGGAGGGTTGGGAGGGTGGGGGATTGTAAATAATTAGATCTGAAGGGTTGGGTGGGTTTGGGGGGTTTTTTTTTCCTATGTACCCTTTCTCTCCACCCCCCCAAAAAAATGATAAGAAAACCACAAAAGATTTTGTGGGGTTTTCCTATCATTTTCAGGGTCCCCCGATACATGATGAGTTTTGAAATATCGTACAACATTTCAATTCGTTGAAAAATGAATGCACATCCCTAGTGAATAGACGTAGCATTTCTACTGCCCACATTGTGTTTGTGCGCCCTACAGCACCTTTCTCTGACCTCTCTAAAGTGCAGTTGTCTGGGCTCTCTGCATTGTCTTCCGCTGGTTCCTCTGCAGTACAACACTCTGGGCTCCTGGTAATGCTCCACTCTTAGTTCTCTGCAATGCCTCTGACTGGCTTCTCTGTAGCTCCTCTTCCTGTATTCTCTGAATTGTCTTCCTCTGTTTCCTCTGCAGCACAGCACTCTGGGCTCCTGGTAATACTCCTCTCTTAGTTCTCTGCAATGCCTCTGACTGGCTTCTCTGTAGCTCCTCTTCCTATATTCTCTGCATTGTCTTCCTCTGGTTCCTCTGCAGCACAACACTCTGGGCTCCTGGTAATACTCCTCTCTTAGTTCTCTGCAATGCCTCTGACTGGCTTCTCTGTAGCACCTCTTCCTGTATTCTCTGCATTTTCTCCAACTGGCTCCTCTGCAGTGCCTCTTTCTGGGCTTTCGACAGCACCTCTCTCGGTACCTATGCAGAGCCTTCCTCAAGCCAATCCATGCTGCTTCCAATCAGTCACTCAGTACTGCACTCTTCTGCATGGCCTTTGATGCCTTTATTCTCAGTCTAGGCTGTAGGGCTTCACACTGAGCTCTCACATCCTATTTCTTCAGATGTCTCATTTTCTTTTTGCAAATCAGGTTTCTCTTCTGCCTCCTGTTCTGGTGGTGCACTCCATAGTTTCATGCCAGTTTTTCCTGCTGCATCATCCACAGGCTTTTCTCTATCTTCATTATTACTGTTCCTTTTCTAATCCTCTGCATCTGTTTTCACTTCTATTGCATTAAGTTCTGACTGCACTCTTGTCATATTGCAGCAACACTGAGCATCTTCTATTAAACTGAAACAGACAATACCAACCAATCACTACAATGTTTTACTTCCTGTTAAACTTTTTATCTCTCCTCTAACTCTAATCCCAGTTAGAATAACCCCTGTTTTATTGTAACTTTTTCTTCTACGCACTTGTTATACTTTTGTAATGTATACTCTTACGTTTTAGCTATGTACGTTATAATGTATTGCTCACCCCCTTGTTTTATGTAAACCGACATGATACGAACTGCCGTGAATGCCGGTATAGAAAAACACAAATAAATAAATAAATAAATAAATAAATAAATATTGGCTCTTCAGAGCAGAGCTGTTGCTTTGCTCTGTTTAAAGTAGATGTCCAGACAATCTGGCATCTGCTAGCATAGTTTTGCACTTGTCTCTGTCCTTTCAAGAGCCTTTGACCCATCACTAGATGTGCTTGTTTCTGGAGATCCACATCCTCTTCAAGCACTCAGCAACTCAGGTACTTTACCTTCACTTGTCAGGGACCACACTCTGTCCAAACACAGTCTCTGTTCAACTATTTCTCTTCTCTATTTTTTTCCTCAAAGGTAAAAAGGTTTAAAAAAATCCTTCTTTAACGTATTTACATTTTTTCCTCTCTATGTAAGGTGGAATTAATCTCCTTGGCCTGATTTATTACTATCTTAACTCCCTAAAGTCCCTAAAGGACTTTTCTCTGCTTTAGCCAAAAAACATTTTTTTCTGTTGTCTCTTCTTTGAGTCCATTGCTTTACTTCTTCAGAGCTCTGGTACATACTGCGATCTTGCGTGTCTCTTAAGGCCGCTCCACCCGTCACTGGGATGGTCGTCCTCTTCGTGACCGCTGTCACCGCGGAGTCCACTTTAGGTACCTTGATGAGATCCAGAAAATCTTCCGGCAGCGGATACAGTCTCTCCATGGTCCGGCTGCCCTTAAAGGCACCTTCCGGGGCATCCCATTCCCCGGTGAGAAGCTGAATGAAAGACTCGTGAATGGGAAAAGCCCGGGCTCTCGGCCTCCTGGCTGCCAAGACCGGATCCCCCTTCTTTGAGGAAGTGACCACCGCGGGCGCTACGGGAGCGGGCGGCTCCGGCGGTGGATCGAGGTCCAACTCCTTAATAATGTGTGGGAGCAGGTCATCCAGCTCTTCCCGCTGGAAAAGACGCAGCGTGTGCGGATCATCACCCTCTGAAGTGGAGTCCCCTTGACCCGGATCCGCCGGGTCCGATCCAGGGGAACCTGGTCCTGTGCCCGCTGCCCCCGAGCCCACCGGGAGCCGGGCGCGAGCGGGGGGTGGAGGGGGGGCCCCCACGCCCACCGGAGCGGGCGGGGCCGGGGCAGGTAGCGAGGGCCGCGGTATCTTGTTTGGAGGAGGTCCCGTGGGAGCATCCAGGCCCTGCAGATATGCAGTGTGCATCAAAAGAATAAACTCCGGGGAAAACCCCGGTCTACCCGAGGGGGTCTCCGAGGGGGGGGGGCCCGGGGAACCCTGCCCCAGCGGGCCTGTCTCCGGGTCCGATTCCGGAATCAAGAGTGGAGGCGAGTCTTCAGCATCCCCGGCCCCCAGCGCTGCCTGTTCCCCTTCAGGGCGCATAGAATGTAAGATGGCCGCCGTTCCCACCAGGAATGGGGGAGGGGCCAGCCCACGCCGCCCAGGCAAACCCGCCAGAAGAGGGAAATCGTTGAGGGGCCGCGAGGTGCCTTCCCCCCCGGGGAGGCACCTCGCACAGATGCCCTCCCTCGATATCCGCGAGCCCGGCTCGCCGCAGGCTGAGCAGCGCGCTGGCCGCGGCATCGGAGCCGTCAGACGGAAAGCAGCCCTGGCAGGCAAAGAGAAACCACCCGGCGGAGCCGCGGGGGGGGGGCCGAGAGAGGGAGCGCCGCTGCGGGGGGGCCCGGACAGCCTGCACAACCCGCCGAAAACGAAGCGGCACCGCGGGGGGGCCTTCCTGGCCGCGCGACCCGCCGACGACGCTCTCCCTGCCTGCCTCTGCAGCCCACGAGGAGCCGAGAAAATTGCCGCGGGCAAGGGAGAGAACGCGGAGAGGCCGGTCCTACTGGCCTCCGCGAGCCCCTCCGTCGAAGACCAGCTGCAAGCAAGAAGAAAAGCAAAAAACACTCACTTACCCCGCTCGCAAGGAGAGAAGAAGAAGAGAGCAAAACAAACACAGAGGGAAGCCACGCCTCCCAATTAGAGCCCTCTAACTTTTTTTTTTTTTGTAACAAACTTGATCCAAAAAGAAGTAGGCAGAGAGAAAACCAAATCAGAGAAATGCCTGAGGTAATCGGGAGCAACCCGGATTCCCTACTCGCATCTGCTGGAGTCAGAAGATACTGAACTCCTGCAGAGGGGGTAGTAGTACTCATGGTGACGCCACCTCAAAGCTTTGACTGACTCCATCTGCTGGATTGGGGACATAACCCACTGTCTGGACTGATCCAGGTACGTACAGGGAAACTGTGTAATGCATCCATGCTGTTCATATAACTGTGATTCTTCTAAAAATATTTTATTTACCGGAAAAATATGTAAAATGTCTGGTTCTGAAGAAACATTAAAGTAAATGCATTTCAATCCAAGCTTTGAGTCAGTCAGAGCAGCAGGAAAATATTATTTCATAAGGACATGATTTTGCATTAAGCTATGCAGCGCCTTCCTCTGGTCTCATCTCTAACTAGAATGCTGGCAGGCCCCCTCCACCTTGTCTGTTGCTGAGCTTCCTAGTTTCCTATGGAGCATGGGTGATCATGGGGGGAGGGGATTCTGGGATGGCAGGATTGGCCAGCTGAGTCAGCAGCTGCAGAGGGAGGAAGGAGGGGGCTCATGAGACTACAGAGATTGCATGCAGTGCCGGGGGTATCAAAGCCCCTTCCCCCTCCAGCCCTTCTACCCTGTGAGGTTACCCTTGCCTATTCAGTGTTAGCTCCCTCTCTCCCTCCTCCCTGTCCAGCATCTTTCTGATGTAAGCATGTGTGTGAGAAAATGAATGTGTGAGTATAGGAGAAAGAGGAAAAAGATTGTGTGACCCCTTCCACCCACTAATCCACAACATTTTCAGGGTGACTGAAAATCAAAAAGGTCCCAGGGATGGAAAGCAGGGGATTTTTGTTTTAATCCTTTTTAGTTTAATTATTGGGTGTTTTATGATGTGTCTGCTGTTCTGAAATATTTTATGAGTGTTTGGAAAATGTAAATGATTTGATATGAATTTTTAATTATTAGATATTCTATTCATTGGCTGTTTGGAAATATTTATTTGTAAGTGTGGCGCCCCCTCAAGTATTATGCTGCCAAGGGAGAGGGGCTGCACAGGAAGAATAACCCCCACCTGCACCCGTGGGTATGAGTATCAGAGTAGGGGGTTGCGGGTTACGTTAGCATCTCTGGGATAAATGATCCAAATGCCCCGACCCATCTCTTCTAGGGGTCTCTGTGGTTCTCACCCCATACCTGGGAACAGTGCACAGCACAAAAATCACCACTTTACTGTATACATTAACTTCTTTAACTATTAACAGATACACAGAACACTACACAAATGATAAAGCAGAAGGAGGGAAAATAATTATTAATAGCACGCATCCATAAGCCTAACAATCACAATTTGGCCAAATATTGTTCTGATAAATTAAGCAACCTGCCCACTAAACCAGGGCTATGAGTAACTTGAATTTTCAGTAGCAGACTGTGGATTCTCCTGTTCAGACTGCCCTCTGTCAAACCTTATGGTTACCCAAGACCTTAAGGGTAAATGTCATACCAGTGCACAAAATAAATGGTATACTGTTACTTTCATTAGTCTCCAGTCCAAGGAGTGTATACACCAAAAAAAGGAAAATCACAAGAACAGTGGGCCCGAATATCAGTAAGAAAGTGGTTGTTAAATCTTAATCAATGCAGGCTGTATAAGTTGAGAATGTATTGGCAATCTCTGGGAAAACTCCACTCTTATAGAGGCTCCAACACAGAGGAAACAAGAGAAAGTCTGGGCAGGTCTCTACTTGGTAGCAAACAGCAGGGGTTTATCTTGCAACTCCCTGATGCAACCGTCTGGGGCCCAGAAAGACAGCAGGAATTGGTGTACTGTGCTGAGCAAATGAGGATTACTTAGCTGGACTAGGTCCTGCAGGAAGGGGACGTCAACTCTCAGCTCCTGGACTCTCCTTCTTCTGTGCTCTGTCTCCTGGTAGCCATGGGTGAAGGGTAAGGAGGGATCCTAGCCCAAGCACAGCTTTCTGCTTTCTTTCCCCTGCTGATCCCTCTCTCTGATCTCACATGCAGCCTCGGGCCTTTTTTTCTTGCTTCTCACTGATTGGTCTGATGTTCTCTCCTCTCCCTGGGTAGTAAGCTGGCTCCCCATTGGCTCAGTTTAGTAACTGAAAGGTGCCTTTTTTTCTTGCTCCTCACTGATTGGTCTGACATTCTCGCCTCTCTCTGGGTAGTAAGCTTGCTCCCCATTGGCTCAGTTTAGGAACTGAACCCCCTGTGCCTCTTGTAACCCAATAACAGCTGCTTTTTGCAACAGCACAAGTCTCGTGCTGGATTTAAACTGTAACAGTTTTATTAGGACATCTCTCTGCTCTACAGGGAAAACAACAGTGCACAGTTGTCCCCTTGCTGCAAATCTGGAATACAGTTGTCACCAGTCTAGTTATTATCGTGTCCTTTTATTTTTTCTGTCCCTCGGTTACACCCTACCTCCCTGCACCAGGTAAGGTCTGGGGGGAAGGGACCCAAATCAGGCAGTCCAGCCACATAAGGTTTCAGTATTATGGGAGCTGTTTTATATTTCTTGAGTTTGTTGTGTTGTGAGGATTGGTGACATCATAATCTATGTTGCTAAGGCATCAGATATGGTGATGTCACAGTGGAGGATGTTGCTTGGAGACCAGAAAGTCAAGAGATTATAGGCAACTGTCCTCAGTGCTGAGCTGGGCAAGCAGGGGAGCAGGGGCTATGGAGGATTAGGGTCACCAAATGGCACCATTTATTCAGAACAGGTCAACCCATTGCTTTATTTTACCTCACCCGTTTTCCCAAGAAAAGCAGGACCACAAATCCCACACTGGATCAAGCTGTCCTGATGAAGGAGAGGCAGTGGATAACCCCCTGTGCTCAGGGTATTGAATCAGAGCAGACATCCTTGTGCAATGCTGCCAGAGGGGGTGGCTGAAGCCCCTGAGACTTGGAGGACCTGAAGAAACAGTGAATGCAGCAGGAGAGCAGCTGAGAACAGAGCAGCAGGAGCAGCCAATGAAGGTACGAGTTTTCCAGTTCTCATATATGGAAACACCATTGGTCTTATGGAGGGTAATTCTCAAAGCCATTTGCAGGGTAAGAAAACTGTCAGGTCTGAAGGTTTCCCCCTTCCTCTGCAAGGCTAAAAGTAGCTGCAGGTTTCCAGAGCACACAGACTTGTACCTGGGTTAGGTAGAAGTGTTCCCTGGTTGGGGGAAGGGATGGGTATTCAGGTCAGGAGAAGGAAACAGTGAATGTATCATTGATTACACATACTGTGGCAGATTTTCAAAGGCTATGCGCGTAACCTGAGAAAATCTGCCCCTGCGTGCGCCGTGCCTATTTTTCATAGGCTCAGCGGCGCGTGTAAGCCCCGGGTTGCGCATATGTTCTGGGGCTTCGAAAAGTGGTGGGAAGGGGGTGAGTCCGGGGGTGTGGTGGCGGTCCATGGGTGGGGCCAAACCCCCCGGCACAGCGGCCTGTGCTTGGGGGATGGAGAGCCGGGGCAGGTGTAACTTTTGAAATAAAGGTAGGGGGGACGATTTAGTTAGGGCTGGGGGCTGGGTGGAAAAAAGTTCCCTTCGAGACCGCTCCAATTTCAGAGCGGCCTCGGAGGGAACGGGGAAAGCCATCAGGACTCCCCTCGGGCTCGGCGCGCGCAAGGTGCACATGTGTACACCCCCATGCACGCGCCTGAACCCGGATTTTATAACATGCGCAAGGCAGCTCGCGCATGTTATAAAATCGGGTGTAGATTTGTTCACACCGGGTTGCGCGAACAAATTACGCCCGCGCCTAGATTTTAAGATCTGGCCCACTATTTTCAGCCTCCTAGGCTGTCGGGGATATCAGGGCTTGGCAATCAGAGGCTTCCCCAGACAGAAGGTGAATAGCTGGAGAGGCAAGGATGAGAACAATGGTGGAGATCAAGAGCTGGACAGGAGCCAGGAGCACAGGAATAAATAAAAGAGCACAAGTACTGGAACATGCTAGTAATAGCAGTGGGTATTTTCCAAGTCATCTGAAGTCCTCTTCCTCCATTTTAAACTTCAAATTCTAAAACAAGCAGATGCTGACATTCATGTTTATGGACATTCTGTGATCACCGATTTTCAAATTTACCTGTACCAGATTTTTCCTTGGTGACTATTGTCTGTATATGCAGGGGTCTTTATTTTTATTTCAAATCCAGTAACTGGTAGCCAAATGTAAGTGGTGTATGGGGGAATAATCCCATGAAGATTAAAGGATTCTAATTATTCAGAGGTTGATCAGACGTTCCAGTGCACCGGGGGGTGAAGCATTATCTGGGCTCGCCTGGCCATACGTCTTTGGGTCTGGCTGAAACTCTCTATGTAAATACAGATTTGGAATAAGTTCAGAGATAAAATCTCTCAAACTCTCACCAGTATCAAACTTTGTATTAAATCCTTACTATTCCATTAGCAGTGATTGAGAAAAAAAGTCTTCTTTTATTTACTGGAAAAGTATGCAAAAAGTCTAGGTTTGTAGAACTTCAAAGTAAATGCATTTCAATCCATGAATTGAGACAGTCAGAGCAACACTGAAATAGTATTTCATCATTTTGGGTTAAAGCTGGAGGGAGGAAGACACTCTTCCTCCCTCCAGCTTCCTTTGCTGGCAGCCCCTCCACCCTTGATTGTTGCTGGGCTGTCCAGGGCTCTGGGCAGTCCTGGGGGGTACGGCTGGCCGGGGGGGTGCTCCTGGGATATCATGAATGGCCAACTGAGCCAGAAGCTGCATAGGGATGAAGGAGGGCTCATGCCACTACAGTGACTGAGAGTAGCACTAGCACCCACCCACCTGATGAGGGGTATCATAAGCCCTCACCCCTCCAGCCTTACTCCCTCTGTGGTTGCCAACTCCTCTTCATATTCCTGAATCCTTCTCTCCTCTCTGCTCTGCTCAGCATCCTCAGACCATCTCAAGGCATGCGGGAGAGGGGAATGTGTATGAGAAAATGAATGTGTGAGTATAGGAGAAATAGGAAAAAGATTGTGTGACCCCTTCCACCCACTAATCCATACATTCTCAGGGTGACTGAAAATCAAAATGTTCCCAGGAACACAAAGCAGGGGATTTTTTAAAATACTTATTAGTTTTAATTATTGGGTGTTATTTGATGTGGCTGACGTTTTTAAATATTTTATGAGTGCTTGGGAAATTTAAAATGATTTTATTTGAATTTTTAATTATTGGATATTCTATTCTTTGGCTGTTTGGAAATATTTATTTGTAAGGTTTTAATTTTATGATTGCTATTTTATATTTCTTGATTTTGTTGTGTTATGAGGATTGCTTCTGCCATAATTAAAAGAATGTAATATCCCTTTAAGTAGGGAAAAAAAGACCTCGGAACCCAAGTGTAAGTTTTGTACAAAACTTATATACATTACGGGTAGGTCAATCATCGGTCTTTAGAAACCCTCCCCAAGTGCCTTTATTACCATGTTTATTTTTGTTTAATATTTTTTTCTTTTTTATAAAAATCACTGTTTAATTCTTCCTGTGATATCCAAATGAAATCTCTTTTTCATAAAACTTCCTCATCTGAAATAATGCAAAGCTTTCTGATAAGTTCACATTTTTTTAGGCTCAAACATTTTTTGAAAAACCAAAACTTATCTTGAGGTCTCAAAAGACTGTTGGCTGTTGACTTGAAACCAATCTCACAGGATAGCCTGCATGAAAATTCAGTGCATGAAACGTATGGGACTCTTCATACCAGAGGTCACTCCACGCAACCACTCGTATTATAGATCAAATGCCGACGTTAGCTAGCGTTTCGCTGTTAAGCTGTTTCAAGGCAATAGCATATTTATGGTTTTGATCCAACACATTCTTACTTCACTTCTTGCGGTTCATTCCTTGCAAGTTCATAAATATGCTATTGCCTTGAAACAGCTTGCTAATGGCGGCATTTGATCTATAATATGAGTGGTTGCATGGAGTGACCTCGGGTATGAGTAACAATTTTTTAAACATAATAACATAAGAAATTGCAATACTGGGTCAGACCAAGGGTCCATCAAGCTCAGCATCCTGTTTCCAACAGAGGCCAAACCAGGCCACAAGAACCTGGCAATTATCCAAACACTAAGAAGATCCCATGCTACTGATGCAATTAATAGCAGTGGCTATTCCCTAAGTAAACTTGATTAATAGCTGTTAATGGACTTCTCCTCCAAGAACTTATCCAAACCTTTTTTGAACCCAGCTACACTAACTGCACTAACCACATCCTCTGGCAACAAATTCCACAGGTTACTTGGACAAGCACGTTCTTCCTTCTGAGCATGTTGGGACACTCAGTTTATGTCAGTGCTGGCCCAATCAATTTGTTGCAGAGGCATGTCTAGCTCTCAGAGAATAAAAATGCTAGGAGTCTAGAAATGCAGCAACCTCTGCAGGTCTGGATTAGGTTCACCACCTGAAATTCCCAGACCCATAGGTTCAAACAACATTGATCCTGATACAATACTCCCCTTTCCAAAGTGTGACTTCTAGACACACCCAAAGATCTCCGATGTCCCAGGCCCAGTATGGAGAGGTACAGATAGGTCTTCTCCAGCCATGGAGCCAGATTTTTCCAACCTAGAATCAGGGCTTGGTGATTTGGAGCTGGAGTAAGGGCTGGAGAAATTACAGACTTGGTGACAACTGGAGTGAGGTCAGGTGCAGCTGGAGTCTTAGGAACAACTGGAGCAAGAGATGGAACTATGTAGCAGGTTGATGCTGGATTCACCGATGCAGAAACAGGTATTGAATCTGTACTGACAACTAGCATTGGAGTCATCATTGCCAGAGCTAGAACTGAAACTGTAGAGAGAGCTGGAGCTGGATTCATGGACATGAGAACTGGAACTGAAGGTATAGAGAGAACCAGCATTGGATTCATGGATGCAGGAACTGGAGCTGAAACAGTAGAGAGAGCCAGAGCTGGATACTTGGACACAGGAACAGGAGTTGAAACTGAATAGTCAGCAAGTATTGACTTTGTCAGTGCAGAGGCAGGCACTGGAGCTGTAGAGACAATTTGTGCTGCCTTCACTGGTGCAAAGACAAGAACTGAAGATGAAGATGCATCTGATACGCACTTTATTGCTGCAAAAGCAGTGACTGGAGCTATCAAGATTGCTAGTGCTTACTTTACCAGTAGGGATAGGAACTGGAATTTAAGCAGCTGACAAGGAGTTCATTGGTGGAAAAGGAGGCCCTGGAGCTATTAAGATGGCTGACTTTAGCAGTGTAAGGGCTGGAAATGCTGAGACAGATGTGACATCTTTGAATTTGCTAGCATGGCCTGAAGTGGAATACTTACTAGAGCAGTTGACATGGCCTGGAATAGAAGCAAAGCAGCTGACTCAGCCTGTAGTGGTTTCACTTTTCCAAAAGCTGGAGCTCTGAAAATAGCCAGTACTAGACTGGACAGCTGACACTGAATTAGATGTAAAATAGCAAGGCAGGAACACTGAACGTAAGTAGCAAAGCAGGTAGCAAGGCAGGAATTCTGGAACCAGAATGGGAGCAGGAGTGGCCTGGATGGCTTTTGCAGGATTGGCTGGAGCCAGATTGGCCTGGACAGCTGTATCTGGATTGGGTGGAGCCAGAGTGGCCTGGATAGCAGGCATTGGATTGGAGTGGCCTGGACATAAGTCTTGGGCATAGCCTAGAGTAGAGACTTGGATGTTATATGTGCAAATTGTAGTGGAGCATTGATTGCTGTGGGTGTATCCTGGAGTCCAGTCATTGGTACACAGACTGAGGTGGCTAGGACCATCTGAAAATGAATTTTTAACTTTGCTCACGTAGTCTGGAATATATTCTTTGGGCATGTTGATGCAGCCAAGATTGGAATCTCCTCAGTTGCTGGAGCAGCCTGGAGTGGAGCCAGTTTTCACAGTGGGAAAAGGTAAATGATGTGCTTCAGGACCATGCTTTTTAATATATTTATAAATGATCTGGAAAGAGGTTTGACAAGTCAGGTGATCAGACTTGCATTTGACAGAATTATTCAGAGTAGTTAAATCACAAGCAGATTGTGAAAATTGCAGGAGAACTTTGCGAAACTGGAAGATTGTGTGTCCATATTGTTGCGATCCCCCCTGCTGCTGCGCTGCAGGAGGTCTCTTACCTTCCTCCAGAGGCCGCTCTGAAGCCTGGGCCTCGCCTGCGCATTATCCAGGACTTGCTCCAGGGCCTGAGATGCCTAGCTGTGCCTGTGGCTTGCGTGCCTCAGCGTTTGGACTTCCTGTTGGGCGACGCCCTTCCCTAGGGGCTGGCCCGCAGCTCTCTACCCTAGTTATAGGACCAGCGGTGGGCGGTCCTGGCAAGCTCCTCCCAGGGAGTTGCCTTCTACCTCCAGTATTTAAGGACTTTCTGTTCACTGTGTCTTTGCCTTCGGATCGGGCTCTACAGTAGTCTGTAACCCTGCCGATCCAGGTCCTCCGTGGCTACGACTCCTGCTTGTCTTCAGCCTGCCTTGACTCCGGTCCGTAACTCCGACTCCTGCTTGTCTTCAGCCTGCCTTGACTCTGGTCCGTGACTCCGACTCCTGCTTGTCTTCAGCCTGCCTTGACTCTGGTCCGTGACTCCGACTCCTGTTTGTCTTCAGCCTGCCTTGACTCCGGTCCGTGACTCCCACTCCTGCTTGTCTTCGGCCTGCGGATCAGGTCCTACAGTCGTCTGTATACTTGCTGATCCAGGTCTTCCGTGATCACTTATGCTTTGATGGATCCCTGTCCAGTGTCTCTGCCTAGATGTTTGCTCCTGTGCCTGCCAGCCGTAAGGGCTTCGGATGTGAGTATCCCAGCATCGGAGTTCCTGTTCGCCTGGGTCTTCCCCGCGCCCTCCTTCTCAGCGTGGTCCGCGACCAGCCTTCCTAGGCTGTGTAGGGCGCGTCTGGGACAGGGTGGTCCGCGACTCAGTCCCACGGGCGGGCTGAGAAGGGCGCCCTGATGGACAGTGCAATGTTCCCGTCCAGCCTTGTCTTCAGTGTCTGCTTCAGCCCTTGTCCGGATGTCTACCTGTCTCTGCCTTGACCTGGTTCCTGAGCCTTCTGTCCTGTTGGGCCCTGGAGTGGCCAACAGGAGGGATTCGTCCCACGGGCTCTTGAGCTTCTGCCAGCCGAGGGGGCTTCGGATGTGAGTATCCCAGCATCGGAGTTCCTGCTCGCCTGGGCCTTTCCTGTGTCTCGCTTCAGCCCTTGACCTGATGTCTCCGTCTTGCTTCAGCCTGCTTCTGCCCCATCTGATGTCTTCTGTTTAAGGACTCTGTCTGCCCTCGCCTCTGTCCGGCCTGCTGCCCATTGCCGTTCCCTGCGGCAGGTCCGAAAGGGCCGGGAACAGTCGGAGGACCGTTCACTAGTCAACTTCCCCGTGTTGGCTACCATGGGCATGCAGGTCCGGCTGAGGGTCGGACTCCCTGCTTCTGTTCCTGCCTGCCTGGCTCACCATGCCTGCTCAGCTCACCTCCCACGGTGTGGCCTTGGGCTCCTCCTGGGGTCCTGCCGTGGCCCAAGGGCTCACCACCCGCCCGAGACGACCGCGCCCGCGCGCGCTCGTAACACATATGGCAGATGAAATATAATGCAGACAAGTGCAAGTTGATGCACATAGGGGTAAAAAGAAAACATGCTGCAGTTACACAATGTTAGGTTTCATTTTAGGAGTTTTCACCCAGGAAAAAGATCTGGGAGTGATAGTTGTCATTACATTGAAACTGTAGGCTCAGTGTGCTATGGTGGTGAAAAAAACAAACAGAATGTTAGAAATTTTTAGGAAGGCAATGGCAAATAAAACAAAGGATGTTAATAATGCCTCTGTATTGTTCAATAGTTAGACTGCACCTTGAATACTGTGTGCAATTCTGGTCACCACATCTCAAAAAAATATATAGTTGCACTGGAGAAAGTATGGAGAAGGGCAACCAAAATGATAAAGGGGATGGGACGTCTCCCCTATGAGGAAAGGCTAAAGAGGCTAGGGCTGATAAGCTTGGAGAAGAGATGGCTGAGGGAAAATATGTCATGAAAGGACTTGAACAGGTAAATGCAAAACTATTATTTACTCCTACAGATAATGCAAGGACTAATGGGCACTCGATGACGTTATCAAGTAGCACATTTAAAACAAATTGGAGACAATTATTTCTCATTCAATGCACAATCAAGCTCTAGAATTCATTGCTAGAGGAAGTGATTCAGGCAATTAGTGTAGATGGGTTTAAAAAAGGTTTGGATAAATTCCTGGAGAAGTCCATAAACTGTTATTAGTTAATAGGGAATAGCCACTGCTTCTTTCCAGCATGAGTAACATGGTATCTATTTTATGTTTGGGTACTTGCCAGGTTCCTTAGACTTGCATTGGTCACTGTTGGAGACAGGGTAATGGGACTTGATGGACCCTTGGTCTGACCCAATATGGCATATTTATGTTCTTATGTTCTTGTCCTGCTCAGCAGATTCCTGCCCACAGAGCTCTCTCTCTATAGGATTTAATGTGGACCAGTTATTTAGCCTAGTGCTGCACAGGTTAAGGAGGTGTAGAAAGGTCACTCCCTCATATACCCTATGCCTCACCTTGAATTCATGGCAGCGTGCATCCTCACTTGACCTGGATCCCATTCAGGGAAATGGCTTCACACCCCAGTAGCCCCTTCCTGGGCTCCCACTGGGTAGTCTTGGGTAGGGCTATTGGGTCAAGCTTCCCCTTCTCTCTAGGGAAACCCCAAATCCCAATTGAGCCAATATCCCGCTCTGTGTTCCAATTCTTCTCCACCTGGACATTCTGGAAATTATTTGGGTGCTCCAGTGATGGCCTTTTTTTGTTTTCTTTTTCAGTCATTGCACAACTCACCCTCCTCCAGGCTTGCATTCTGTCTCAACTGTTGCCAAAGCATTTTCTGACTCATCCATGCCGTCTCTACCTGCAACACCTGCCTCTGGCAATTTTATAGTGGTTGTGTCTGTGCGCCCTACAGCACCTTTCTCTGACCTCTCTAAAGTGCAGTTGTCTGGGATCTCCTCATTGTCTTCCGCTGGTTCCTCTGCAGCACAACACTCTGGGCTCCTGTTAATACTCCTCTCTTAGTTCTCTGCAATGCCTCTGACTGGCTTCTCTGTAGCTCCTCTTCCTGTATTCTCTGCATTGTCTTCCGCAGGTTCCTCTGCAGCACAGCACTCTGGGCACCTGGTAATGCTCCTCTCTTAGTTCTCTGCAATGCCTCTGACTGGCTTCTCTGCAGCACCTCTTCCTGTATTCTCTGCATTGTCTTCTGCTGCTTCCTCTGCAGCACAACGCTATGGGCTCCTGGTAATACTCCTCTCTTAGTTCTCTGCAATGCCTCTGACTGGCTTCTCTGTAGCTCCTCTTCCTATATTCTCTGCATTGTCTTCCCCTGGTTCCTCTGTAGCACAACACATTTGGCTCCTGGTAATACTCCTCTCTTAGTTCTCTGCAATGCCTCTGACTGGCTTCTCTGTAGCTCCTCTTCCTGTATTCTCTGCATTGTCTTCAGCTGGTTCCTCTGCAGCACAGCACTCTGCGCTCCTGGTAATGCTCCTCTCTTAGTTCTCTGCAATGCCTCTGACTGGCGTCTCTGTAGCACCTCTTCCTGTATTCTCTACATTGTCTTCCGCTGGTTCCTCTGCAGCACAGCACTCTGGGCTCCCGGTAATACTCCTCTCTTAGTTCCCTGCAATGCCTCTGACTGGCGTCTCTGTAGCACCTCTTCCTGTATTCTCTGCATTGTCTTCCGCTGGTTCCTCTGCAGCACAGCACTCTGGGCTCCCGGTAATACTCCTCTCTTAGTTCCCTGCAATGCCTCTGACTGGCGTCTCTGTAGCACCTCTTCCTGTATTCTCTGCATTGTCTTCCGCTGGTTCCTCTGCAGCACAGCACTCTGGGCTCCCGGTAATACTCCTCTCTTAGTTCCCTGCAATGCCTCTGACCGGCTTCTCTGTAGCTCCTCTTCCTGTATTCTCTGCATTGTCTTCCGCTGGTTCCTCTGCAGCACAACACTCTGGGCTCCTGGTTATACTCCTCCCTTAGTTCTCTGCATTGCCTCTGACTGGCTTCTCTGTAGCACCTCTTCCTGTATTCTCTGCATTGTTTTCTGCTGGTTCCTCTGCAGCACAGCACTCTGGGCTCCCGGTAATGCCCCTCTCTTAGTTCTCTGCTATGCCTCTGACTGGCTTCTCTGTAGCACCTCTTCCTGTATTCTCTGCATTGTTTTCTGCTGGTTCCTCTGCAGCACAACACTCTGGGCTCCCATCAATACTCCTCTCTTAGTTCTCTGCAATGCCTCTGACTGGCGTCTCTGTAGCACCTCTTCCTGTATTCTCTGCATTGTCTTCCGCTGGTTCCTCTGCAGCACAGCACTCTGGGCTCCCGGTAATACTCCTCTCTTAGTTCCCTGCAATGCCTCTGACTGGCGTCTCTGTAGCACCTCTTCATGTATTCTCTGCATTGTCTTTCGCTGGTTCCTCTGCAGCACAGCACTCTGGGCTCCCGGTAATACTCCTCTCTTAGTTCTCTGCAATGCCTCTGACTGGCTTCTCTGTAGCACCTCTTCCTGTATTCTCTGCATTGTCTTCTGCTGGTTCCTCTGCAGCACAGCACTCTGCGCTCCCGGTAATACTTCTCTCTTAGTTCTCTGCAATGCCTCTGACTGGCTTCTCTGTAGCACCTCTTCCTGTATTCTGTGCATTGTTTTCTGCTGGTTCCTCTGCAGCACAACACTCTGGGCTCCCGGTAATACTCCTCTCTTAGTTCTCTGCAATGCCTCTGACTGGCGTCTCTGTAGCACCTCTTCCTGCATTCTCTGCATTGTCTTCTGTTGGTTCCTCTGCAGCACAACACTCTGGGCTCCTGGTAATACTCCTCTCTTAGGTCTCTGCAATGCCTCTGACTGGTTTCTCTGTAGCACCTCTTCCTGTATGCTCTGCATTTTGTCCAACTGGCTCCTCTGCAGTGCCTCTTTCTGGGCTTTCGACAGCACCTCTCTCTGTCCCTATGGAGAGCCTTCCTCAAGGCAATCCATGCTTCTTCCAATCAGTCACTCAGTACTGCACTCTTCTGCATGGCCTTTGATGCCTTTATTCTCAGGCCAGGCTGTAAAGCTTCACACTGAGCTCTCACATCCTGTTTCTTCAGATGTCTCACTTTCTTTTTGCAAATCAGGTTTCTCTTCTGCCTCCTGTTCTGGTGGTGCACTCCATAGTTTCATGCCAGTTTTTCCTGTTGCATCATCCACAGGCTTTTCTCTATCTTCATTATTACTGTTCCTTTTCTAATCCTCTGCATCTGTGTTTCTCTATTGCATTAAGTTCTGACTGCACTCTTGTCATATTGGCTCTTCAGAGCAGTGCTGTTGCTTTGCATTGTTTAAAGTAGATGTCCAGACAATCTGGCATCTGCTAGCATAGTTTTGCACTTGTCTCTGTCCTTTCAAGAGGCTTTGATCCATCACTAGATGTGCTTGTTTCTGGAGATCCACATCCTCTTCAAGCACACAGCAACTCGGGTACTTTACCTTCACTTGTCAGGGACCACACTCTGTCCAAACACAGTCTCTGTTCAACTATTTCTCTTCTCTATTTTTTTCCTCAAAGGTAAAAAGTTTTAAAAAATCCTTCTTTCCCAGCTTTAACATATTTACTTTTTTCTCTTTATCTAAGGTGGAATTCATCTCCTTGGCCTGATTTATTACTATCTTAACTCCCTAAAGTCCCTCAAGGACTTCTCTCTGCTTTAGCCAAAAAACATTTTTTTTCTGTTGTCTCTTCTTTGAGTCCTTTGCTTTACTTCTTCAGAGCTCTGGTACACACTGCAGAACTGTTTTGTCTTCAAACTGTTTCTTTGGCAGGTTATCAATACAAAAAAGACATTTCTTTTTCTGATTCCTCCTCTTGGAGACTTGGGCTTTCTGTGTGGCCTCAAACTGACACCATATGTGGGATGAGCAAGCAACTTTGTTAGGCTGAAGTCACAGATGCTCAGTATTTGAGCATTTCTTCATGCAATTCAAACTTTATTCCTTTCATTCAATCATCAAACACAATATTAGCCTGCCTGTCCTCTTCTAGCAGTGCACTCATACATAGACATTTAGTCATCTACCTACCTTCTTCTAGCAGGGCACTTCACAATACCTTAATGAACAGCTGTATGTGAGAGCTCCTCTCCTGGAAACTTGCATAGACTCAGACTCTTATCCTGCCGGAGCAGGGTCCTGCCCCAGAGCTCTCACTCTCTGTGGGATTTAAGGTGCACCAGGCATCTAGCCTGGTCTTGCACAGGTAAAGGAAGGATTGTAAAGTCACTCCTTCACAAGTGATTTGAAAAAACTGGAAGAAATGTCAAGGGTTCTCCACATTAATTTCAGTTCTAAGCAATGCAATATCCAGCACTTGCGGAAGAAAATCCATAAGCTGTAAATCATTTAGAAGGGTAAAAGTGGATAAGAGATCTTGGAGAAATCTCAGATGATCTGCTGATATCCAATAAATGGAAACCAAATGTAGCTGTGTATGTAACTACAGATTTGGAATAAGTTCAGGGAAGAATCTTTTATACCCCCACAAGTATGAAACCATGTAATACATCCATGCTATTCATATAACTGTGATTCTGATAAAAGTCTTTTATTTACCGGAAAAGTATGTAAAATGTCTGGTTCTGAAGAAACATTAAAGTAAATGCATTTCAATCCAAGCTTTGAGTCAGTCAGAGCAGCAGGAAAATATTATTTCATAAGGACATGATTTTGCGTTAAGCTGTGCAGCGCCTTCCTCTGGTCTCATCTCTAGCCTGAATGCTGGTAGCCCCCCTCCACCTTGCCTATTGCTGAGCTTCCTAGTTTCCTATGGAGAATGGGTGATCATGGAGGGAGAGGATTCTGGGATGGCATGACTGGCCAGCTGAGTCAGCAGCTGCAGAGGGAGGGATGGGACTCATGAGACTACAGATATTGCATGCAGTGCCAGTATCCAGCCACCTGAAGAGGGGTATCAAAGCCCCTTCCCCCTCCAGCCCTTCTACCCTGGGAGGTTAACCTTGCCTATTCACAGCGTTAGCTCCCTCTCTCCCTCCTCCCTGTCCAGCATCTTTCTGAGACTCTCAGAGCATGTGGGAGAGGGAGCATGTGTGTGAGAAAATGAATGTGTGAGTATAGGAGAAAGAGGAAAAAGATTGTGTGACCCCCTTCCACCCACTAATCCACAACATTCTCAGGGTGACTGAAAATCAAAAAGGTCCCAGGGATGGAAAGCAGGGGATTTTTTAAAATCCTTATTAGTTTTAATTATTGGGTGTTATATGATGTGTCTTCTCTCAGTGGGAGCACTGAGAGGAGAGGATTACCTTGCTGGTGGCTGAAAGGAATTAGTAAGTTTTTTTTGGGACATTGTCTTTTTTAAAAGTATTGGGGCAAAGTTAACTATTTGGGAATATTATTTGGTGTGTTTGTGCTTTTAATAGGCAGTAAGGCAGTGAATAAACAAGTTAGACTGTTTGTATTTTTAAATAGTCAGTCAATAAGGCAGCTAGTAAGCAGTAGGTAGTGTGTTTATTTTTAAAAGTCTATAAGGCAGTAAGCAGAACTGAGTGTTTGTATTAAAAAAAATACACACACACACACAAAACACCCAAAAAGTAGTCAGAAGCTAGAAATAAGCTAGGAGCAGTGTATACCTAAGTAAAAAGGTTGAAAAGTTCAGTTCAGTTACTCACCTTGGAAAGGTGTTGCGGTAGTGTGATTTGGTTTCAATAGGTACCAACATTTGTTAATCAAGAGAGCAGTGAGTCACTCTGGATGACTAAATGAAGTTAGACTGTATTTCCCAACCCTCCCCCCCCCCCTTTAAATTACCCACCCCTAGCTCATCCTTTAATTTATAGGCAGGTGCCACTTTCACAAAAAAAAACCCCAAAACAACAACAAAAACTTTATTGAGAGTTTGATCAGACCCCTGTAGGCCACTACCAGACATAAAGCGAATTCACTAATGCATTTAAAGGATATTAATTAGACACATTCCTACTCCCATAGCAACCTAAAACTTAAGTAGGAACTGATCAAATTTGAGATGAAGGCAGCAGTCCAGCAGCAAGAGGGGGGCTTCCCAGTCTTTTGCATCGAGTGTCACATGTCTGACCCAGTATGACATGTTCTTATGTCTGCTGTTCTGAAATATTTTATGGGTGTCTGGGAAATTTTAAACCTTTTTATAATATTTTTTTTAATTATTGGATATTCTATTCATTGGCTGTTTGGAAATATTTATTTGTAAGGTTTTAATTTTGTGATTGCTATTTTAGATTTCTTGATTTTGTTGTGTTATGAAGATTGGTGACATCATATTCTGTGTTGCTAAGACATCAGATATGGTGATGTCACAGTGGAGGATGTTGCTTGGAGACCAGAAAGTCAAGAGATTATAGGCACTGACCTCAGTGCTGAGCTGGGCAAGCAGGGGAGCAGGGGCTATGGAGGATTAGGGTCACCAACTGGTGCCATTTATTCAGAACAGATGAAGCCATTGCTTTATTTTACCTCACCCGTTTTCCCAAGAAAAGCAGGACCACAAATCCCACACTGGATCAAGCTGTCCTGATGAAAGAGAGGCAGTGGATAGCCCCCTGTGCTCAGGGTATTGAATCAGAGCAGACATCCTTGTGCAATGCTGCCAGAGGGGGTGGCTGAAGCCCCTGAGACTTGGAGGACCTGAAGAAACATTGAATGCAGCAGGAGAGCAGCTGAGAACAGAGCAGCAGGAGCAGCCAATGAAGGTACGAGTTTTCCAGTTCTCATATATGGAAACACCATTGGTTTTATGGAGGGTAATTCTCAAAGCCATTTGCTGGGTAAGAAAACTGTCATGTCTGAAGGTTTCCCCCTTCCTCTGCCAGGCTAAAGGTACCTGCAGGTTTCCAGAGCACACAGACTGTGACCTGGGTTAGGTAGAAGTGTTCCCTGGTTGGGGGAAGGGATGGGTATTTAGGCCAGGAAAAGGAAACAGTGTATGTATAATTGATTACACATACTATTTTCAGCCTCCTAGGCTGTCGGGGATATCAGGGCTTTGCAAACAGAGGCTTCCCCAGACAGAAGGTGAATAGCTGGCGAGGCAAGAATGAGAACAATGGTGGAGATCAAGAGCTGGACAGGAGCTAAAAGCACAGGAATAAATAAAAGAGCAGAAGCACTGGAACATGCTACTAATAGCAGTGGGTATTTTCTAAGTCATCTGAAGTCCTCTTCCTCCATTTTAAATTTCAAAATCTAAAACAAGTAGATGTTGACATTCATGGTTATGGACATTATGTGATCACCGATTTGTGTGCATCTTAAAATATCTCAAATTTACCTGTACCAGATTTTTCCTTGGTGACTATTGTCTGTATATGCAGGGGTCTTTATTTTTATTTCAAATCCAGTAACTGGTAGCCAAATGTAAGTGGTGTATGGGGGAATAATCCCATGTAGATTAAAGGATTCTAATTATTCAGAAGTTGATCAGACGTTCCAGTGGACCGGGGTTGAAGCATTATCTTGGCTCGCCTGGCCATACGTCTCTGGGTCTGGCTGAAACTCTCTTTGTAAATACAGATTTGGCAAAAGTTCAGAGCAGAAAACTCTCAAACTCTCACCAGTATCAAACTTTGTATTAAATCCTTACTATTCCATTAGCAGTGATTGAGAAAAAAAGTCTTCTTTTATTTACTGGAAAAGTATGCGAAAAGTCCAGGTTTGAAGAACTTCAAAGTAAATGCATTTCAATCCATGAATTGAGAAAGTCAGAGCAACACTGAAATAGTATTTCATAATTTGGGGTTAAAGCTGTGCAGTGCCTTCCTCCCTCCGGCTTCCTTTGCTGGCAGCCCCTCCCCCCTTGATTGTTGCTGGGCTGTCCAGGGCTCTGGGCAGTCCTGGGGGTTATGGCTGGCTGAGGGGGAGGGAGGGGGGTGCTCCTGGGATATCATGAGTGGCCAGCTGAGCCAGAAGCTGCATAGGGATGAAGGAGGGCTCCTGCCACTACAGTGATTGAGAGTAGCACTAGCACCCAGGCACCTGATGAGAGGTACCATAAGCCTTCACTTCTTGCAAGGAATGAACCATAAGAAGTGAAGTAAGAATGCATTGGATCAAAACCATAAATATGCTATTGCCTCGAAATAGCTTAACAGCGAAACGCTAGCTAACGTCGGCATTTGATCTATAATACGAGTGGTTGCGTGGAGTGACCTCTGGTATGAAGAGTCCCATACGTTTCATGCACTGAATTTTCATGCAGGCTATCAAGTGAGATTGGTTTCAAGTCAACAGCCAACAGTCTTTTGAGACCTCAAGATAAGTTTTGGTTTTTCAAAAAAGTTTGAGCTATTTTGAGCCTAAAAAAATGTGAAGTTATCAGAAAGCTTTGCATGATTTCAGATGAGGAAGTTTTATGGAAAATATTTCATTTGGATATCACAGGAAGAATTAAACAGTGAATTTAATAAAAAAGAAAAAAATTTTAAACAGAAATAAACATAGTAATAAAGGCACTTGGGCAGGTTTTCCAAAGACCGATGATTGAGCTACCCGTAAATGTGTATAAGTTTTGTACAAAACTTACACTTGGGTTCTGAGGTCTTTTTTTCCTCCTTAAAGGGGTATCACATACTTTCAATTATGGCAGAATAAATTTGGGTGTAAGGGATCTTCTATTTGAATGTTTCTATACTTTATACGTCCTGGTTGTTTTTGAATTATGAGGATTGGTGACATCATATTCTGTGTTGCTAAGGCATCAGATGTGGTGATGTCACAGTGGAGGATGTTGCTTGGAGACCAGAAAGTCAAGAGATTATAGGCAACTGTCCTCAGTGCTGAGCTGGGCAAGCAGGGGAGCAGGGGCTATGGAGGATTAGGGTCACCAACTGCCCTCAGTGCTGAGCTGGGCAAGCAGGAGAGCAGGGGCTATGGAGGATTAGGGTCACCAACTGCCCTCAGTGCTGAGCTGGGCAAGCAGGGGAGCAGGGGCTATGGAGGATTAGGGTCACCAACTGCCCTCAGTGCTGAGCTGGGCAAGCAGGAGAGCAGGGGCTATGGAGGATTAGGGTCACCAACTGCCCTCAGTGCTGAGCTGGGCAAGTAGGTGAGCAGGGGCTATGGAGGATTAGGGTCACCAACTGCCCTCAGTGCTGAGCTGGGCAAGCAGGGGAGCAGGGGCTATTGAGGATTAGGGTCACCAACTGCCCTCAGTGCTGAGCTGGGCAAGCAGGGGAGCAGGGGCTATGGAGGATTAGGGTCACCAACTGCCCTCAGTGCTGAGCTGGGCAAGCAGGGGAGCAGGGGCTATGGAGGATTAGGGTCACCAACTGCCCTCAGTGCTGAGCTGGGCAAGCAGGAGAGCAGGGGCTATGGAGGATTAGGGTCACCAACTGTCCTCAGTGCTGAGCTGGGCAAGCAGGTGAGCAGGGGCTATGGAGGATTAGGGTCACCAACTGTCCTCAGTGCTGAGCAGGGCAAGCAGGGGAGTAGGGGCTATGGAGGATTAGGGTCACCAACTGACCTCAGTGCTGAGCTGGGCAAGCAGGGGAGCAGGGGCTATGGAGGATTAGGGTCACCAACTGCCCTCAGTGCTGAGCTGGGCAAGTAGGTGAGCAGGGGCTATGGAGGATTAGGGTCACCAACTGTCCTCACTGCTGAGCTGGGCAAGCAGGGGAGCAGGGGCTATGGAGGATTAGGGTCACCAACTGCCCTCAGTGCTGAGCTGGGCAAGCAGGTGAGCAGGGGCTATGGAGGATTAGGGTCACCAACTGCCCTCAGTGCTGAGCTGGGCAAGCAGGGGAGCAGGGGCTATGGAGGATTAGGGTCACCAACTGCCCTCAGTGCTGAGCTGGGCAAGCAGGGGAGCAGGGGCTATGGAGGATTAGGGTCACCAACTGCCCTCAGTGCTGAGCTGGGCAAGCAGGGGAGCAGGGGCTATGGAGGATTAGGGTCACCAACTGCCCTCAGTGCTGAGCTGGGCAAGCAGGTGAGCAGGGGCTATGGAGGATTAGGGTCACCAACTGACCTCAGTGCTGAGCTGGGCAAGCAGGGGAGCAGGGGCTATGGAGGATTAGGGTCACCAACTGACCTCAGTGCTGAGCTGGGCAAGCAGGGGAGCAGGGGCACTAGGGAGGATTAGGGTCACCAACTGGTGCCATTGTTTCAGAACAGGTTAATTTGGTATTTGATTTTACCTCACTGATTTTCCTAAGAAAAGCAGGACCACAAATCCCACACTGGATCAAGCTGTCCTGGTGAAAGAGAGGCAGTGGATAGCCCCCTGTGCTCAGGGTATTGAATCAGAGCAGACATCCTTGTGCAATGCTGCCAGAGAGGGTGGCTGAAGCCCCTGAGACTTGGAGGACCTGAAGAAACATTGAATGCAGCAGAAGAGCAGCTGAGAGCAGAGCAGCAGGAGCAGCCAATGAAGGTACGAGTTTTCCAGTTCTCATATATGGAAACACCATTGGTCTTATGGAGGGTAATTCTCAAAGCCATTTGCTGGGTAAGAAAACTGTCATGTCTGAAGGTTTCCCCCTTCCTCTGCCAGGCTAAAGGTACCTGCAGGTTTCCAAGCTCACACAGACTTGTACCTGGGTTAGGTAGAAGTGTTCCCTGGTTGGGGAAAGCGATGGATATTTAGGTCAGGAGAAGGAAACAGTGTATGTATCAGTGATTACACAGACTATTTTCAGCCTCCTAGGCTGTCGGGGATTTATTTATTTATTTATTTTTAATTTTTATATACCGGAATTCCTGTATACAATACAAATCAGTCCGGTTTACATTAAACAATAAGATACCCTGGATGGGATGTTCCACCCTGGGCTTATTACAAGAAACATAGAACCATAATAGTTAACAATTGACATTAAACAGAGCGTGGGGATATCAGGGCTTGGCAATCAGAGGCTTCCCCAGACAGAAGGTGAATAGCTGGAGAGGCAAGGATGAGAACAATGGTGGAGACCAAGAGCTGAACAGGAGCCAGGAGCACAGGAATAAACAAAAGTGCAGGGGCACTGGAACATGCTAGTAATAGCAGTGGGTATTTTCTAAGTCATCTGAAGTCCTCTTCCTCCATTTTAAACTTCAAATTCTAAAACAAGCAGATGTTGACATTCATGTTTATGGACATTCTGTGATCACCGATTGTCAAATTTACCTGTACCAGATTTTTCCTTGGTGACTATTGTCTGTATATGCAGGGGTCTTTATTTTTATTTCAAATCCAGTAACTGGTAGCCAAATGTAAGTGGTGTATGGGGAATAATCCCATGTAGATTAAAGGATTCTAATTATTCAGAGGTTGATCAGACGTTCCAGTGGACCGGGGGGTGAAGCATTATCTGGGCTCGCCTGGCCATACGTCTCTGGGTCTGGCTGAAACTCTCTATGTAAATACAGATTTTGAATAAGTTTAGAGATAAAATCTCTCAAACTCTCACCAGTATCAAACTTTGTATTAAATCCTTACTATTCAATTAGCAGTGATTGAAGAACTACAAAGTAACTGCATTTCAATCCATGAATTGAGACAGTCAGAGCAACACTGACCAATTATTTCATCATTTTGGGTTAAAGCTGTGCAGTGTCTTCCTCCCTCCAGCTTGCATTGCTGGCAGCCCCTCCCCCCTGCCCAGTGCTCTCCTCTCTGCTCTGTCCAGCGTCCCCAGACTCTCTCAAAGCATGTGGGAGAGGGGGCATGTGTGTGAGAAAATCAATGTGTGAGTATATGATAAAGAGGAAAAAGATTGTGTGACCCCTTCTGAAGGGGTTACACTTCCACCCCTAATAATCCATGACATTCTCTGAGTGACTGAAAATATAAAAGTTCCAAATATAGAGAACAGGGGATAATAAAGAAAACTAATAAGGTTTTAAATTAAGTATAATTTGATGTGTCAGCTGTTTGGAAATATTTATTTGTAAGGTTTCAGTATTATGGGAGCTGTTTTATATTTCTTGATGTTGTTGTGTTATGAAGATTGGTGACATCATAATCTATGTTGCTAAGGCATCAGATATGGTGATGTCACAGTGGAGGATGTTGCTTGGAGACCAGAAAGTCAAGAGATTATAGGCACTGTCCTCAGTGCTGAGCTGGGCAAGCAGGTGAGCAGGGGCTATGGAGGATTAGGGTCACCAACTGTCCTCAGTGCTGAGCTGGACATGCAGGTGAGCAGTGGCTATGGAGGATTAGGGTCACCAACTGTCCTCAGTGCTGAGCTGGGCAAGCAGGGGAGCAGGGGCACTATGGAGGGTTAGGATCACCAACTATCCTCAGTGCTGAGCTAGGGGAGCAGGGGCTATGGAGGATTAGGGTCACCAACTGGTGCTATTGTTTTGGAACAGATTTACACAGCACTTTATTTTACCTCATCAATTTTCCCCAAGAAAAGTAGGACTACAAATCCAACACTGGATCAAGCTGTCCTGATGAAAGAAAGGCATTGGCTAACCCTATTGGGGATGCCCTACTTGTGCTCAGGGTGTTGATGCAGAGCAGACATCCTTGTGCAATGCTGCCAGAGGGGTGGCTGAAACCCCTGAGACTTGGAGGATTTGAAGAAACATTGAATGCAGCAGGAGAGCAGCTGAGAACACAGCATTAGAAGCAGCCAATGAAGGTACGAGTTTTCTAGTTCTCTTATATGAAAACACCATTGGTCTTGTGAAGGGCAATTTACAAAGCCATTTGCTGGTTGAAAGAAACAAGCAAACACATCTTTCTTGAAAGGAAGGAGAGTGAACAGATGTTTAGTGAAACAGTATAAGTATAAGTTTTATTCACGGACTTGCAAGTGCAGGTATCATACAGAATTAGGCACACCCCCATTGCCTGAAGCAGAACATTTTATACACTTTTTCTTGCTTATGCAAGCCCCCTTTTTCCCCTCCCTTTTCCCTTGTGTATGTGCAAATTCCCTTAGCCAATAAGATACTGTTCATGATGCCTTTGTCTACGTGCAGTTTCTAAGTTAAGGTTTTCTATGTAACAATTTTTGCTGAAGCCAGGTATGGGGAGGGATACAGTCTTAGCTCTGCTTGCCTCCTTCCAACTGCTAAAGAAGCAACATTCCTCTCTTTCTGACAATCCCTTGTTCACATGCTCCCTTCTCTGTCTGTACTATATGTGCTACTCTAAGTAGATTGTGGTTTCTAATTTGTTCTTATGCATTATTTTTGCAAGTAAAGAAGTGGGGGAAAGAGGCAGAGGGGTTGCTGGGTTTCTCTTGTAAGTTGCTTGCATGCAGCTAAGCCAGTTTCTAGCAATTTGCAGTTTCTCATGTAAACCATTTTATAAGAAGCAAAGAAAATAAAACAAAAGAAAGAAGAGGAATACACTATCCCTGTCTTAACCACTGAAGAAGCTACACAATCCTTCATAGGTTGCTTCTAGAGCCTCAAGCATTTCCTGGGCCCTCTGATGCCTCAGTTTCATCTATTAATTGCATTGCATCATCATATGGAGGGGGTTCTAGCAGCCTATTCTTAGTAATTGCTTTTTCAATCAGTCTTTGCCCCAGTCCTCGCACACATGGGATAATACAACACCCTCGTGCCACTAATACTCCCGCTGCTACTATTTAGGAGGTGATTATTGATACTGCTAAATCCTTCTTCCTTCCAAACCTTGATTTCAACCACTCCAGTAAGGTATCTATCCAAGAGTTTTCTGCTAGAGTAGTGAGACCTTGCAAGGCTCTTGTGATTATACCCAATAATACCTTCCCAGATGGAACAAAGGTGCAGCATTCTTCCCCTAGCATTACATATATTTCGGCTAACATCATGTCTAAGAACATCCTATTTTCACAGGCCATTCTACTAGTAGCATCTAATTGTTCTGCAATCCCTTTCACTGCATCTCAGGTATAGTTGTTGAATCTCTGCTGATTATAATAGATATATTTATCCTATCTACATTTTTTTATCTTGGATTCCATCCCTGCTGCTATCTGGTTCCGGGCTTTAACTCATCAGTGACTCCTCTTGGCACTCTTATAGAGTAACTATACCCTTTCATCAAAGGATGTCCCTAAAACGTCCCTTCACATTCTTTTGTGCTCTATTTTCTCCCTTTTAAATGCCAGGGTGAATGGAATTGCCAATTGTACAATTGCACAAGTGCCAGTCCAATTAGTGGGCAGTGTAGGTCTTATTACTCTTCTTCCTCAGTACTACCACAGGTCAGCTCTCGCTACTCTCAAGCCTGAGTAATTTCCAACCTCCAGTAATTCCGTCTCATTCCAGGTGGCAATACAGGAGTCCATTTCTCCCACTTCCTGGTCAAACTCTGACCCCTGCCATGAGAGGCAGGCAGTGTGGTTCCCACGACCTGGAGAAAATATTGGAAGCACCTGCTGCCCCTTGTTTGGCTTCAGAGCCAGGAATAGGAGGGCTAGAGACTTACAGGTGACATTGTACCAAGCCATTTCATCTTGATATAATGCTAGGATGCACTCAAGTCCTTCTGGATTGTCATTCCAACCAAAAGGAAATGGCACTATCTGTGTGGTGGGTCTACCAGAAGCACACGCATAATAGTTGCTCTTATTCAGAGTTTTTACTCTATTTTTTATGCATTCCACCCAGGCATTCACCTCCCCATATCCTGTTTCTGTCTCAAGGATCTTTCTTAAATCATTCACAGCTATCAGCTTTACTACATTAGGGTCATTCAAGGAAGGCTTGAAAGGCTGAGGTGGGCAGGCATAACTGTGGAAACTATCCTTGGGGCAGGTGAATTCTTAACAAGTATTCCAATACATCAGTCAGTTGGGTCTTTCCCTGTGGTGGATTTCCCTATCCCAAATTCTCTTTCATTCATTGACTTCTGGACCCTTTTTCCATTAATCTCTTCATACAAATAGGTCATTTTGTTAGTTATGTATACTGAGTTACAGGTTTTAATTTGAGATTTTGAATCAAAGAGCCCCTTAAACATGAAGATCAGGGGCGGGGAGCTGGTTTGTGCCATCCAATCATTTGGTTCAGTCATCCAGAAGACATTAGACCAATAGGGGCAATCCCCTTTAGGGCTCAAATATTTATCTCCTGCATAGTGATGTTGTTTTTCTAGTCCCCCCCCCCTCCTCCCCCGCAATCTATTAGTGTGCAGGTGTCTATTTTTATAACCTGGGGCCTGGTTGTATTCTCATATCCTCAACATATACCTTAAATAGTGTGTGTGTTGCCTTATTCCCCCCCCCCCCCCCCCAAGTAATTCCCCACCTGAAGGTCCTGGCACCCACCCAAGCAGAATCATTCCCCACAGAGTAACCCACAACGTCTTCTTTTTCCCTCCTGCACAATGTTTCTCTATGCATCCAGAAAATGAAGATCAATCCTATGATCATCAATAGTACCAATATCCCAATTTCTAATTCCTATGTCCACATGGGAGCTGAGGGCTAAAGCAAATTTCTCAAGGAAAAGGCCACCTTATGGGCCCCAAGGCAGGGATCTCAGAGTTGCTTATGCAAAGTAGCTCAAACAAACAATTTGAGAATTCTCTCTTCCCTTTTCCTTAAATACCACTGGTACTTCCTGCCTCCTAGGTCCTCATAAGTGATATACCAGAATGTTACCAATTCCCCAGTGGTAGGTCTAGTTAATGATACATCCCCTTTCTCAACTCTTATCCCCTTTAATCCACAGAAATCCCCCTCCCACACGATGAATGTTCCTGGCCTCGTAGTCCATATATCTAATAATGGTTCACACAGTATTATTATTATTATTATTATTATTATTATTATTAATAAAGGCTTTTATATACCGACTTTCTTGATACAAATCAAATTGGTTTACATCGAACAAGCAGTAACTATAACCAACCAATAACAAGAGACAACAGCAAGTATATTAAACCTGGTCACTGGGTCCCAAATAGGGTTATCATCAGGGCCAGGATCCCAGCCCAAATGAATGTACAAAGTATAACTGTTCATGCAAACTTCTTTAGTCTTTTCTAGTGATTCTTATCTTAAGCAGATTGTCTGTGTTAGTCACTTTCCATTGGGAAGGGTCTGCCAGCAGCTCCACAGGTCCCTTGACTCGAGAATGGTGAATCCACCCTGTCTCAGCTGTCTGCACTGCTGTTTCTGTGGTGAGAAGGATTTGAAACTGTCCTTCCCACTTTGGCTGTAGCTTAGGCTCCTTCCACAGTTTTATCAACACCCAGTCTCCAGGCTGGAACCTGTGTACCACAAAGTCCAGTGGAGGGGTTTGAGCCAACAGTCCCTTCTCTCTTAAATAAAATAAAGAAGAAGACAGTGCCTGTATATAATTCTTTAGAAATAGGTCCTTTGTTTCGAACACTGGTATTTCTCTAGCCCAACACCCCCCCCCCCCCCCCCCCCCCCCCCATATAGGGCAGGCCAAACATCATCTGATAGGGGTATACTCCCAGCTCCTTCCTGGGGTGAGTTATTACCCGAAGCAATGCCAGGGATAAGCACTTAGAAACCAGGATGCCCTGCATTCTAATATAAATTTGGAAATTTGTTATTATCTCAGGACAAGTAGGATGATAGTCCTCACATATGGGTGACATCACTGGATGGAGCCCTATCACGGAAAACTTTGTCAAAGCTTCTAGAAACTTTTGACTGGCACACTGAGCATGCCCAGCATGCCATTATCCCTCGAGCCACAGGGGTCTCCCTTCAGTATCTATTTTTCCGTGCTGCAGTTAGCCTCATGGTTAGGAGCCCTGTGTGATTCTTCACACAATTTTCCTCACGGAAAAAGTATTAAAATTTCCTCAAAAAACTATCCCCTCATAGGGGTATCCCACTTTAATTCCATTTCTCCAATCGGTGAATAAAACATTAGTGTGGTCAATACCATTTTCACCGTCCCTCTGTGCCTGAAGGCTGTCGACGGCTGTCCGGCCTTAACTTTTTGTCATCATGACAACTGGGTTTAAAAAGTGCCCAAATTACCCTCGTACGATGTTGATCACTGACCCCAATGACGAATGCATACTATGCCTGGGAGCAGGACATAATGTTTCATCTTGTCCTCAATGCACCGAAATGACAGCTAAAGACAGATGGGCCCACCTGGAAAAAATGGAAAGCCTGTCCAAAATATTGTTACTTCCTTAGACATTGATGCAGTCTTCACCGGCAGGAGTATCTAAAAAAGTGGTAATAAAGACCCGCTGGATACTTGAAGGTAGTGGTGACTGCATGTCTCTGACTCCAAAGTCGTCGACCAAATCTACCTTGGCACTAGAGAAAAAGAGAACCAAGCACTGAGAAAAAACAAACATTGGCATTGACGGGATTCCATACCCAGTGCTGGCTCGGTTTCTGGAGTGGTTTCGATGGCCATCGAGCTGCCCCCAAATAGGACTAGGTTAGAGGAGCCGTTTTCACCCTCGACACCACAAAGTCCAAGGCGATCCCCACCGATATCTGTGCTGGTTACTGTGCCACCACAGGGACCTGTGGAAGAGCCAGTTGCACCTACTCTTCCACCCCCTATAGCTGCTCTGTCTTCATCAGCTATACGGGAGGAGCTGGATGGATTTATCCACTAGACAGTCATCGATGCCCTTTGAGAACTACATCCACCAGTGCCGGTTCTCACACCACCACCAATGCTGGAGACATCGATTCTCACACCTCTGCTCAGACTCGATACATTCATCTGTGCCCTACCGACGCAACCTGCGCCATTGATGCTGAAGGCACTGACCAAGCATCTGAAACAGATACTGATTCCAGGATCTTTTGATGAAGAAGGCATGGACTCTGACCCACAGTCACCGATGCCTGAGCCAATGCTGGGACTGTCAGGACTCTCGGGACCGAGCCATCTGACTCTTCCATCGATTCCACATCCATTACCATCGATGCCACCGAAGTATCAGCTAAAACCATCGAAGGATCCATCGATGACTTTACATTGTTCACTGTCATTCTTCATCCCTCCTTCCAGTCCTCAATCACACACCTTGTCAGATACCTGGGAAGATGTAGATACTGAGTCTTCTACAGAAGATATCTTATCAGACCCATCTCCACCAGAGGAAAGGAGAAAGTCACCATCTGAGGACATCTCCCTCTCAAAATTCATAAAGGTAATGTCAGACACAATTCATTTTCAATTATTAACAGAAGATGACACCAGTCACAGGACTTTGGTGGTCCTCCAATTTGTGGATGCCTCCAAAGAGATAGTGACTATACCAGTACATGAAGTCCTAATTGACCTCAAACATCGACTTTGGGAACATCCCTGCTCTGTTCCACCGGTAAACAGACAAACTAATGCTACATACTTGGTGCAGCATATACCTGGGTTCCAAACACTTCAACTCCCACATCAATCTGTTATGGTAGAGTCAGCACAAAAAAGATCAAAGAAAATCCGTCCACATTCATCTACACCTCCTGGCAAAGAGCAAATGTTTATGGACAATTTAGGATGTAAAATGTTCCAAGGCTCCATGCTCTTATCAAGAATTGCCTCATACCATTTGTACATGATGCAATACCAGAGAAATTTGTGGAAGCAGATTCAAGAACTATCAGAAACTCTTCCACAACAGCATCAGGACACCCTCAGCGTCATCATACATAAAGGTCTTGAGGCTGGGAAGCACGAGGTACATGCAGCCTACGACTCGTTCGAGACATCCTCCAGAATGGCAGCGACTGGCATTAATGCCAGAAGATGGGCATGGTTGAAGGCTTCCGACCTCAGGCCTGAGGTCCAAGAAGAAGTTAGCTGACCTTCCTTGCACTGGTGAAAACCTATTCGGAGAAAAAGTGCAAGATGCAGTTGCGCAACGTAAAGATCATAACGAAACTCTGCGCCAACTATCCATAATCACTGCAGAAACTCCATCTTCTGCAAGACACCAATCTAGGAAAGACACAAGAAAGCCATTCTATTGACCACACAGGTATTATCCACCAGCTCCTCATGGGAGAACAACAAATCCATCCCAAAGATGTCATCCCAGGCATCTAAAAGCATCCAGACCTCAGCCTCCCCCACAGACAGGACAAGCATCTGGGTTTTGAAAAACTCCCAGGGAACAGCAGCCTTTCCAGAAACCCAAATTAAAATTTACCAGTTGGAGGCCAGGTTTCTTATTTTATACCTAATTGGACAAACATCAAAGATCAATAGGTACTATCCATTATAACCCAAGGTTACCATCTGGATTTTCACACGGTACCCAAAGATCCCCCCCAAATTCCCTCTGGGTACACAAAGATCATACCACTCTTCTAGAAAAAGAATAATCCACCCTCCTGGGAGCCAGGGCTGTGAAACCTGTTCTCTGACCTCAGCAGGGCAGACTATTCTACTCCTGCTATTTCCTCATTCCAAAGAAAAGAGGAGGTCTCCTCCCCATCTTAGACCTCTGAAATCAACAAATTTCTATGAAAAGAAAAATTCAGGATGGTGTCCTTAGGCACCATGCTTCCCCTTCTTCAAACAGGAGATTGGCTCCGATCTCTGGATCTGCAAGACGCTTACACTCACATTCCAATATTCCTACCTCATTGCAAGTACCTGCATTTACTAGTGAGTCATCAACACTTTCAATACCAGGTTCTGCCCTTCGGACTTGCCTCGGCATATTTACAAAGTGCCTAGCAGTAGCTGCGGCCCATCTATGCAAGAAAAACACACATTTTTCCTTATCTTGACGACTGGCTCATCAAGAACCAGTCGAAACAAGGAGCTCTCGACTCTCTCAAGCTCACAATCTGCTTCACTTGGGATTTCTTATCAACTACCAAAAATTCCACCTCACACCAACTTGCGTTCTACAATTCATTGTAGCAGAATTGAACACCAATGTATAAAAGGCCTTCCTACCAAAAGACTGTGCAGACACACTCTCCGGACTAGCAAGATCTCTGCATGCAAAGAAAACAGCTTCAGCCTATCAGTTCCCAACAATGCTGGGCCACATGACTTCCATGGTCCTTGTCACCCCTATGGCCAAATTAGCCATGAGAATAAACGCAATGAACTGAGATCACAGTGGCTCCAAGTTTTTCAACCACTGTAGTCTCCAATTCAAATAGCCCCCCAGTTACGTTCATCTCTCCTCTGCTGGCCGAACACGAACAACTTGCTAACAGGTTTACCGTTCTAATAACCAGTTGCACAAGTAATCTTAACTACAGATGCATTCATCTTAGGTTGGGGAGCATATATAGAAAATCTTCAGACTCAAGGTACTTGGACAAAACTCAAAGCAACATTTTAAATCAACTTCCTGGAGCTTCGAGCTATACGTTATGCTCTATGGGGTAGATTTTTTAAAGAATTTACGTGCATAGGGGGGTTATGCGCGCTGGGCCTATTTTCAAAAGGCCTGGCGGCACGCATAAAGCCCCCGGACGCGCGTATGTCCTGGAGATTTTCTGAATGGGCGGGCAGGGGGTGGGACGGGGCGGTCCAGGAGGTGTGGCAAAGGACTCCGGCACAAAACTCGGCTGGCAGGCTTAATTTCATAATCAAAAGTACGGGTGGGGTTCTTTAGGGCTGGGGGGCGGGACATGGAAGGGAAGGAACGGGGAAAGCCAGCTGATCTCTCAGAGGGCAAGGTGCACTAGTGTGCACCCCCTTGGGCGCGCTGACCCCTGATTTTATAACATGCGCGTGGCTGCGTGCGCATGTTATAAAATCGGGCGCACATTTGTGCGCGCCGGGTAGCCCACACAAATGTAGGTCATGCACGTACCTTTTAAAATCTGCTCCTATATGCATTCAAGGACTGCCTTTCACACAAGACTGTTCTCATACAAACAGACAACACAGTTGCTCTGTGGTACAGGCTCTTATCTCCTTTGCCAAGAAGCCGCGCAGATTTGGGACTGGGCCCTGACACATTCCATGTTTCTCTGGGCCACTTATCTAGCAGGGATACACAATATAGTTACAGATCACCTCAGTCATCAGTTCCAGCCCCACGAGTGGTCCCTGGATCTGGTGTAATGACCAGAATCTTTCAACACTGGGGGTCAACCAACGATAGGGCTCTTTGCCTCCAAACTGAATCACAAAGTGGACAGATTCTGCTTCCTACACAAGCAGAGAAACCAGTTAGCCATGGCAAGTGGATTTTCACTCCCTTCTCCTCCACCTCCTTCCTCATAGTTTAACTTGGTCTCGGATGCTCTTAAACCTTGCCCGCCTAGGAAATACAGTAATTACATCTGGTATCATTAGGATATGATACTTTTTAACATTACCATGCCATAACTTACTCCATCAGTTATACTTACTCACACCTTCAAAAAAAAAAAAAAAAATTTACAGTAGTAACTCCCTGTTCAAAAAAAACAAAGCTCTTCGTAAAAAGGAAGAACTCATTCAATTCTATATTTATTCCCTGTACTGACAACAGATTTCAATGCACTGTAAATAAAATTAAACTTTTTTTCTTAGTATCTTTTAATTCCTCACCAGTCTGTTTTTAAACTGAAAGATTAATTCATTGAATGGCATTTTCTCCTCCTTTAGTGTCTTCACCTGGAATCACTTTCCTGCATCCCCCAGTCACCCTTCCTTTTCCTCTCTGCTGCTAATCCCTTAACTGCCTTGTCCTTTCAAGTTCTAAACTTTAGAACTGTGGCCCCTGTATCTATTAAGAAAACTATTTCCTCCTTTCCTGGTCCTACCTTTAAATGTATCAAGGACTCTCGGTAGGACCTTAAAACTAGCAGCCCCTGACTCCTCTATTCATCTGCACTCTCAACCACTGAGAACATTTTCTCTTCTTTCTGTATCTGAGGACATTCTCTCTTAAAGTGTCCTTCATGTCCACATTCCAAACATCCTGCTTGATTAGGGTTCCAGCTCCTCGGAACCCAGGGCTTAAAGTGTCCTTCATGTCCACATTCCAAACATCCTGCTTGATTAGGGTTCCAGCTCCTCGGAACCCAGGGCTTAAAGTGTCCTTCATGTCCACATTCCAAACATCCTGCTTGATTAGGGTTCCAGCTCCTCGGAACCCAGGGCTTAAAGTGTCCTTCATGTCCACATTCCAAACATCCTGCTTGATTAGGGTTCCAGCTCCTCGGAACCCAGGGCTTAAAGTGTCCTTCATGTCCACATTCCAAACATCCTGCTTGATTAGGGTTCCAGCTCCTCGGAACCCAGGGCTTAAAGTGTCCTTCATGTCCACATTCCAAACATCCTGCTTGATTAGGGTTCCAGCTCCTCGGAACCCAGGGTTTATGCTGAAGCCCCCACCTCTCTGCCCTCGGCCCTTTCTCTGCCACGTTCTCTTTCCATTTCCTCATACCTGCCGCACTAATCCGAGCCTTTCTTCTCCCGTAAATAGGATACTGAGTATTCACATCTCTTCTGTCCATGTAAATATATTAGGGCCCAGAAACCGATCCACTAAACTGCTGGGATCATCTAACAGGGATTTCATTTCCCTTTTAAAGTTTCTCACTTCCCCACTAGTGAGAGGACTACTCACACATCCAATATTACCACCCCCAAAAGACACCTCCCTCAGTGGATACAGGGGGTCCAGTTTCTCCGATCTTTTATCTTTTCTCCTAGCTTCAGGTCCCAGATATTGGATATTGCTCTGTATCCTTTATTAATTATTTGAATTCCTTATCTAATGCTGAGGCTCCGTGCCAGGGCTTTTGTTCCTCTCACCGTCGTTCCCCCCTGTCCTGTTTTTTCTCTGTCCCAAGCTACTCTGAGATCAGCAGGCTCTCCATGAACCCCTTTAACTATTTACTTACCTGGGTGATCGTCCGATCCCTCGGCACCGGCGGGAGAAGGGGAGGGGCACTAAGATATACCGGCACTGGATCAAAAGGCGGCAAGCGATCCAGGGGGTCCCATTTCTTTCCCTCCATTTCCCAGGGAGGGTCATTTTTAGGAACTGCCTTAGGCTCTGATATTTTTATGAGCATCATTGTTTCCCTGCCACCTGTCCCAATAGGCAGCATATTACGCCTCTTCCTGAGAAAACGGTGTTTTCCTGGTTGCATCCATATTTAATGTCTGACATAACCAATTCTCATCCGCCCCATATTTTGGCCACACCTCTGCTGGCTTTATACTCTGTCTGGGCCACTCAAACAACCATATTTTATCATTTTCTTTTATCTTTATTTCTTGTACAAGATCTGTCCTCCCAGGTCCTTAACATCCTCCCTAAAGGACGATCTTGAGGAATGTCTGAGGGGTCTTTCCAAGTCCGCCCTCCTTTCTTTTTATCCCTGGCCATCTTATTTACCATTGTGGTTTATCTGGAATTCACCTTTCTTTCCTTTCGCTTCATCCGTTTCTAGAGATGTGAATCGTGTCCTCGATCGTCTTAACGATCGATTTCGGCTGGGAGGGGGAGGGAATCGTATTGTTGCCGTTTGGGTGTTTAAAATATCGTGAAAATCGTTAAAATCGTGAGCCGGCACACTAAAACCCCCTAAAACCCACCCCCGCCCCTTTAAATTAAATCCCCCACCCTCCCGAACCCCCCCCCCCCCAAATGCCTTAAATTACCTGGGGGTCCAGCGGCGGTCCGGAACGGGCTCCTGCAATTGAATTGTGTTGTCTTCAGCCGGCGCCATTTTGCAAAATGGCGGCCGCAAAATGGCGGCGGCCATAGACCAACACGATTCGACTGCAGGAGGTCATTCCGGACCCCCGCTGGACTTTTGGCAAGTCTTGTGGGGGTCAGGAGGCCCCCCCAAGCTGGCCAAAAGTCCCTGGGGGTCCAGCGGGTGTCCGGGAGCGATCTCCTGCCGCGAATCGTTTTCCGTACGGAAAATGGCGCCGGCAGGAGATCGACTGCAGGAGGTCGTTCAGCATGTTGCAGGCGCTATTAGTTTCAGGGGGGCTGGCCGTGCATTTTTGATACGCTATTACCCCTTATTGTATAGGGGGTAAAAATAGCGCATCGAAAATGCGCGTCTAAACGTGGGCTATCATTGCGCTCCACCGGAGCGCACTTTACTGTATCGGCCTGTTAAGTTGGAGGCCCCAAAAATAAAAAAAAACCAAAACATTTTAAATCTGCCCGCTGCCCGCGGGTTGGAAGACAGATGCTCAATTTAGCCAGCGTCCATTTTCCGAACCCGTAGCTATCAGCGGGTTCGAGAACCGACCCCTGTAAAATTGAGTATTGGCTGTCAAACCCGCTGACAGCCGCCGCTTCTGTCAAAAAGGAGGCGCTAGAGACGTGCTAGTGTCCCTAGCGCCTTTCACCTCTGGCCCTAATTTACATACCTGGCCTTCCTGAATCGCACGCCAGGAAGAGTGGCCTGTGCACGCGTCAGGAGAGCGGGCGCCCGCCGGCTCTCCCGCGTGTTTTTCTGGATCGGCCTGCTTGTGCGCTGCCTTAAGCAGATTGTGGCTTCTAATTTGTTCTTATGCATTATTTTTGCCAAGTAAGGAAGTGGGGGAAGGAGGCGGAGTAGTTGCTGGGTTTCTCTTGTAAGTTGCTTGCCTGCAGCTAAACCAGTTTCTAACAATTTGCAGTTTATCTTGTTAACTCTTTTATAAGAAGCAAAGAAAATAAAACAAAAGAAAGAAGAGGAATACACTATCCCTGTCTTAACCACTGAAGCATCACTTATGAGCCCCAGCTCACACTGGGTAAGAAAACTGTCAGGTCTTAAGGATTCCCCCTTCTTCTGCATGGCTAAAAGTAGCTGCAGGTTTCCAGAGCACACAGACTTGTACCTGGGTTAGGTAGAAGTGTTCCCTGGTTGGGGCAAGGGATGGGTATTTATTTATTTTATTTATTTATTTCTGATTTTTATATACCGATTTTCATGCATCAAATGCATATCAGACCGGTTTACAATGAAACAGTGTAAGCAGGAAAAATAATTCCTTAGTCTAATACATTGAACATCTGTAACAAACTAATTGTACATAGAGGAAAAGGCTACACAATATTATTAAGGTAAAATTATTAACAAAAATATACATACAATTATTTTAAAAGGAGCACGAAGATTAGCGCCAAAGGGGTGCGACAAAGGGGCTTGCCCCTTTGTGCTCCCCTTCAGAAGGAAACAGAGTATGTATCATTGATTACACATACTATTTTCAGCCTCCTAGGCTATCAGGGATATCAGGGTTTGGCAATCAGAGGCTTCCCCAGACAGAAGGTGAATAGCTGGAGAGGCAAGGATGAGAACAATGGTGGAGACCAAGAGCTGAACAGGAGCCAGGAGCACAGGAATAAACAAAAGTGCAGGGGCACTGGAACAGGATTAATAGGCAGAAACAATGGAAGCAAGAATACCAGGCTGGAACACTAAGTTAATATTACAAATAATAAGTTATTATGACTATTCCGTTTAATAGTATGTAATTTAGTTTTATGATCATGATATTATAGTATGTAATTGCTTTTTATTTTAGGATGATAGCATGTAATTTTATGATGTTATTTGTACACCATTTTGAAGTTATGATGAAAATTGCTTAATTAAAATAAATATTACCATTGGAAACAAAGTCAGGATCTGCAGTAAGAGAGAGAGAGAGAGAGAGAGTGCTTCCATAGCACAGATGCCAAGAACATTGATTGGTCCAGTTCATTGTGCCTTCTGAGCATACTTTATATGTTGGTGTCAGTTTGGGACACTCCCAGTACTGGTCCAATCAGTCTGCTTCTGAGGCATGTCTAGTTCTCAATAGATTAGAGGGAAAAAATGATAGTACTCTCTGGCAAGATAGGAAACCTGCACAAACAGCTGTAAGAGATAGTAGTAAGTTGTTCTGGTTACAGGACAGGCTTTTCTCCCCTTTTCTGTGGTTGAGGCAAGAACCATTGGTACAAGCATTTCATTATGAACAGCTGACTTCTCAGATTTGCATCTTAGGTCATTTAGGTACACTGTAAGGATTTAAACGCCAATCTACAAGAAAAGAAGTGGTGTTCATCCAATGTCTTTCCCTTCTGGTCCGGCAGCTCCTTTTCCAAAAAGAGTAAAAATCACCAGGACTGGATGGCATCCATCTCAGACTTCTAAAAGAACTGAAGCATGAAATTGTTTCCTTTAAATAGTAATCTGTAACCTATAATTTAAAACAGCCACAATTCCTAAAGACTGGAAGTTGGACAATGCAATGTCAGTTTTTAAGAAGAGCTCTAGGGGTGATTTATCCCAAACAACTGAAAAGCAGGTGGTTAAAACAAGCAAAAAACACACTTTGAAATGTCTGTATGCCAATGCCAGAAGTCTAAGTAGTAAGATGGGAGAGTTAGAGTGTATAGCAGCAAATGATGAGATTGACATAATTGGCATCACAGAGACTTGGTGGAAGGAGGATAACCAATGGGACAGTCCTATATCAGGGTACAAATTATATCGCAATGATAGGGAGGATCAACTTGGTGGGGGTGTGGCACTTTATGTCCGGTAGGGTATAGAGTCCAACAGGATAAAGATCATACAAGAGACTAAATGCTCAGTAGAATCTATATGGGTAGAAATCCCATGTGTGTTGGGTAAGAGTATAGTGATAAGAGTATACTACCGTCCACCTGGACAAAATGGTCAGACAGATGATGAAATGCTAAGAGAAATCAGGGAAGCAAACCAATTTGGCAGTGCAATAATAATGGGAGATTTCAATTACCCCAATATTGACTGGGTAAATGTAACATCAGGACTTGCTAGAGACATAAAGTTCCTGGATGTAATAAATGATTGCTTCATGGAGCAATTGGTTCAGGAACCAACAAGAGAGGGAGCTATTTTAGATTTAATTCTTAGTGGAACGCAAGATTTGGTGAGAGAAGTAACGGTGATGGGGCCACTTGGCAACAGTGATCATAACATGATCAAATTTAAACTAATAACTGGAAGGGGGACAATAAGTAAATCTGCAGCTCTAACACTAAATTTTAAAAAGGGAAACTTTGATAAAATGAGAAAAATAGAAAAAAACTGAAAGGTGCAGCAGAAAGGTTAAAAGTGTTCAAGAGGCATGGACATTGTTTAAAAATACAATCCGTGCATTAAGAAAGGTGGAAGGAATGAAAAATGATTACCGTCATGGTTAAAAGGTGAGGTGAGAGAGGCTATTTTAGCCAAAAAAACATCCCTCAAAAATTGGAAGAAGGATCCATCTGAAGAAAATAGGATAAAACATAAGCATTGTCAAGCTAAGTGTAAAACATTGATAAGACAGGCGAAGAGAGAATTTGAAATGAAATTGGCCATAGAGGCAAAAACTCATAATAAAAACTTTTTAAAATATATCCAAAGCAAGAAACCTGTGAGGGAGTTGGTTGGACCATTAGATGACAGAGGGGTTAAAGGGGCTCTTAGGGAAGATAAGGCCATTGCAGAAAGACTAAATTAATTCTTTGCCTCCGTGTTTACAAATGAGGATGTGGGGGAGATACCAGTTCCAGAGATGGTTTTCAGGGGTGATGAGTCAGATGAACTCACTGTGAACCTGGAAGATGTAGTAGGCCAGATTGACAAACTAAAGAGTAGCAAATCACCTGGACCGGATGGTATGCATCCTAGGGTTCTGAAGGAACTAAAAAATGAAATTTCTGATCCATTAGTTAAAATTTGTAACCTATCATTAAAATCATCCATTGTACCTGAAGACTGGAGGGTGGCCAATGTAACCCCAATATTTAAAAAACGCTCCAGGGGCGATCCAGGTAACTATAGACCAGTGAGCCTGACTTCAGTGCCGGGCAAAATAGTAGAAACTATTCTCCTGTTCTCCCTCTCCCCCCCTCCCACTCCCTTCCCCGCCCTAAGGTCCTTTCTTAAACCCCCCCCTCTTAACTCCTCCCACTGTATTTCTATTGTACATAAGCTATAATTAATATTTATGTTTTTTACCTCGAATTTACTTGTACAGTATATCCTTGGTTTCCCTAATCCCTCTACCCCTCCTTCCCAGTTCTCCCAATATTATCCTTTTACACCCCTTACCCCCCCCCCCCCCCCCCTCTCTAGTTACTTTTATCCAGTTACTATGTAAAGCCCTGTTGGCTATTTTTTGTTCTATGGAAACCGATGTGATGTTTTTCCAAACGAATGTCGGTATATAAAAATTGTTAAATAAATAATAAATAAAATAAAAAAATTGTAAAGCATATAGAAAGACATGATTTAATGGAACATAGTCAACATGGATTTACCCAAGGGAAGTCTTGCCTAACAAATCTGCTTCATTTTTTTGAAGGGGTTAATAAACATTAGGGATGTGAATCGTTTTTTGATGATTTAAAATATCGTCCGATATATTTTAAATCGTCAAAAATCGTTAGAGGCGATATACAATAGGAATTCCCCCGATTTATCGTCAAAAATCGTAAATCGGGGGAAGGGGGAGGGGAAGGGGGAGGGTGGGAAAACGGCACACTAAAACAACCCTAAAACCCACCCCGACCCTTTAAAATAAATCCCCCCCAAATGTCTTAAATTACCTGGGGTCCAGTGGGGGGGTCCCGCTGTGATCTTCCACTCTCGGGCCATGGGTTCGTTAATAGAAATGGCGCCGGCGCCATTTTGGTTCCTGTTCCCCGACATCACGAGCGCAGGAGATCGCTCCCGGACCCCCGCTGGACCCCCAAGGACTTTTGGCCAGCTTGGGGGGGCCTCCTGACCCCCACAAGACTTGCCAAAAGTCCAGCGGGGGGACAGGGGGGAAAGATGGCGGCGTAAGCGGACGCATAAACGCTGAGCTCTGTGGATTGAAAATTTCTTGCAAAGATGCCGGCGAAACGAAAGGGCAAGCTCCGTACTTTCCCCTCAGATACGGAGCTGATGGCCGCTCAGCGTTTAATCACTACCTACGCGTCCTTGAAGGTACATGAAGAAGGGGGAGCAGCAGACTCCACTGAGGGTGCCATCGAGGAAGCGCTGGCCTCTCCAGGAGAGGTGACTCTTAGCCCCCCAGTTCCCAGAAAACCCGAGATTGCCTCCTCCCCGACCCGTCCGGAGACCGCCGAGTCGCAGGCACATGACGCGGTGCTGGAGACCTCGGCGCAGGGAGGTCAGTGGGCGGTGGATGCCGCGACGCCGAAACAGGATTCAGACGTCCCCGGAACATCAGGGGCAGAAAATTTGGCTATGCCCCCCGTATCGACTCCGATTGGAAATGTGGACAAAGAAAACCTGATAGAAGCTGCCTCGACACCATTAAGGGAGATTCAACTGGTTGGAATATCACCGGTATTACAAACGGGTGAGTTTGAGACCCCGTTTTCAAATGCCTAATAAACCTGAGAAAATAACTTTAGAAGCTATCTGGGACATAATGGCTGCGCTGGTGAATGCGATTGGAAACTATCAGGAGAATATGGAAAACGTAGAACAGAAAGTAGAACTGTGTGAAAATCAAATAGAAGAAATTAAGCCGAAACTTGTAACTATGGAGGTTGAATTAAAGAAAAATCAGGAATGCAACGTTAAGATTATAAAGGATATCACTACTATTTCCAGGAGGTTGGAATTTATGGAAAATTTCTCCAGACATTTAAACCTGAGGTTTTTAAACTTCCCAAAAATTGTTGGTGAACTTCCATTTATTACTTTGAAAAAATATTTTGTTGAGAATTTAAAATTCCAAGAAGGAGAAATTCCGCTGATAAATAAATTATATTACTTGCCTATTTCAAATAGAAACAGAAATTTCTTGCAAAATGTAAATGTAAATGTTAATGAAGGGAATTTAACAAGATTTTTGGAGGATTCTACAATGGAATATTATGAAACTGCTACATTAATGGTATCCTTTGTTGTGGAAAAAGATTTAAATGAGATAATGAAACGTTACTTTAGGAATATCCACAGTCAGTTTCGAGGGGCACCAATAAGAGTGTTCCCAGATTACGCACCTGTCACGCAGACTAGGAGACGCGAGTTTTTGGTAATGAGATCGCAAGTAATAGAAATGGGTTTCTCCTATGTATTAAAATACCCATGCAAATGTGTAGTAAAATCAGCGAAAGATGTATACGCTTTCCAATATCCTGAGCAGTTAAAATCCTTTCTCAACGCTAGGAGGGTAATTGTCCCCTCCTAAATTAAGCCTTAAACTGGGACAAGAAAAAGTATAGGTACCTTGATACGTTAAGCTTGTTACATGCAAGTATGTTTTTGTAATTGTGCACTTCCCTAGTTTTCTGTCCCCCATGTCATAATTTCTTATTGGAGGAATGCAATATGTAACTTGAGAAGTTTAATATGGTCAGTTTATTTCTTTTTTTGTATTGGAAAACAGAGATTTTCCTATCTTTATGTTAACATATTGTATTTCATTTTTCTGAAAGTAAGATAACACTTGCTGTATTTTGAAAATTGGAAAATTAAAAATTAAAAAAAAAAGTCCAGCGGGGGTCCAGAAGCGACCTCCTGCACTCAAATCGTATTTGCCGTATTGCAAAATGGCGCCGGCCATACGGTGCTTTTCAATATATATATATAAATGATCTGGAAAGGAATACGACGAGTGAGGTTATCAAATTTGCAGATGATACAAAATTATTTAGAGTAGTTAAATCACAGGCAGACTGTGATACATTGCAGGAGGACCTTGCAAGACTTGAAGATTGGGCATCCAAATGGCAGATGAAATTAGTAGACTGTCTGCCTTCCTCTAGCAGTGTACTCACCCATAGACATTTAGTAGATTCTCTACCTTCCTCTAGCAGGGTACTCATCCATAGACATTTAGTAGATTCTCTACCTTCCTCTAGCAGGGTACTCATCCATAGACATTTAGTAGACTGTCTGCCTTCTTCTAGCAGGGTACTCATCCATAGACATTTAGTAGATTGTCTGCCTTCTTATAGCAGTGTACTTCACAATACCTTAATACAGAGCTGTTCAAAGGAGGTCTTCTCCTGGAGACCCTAGATCATCCTAAACCTAACTAGGCTCTGTCTTTAATCCTTGCCCAGCAGGATCCTGCCCACAGAGCTATCTCTCTACAGGATTTAAGGTGGACCGGTCATCAAACCTGGTCCCATACAGGTTAAGGAGAGTTAATAAGTCCACTCCTTCACAGGGGATTTGAAAAAACTGGGAGAAAGTTCAAGGTTTCTCAAAATACATTTCAGTGTTAAACAGTGTATAATCATACAGTTGAGGAACAAAATCCACAAGATACATATCACTTAGAAGGGTAAAAATTGGACACTGTTATGCGAGCAAAAGATCTTGGAGAGGGGGAGCGTGACGTCACGCTACGAGATGGCCGCCTGAATCCTAAGCTCCCGCTGCCTCCCAACTAAATCGGCCTTCATCCGCGTTCTAATTGCTAACTCTGTCCCATTTTAGCCCAGAGTGGGCTCTACTTACGGATGCGATGACCAGTAGGAAAAAACCTGCGGATCTACAGCGTTTTTCCTACCAAAAAGAGGGGACCAAGGAGGCGAGGGCTTCCCCGATGGACGAAGGTGGTAGCCAAGATGGCGGCGTGCTGAGTGCCGAACTTTCTGAGTCCGCTAACATCAAGGCGACCAGCTCGGACGATTCTATTTCTGACCATCCGTCCCGGGCTGAGTTTCGGGAGTGGTTTTGCCGGGATCCGAGCCGATATAAAAGCATACCGTCAGGAGCTTTTAAATCGCGTGGAGGAGGTGAAGGAGGATCTAACCGCCCTGGGACACCGCGTCGGGGATATCGATGTGCGAGTGGAGGGGCAAGCTGTTCAAATTACTGCTAACAAGACCACCTGTGAGTCCTTGCGGGCTGAGAACGCTCAGCTCACCGCGAAACTCGCTGACCTTGAGAATAGAACACGTCGGAGTAATCTCCGCTTTCGCGGCTTCCACGAGGCCTCGGGGCCTGAGGACTGCCACGCGCTGGTCAGAGACTTTTGCATCCCTATGCTCCGGGAGGCTAATCCTGAGGGAGAATTTGAACCTCCCGACATCCAATTTGAACGGGCACACAGGGCTCTGCGTGCCCCTCAACCTAACCGCCCTCGCGATATCATTGTGTGCTTCACTTCTTTCAAAATCAAGGAGAGCATCGCGGTGGCGGCACGGGAGAAAAATGAATGGGGATCAATCTATTGCAATTTTTCCTGATTTATCCCAAGCCACGCTACAAAGTAGATACACCTTTAAAGAAATGACCGCGTTTCTCCGTGCTAAGGCGATTCGATATCGGTGGCTCCATCCCTTTGGACTTTCATTTTCACACGAAGGTGTTGCTCATAATTTCGTGACTCCGGAGGAGGCCTTACCGTGGTTCACTGACATGGGCTATGTGGGACTGCAGACTCCTCGGAGGACTGCTGGCCCTCTAGCTGCTCGAGCATCCCTCCCAGCGTGGCAGCGAGTGGGGAAGAGGAGCAGCCGACTTCGGAGACAACCGGGAGGCCCCATTCCAGACCAGGGTCCGACCTGATTCCTTTTTATCCTCTAGCAAGTGGGGCTCATTATTCTTCTATGTTCCAGAAAGCTATGTTGTATAGGGACAGAGTGCTCTTAAGTTTATGTATTTTATGTCTGACGGATGTATGGTTGATTTTTGCTAAGTGATTAGTCTGATGGGGGGGGGGGAGGAGGGAGGGGCGCCATTTCATGCCTTCGTGATATTACTTACTTCCCCAACCTGGGACGGGTGATAGCCTGCTAGGAGGTTATGGCAGGCGTTCTATTAGAGGACCCCTACCTGAATGGGGTTCACACGGGGATCATGCCTAATTATGTTGCTGTTCTTGTGGATATCAATGCGTTACTCCTCCATGCTGCATATTTTTTGCTAATGGTAGGGTCTCCTTTCTCATGGATCATCTATGGTTTATCTGATTTTTCATCCCAGATGGGTGGGCTACCCTCCATACACAGTATGCGGCTCCATTTTACCATAGCTGGTATTTTTGGTGGTGTGGGGGTCATTGGTTTTCTGTGGCCTGTCGCCCGTCTGCTTTACGATTTCCACCATGTCTTGGCTTAAAATTATATCCCTTAATGTTAAGGGATTGAACTCCCCTCAGAAGAGAGCCCTTTTTTATAGAGAGGCGGCCTCCGCAAGCCCGGATATCATTTTTGTGCAAGAGACGCACTTGACGCGTAGATATGAAGCCCTTATGAAATCTCCTAAATTCTCCACTCAGTTTTTTTCTGCAGCTAACAAAAATGCTAAGTATGCAGGAGTGGGCATCTTTATTGCATCACATGTGGTGTTTGAATGTGTGAGGACTGTGGCGGACCCACAGGGTCGGTATTTGCTGTTGGGACTTAAGATGTTTAATCAGGAGTTTACGCTTCTTTCTGTGTATGCCCCGAATAGGGAGCAGGCCGTGTTCTTTAGACACCTCCACCATCTCCTCACTCAACATGCGCAGGGTTCCCTTATAGTGGGAGGTGATTTTAATGTACCTTTATCCCCGGCCCTAGATACCTCAAAGGGGGGTCACTCACACAGCCAGGGTTCATACTAGGGCCCTCAAGGATTTCTTATTAGAGCATAACTTGGTGGACTCCTGGAGGGCAACTTATCCACATTCCCGCTCCTATTCTTTTTATTCCAAACCACATGACTCTTACACCCGTATTGATTATTTGATGGTAGATAAATCCTTGTTCCACCAGATTCGAGACCCCGAAGTGGGGGTAGTGACATGGTCAGATCATGCTCCTGTCTCCCTACAATTTTGTATACCTATCGGAGATTCTGGTATTAAATTTTGGCGACTGAATGACTCTTTACTCCAAGAGTCTCAGTTCACGCAGACCACCACGCAGGTGATACGAGACTTTTTTCTCATTAATGCGGGGTCCGTCCCCTCTCCAGTCATTGTTTGGGACTCCTTTAAATCCTATATTAGGGGGCATTTTATTTCCCGCTCCTCCTATGTTAAAAAGAAGAAGGAGGAGGTGTGCTCCCAATTAAGGGCCAAAATTGCGGATTTAACTGCCCAGCATAGCAAATCAGGCTCTCAACGTCTGCGGTCTCAGCTTGCCCAAACTAGAGAGGAGTTACATAGACTCGAGCTTGATCATATCACACATGCACTTAACCTCACCAGACAACTCCATTTTGAGGGAGGCAACAAGGCGGGCAGGATTTTGGCCCACCAGCTGAAAAAACAATCATTTCAAAATCACATTCTTAAAATAAAGAATGATCTGGGGCAGATTGAAACGTCTGCCTCGGCTATCACTCAACAATTTCTGCACTTTTATCAGCAGTTGTACTCGGCGGAACCCCAAATTCAGCTTGCAGATATTTGCCAGTATCTACGAGATCTCTCCCTTCCCAGATTACATAAGGACATGCATGATAGACTAAACGCGGAGATTACTACCCCTGAGATACTCGAGGTCATTAAAACTCTCAAGGTGGGCAAGGCCCCGGGACCCGATGGTCTCACTGCCGCCTTTTACAAATCCTTCAGACAGGTTCTGGCCCCTCACCTACAAGGTCATTTTAACTATCTCCGCAGTGGGGGTAAGCTGCACTCAGCCTCCAACACGGCGGGAATTACTATTATTGCTAAGCCAGGCAGGGACCCCTCTCTGTGCGCCTCCTATCGTCCGATCTCGTTAATTAATTTAGATCTAAAAATCCTGGCGAAGATTTTGGCCGATAGGATTAATACATTTATTACACATATTATTCACCCAGATCAGGCTGGCTTTATCCCCGGCCGTATGGCTAGCGACAATGTTCGCAAAATTATCAATATTATATGGGGGGCCCTGCAGAGACGGGATATACACCACCTTCTCCTGGCCATAGATGCGGAGAAGGCCTTTGACATGGTCCATTGGCCTTTCCTATTTCAAACTTTACAGGAGATGGGGTTTGGTTCTTTTTTTCATAATTGGATCCAAGCCCTCTATCATAACCCTCTTGCGTGTATAAAAATCAATGGTAGATACACTACTCCTTTCCCGGTACAGAGGGGGACTAGGCAGGGTTGCCCCTTGTCACCCTTGCTTTTTGCCATTTTCCTCGAACCTTTAGCCATCTCTATTCGTCACAATGCAAAAGTGCAGGGATTTCCCTTACATACCTGTGAGCCCAAGTTGTCGCTTTTTGCTGACGACATTATCTTTACGGTTAGCAATCCTGTGGGTTCCCTCCCTGAGCTCGAGTTGAAGCTTGCCCGCTTTAGTGCCCTTTCGGGATTTAAGATTAATTGGGAAAAGTCCGAGATTTTGAATATTACATGCCCTCCTGATATAGTTAGCCAACTGCAAAATGCTCATGCATTCCGATGGGCGTCCACCAAACTTAAGTACCTTGGGGTGTATTTGAGTAATAACATATGTGATTTGTACCAGCTTAACTATGCTCCTCTTCTCACGAAAATGGACGTCGACATGGAGAAATGGAGATCCCTCCCGCTAACATGGCTTGGTCGACTTGCTACCATCAAGATGAACCTGTTGCCGCGGTTCTTATACCTTTTTCAGACACTACCAATCTCTTTAAGCCGAGCCACGTTACTTCAATGGCAACGGAAGCTGCTGCGTTTCTTGTGGCGTCATCGTCCTCCTAGGGTGGCTCAGTCTATACTTTATTTACCTAAATTGGCGGGCGGATTGGGCCTTCCTAATCTGACATGGTATTATGCAGCTGCACAGCTCCGTCCCATCATTGACTGGCATTGTACTTTTACAGTTAAACCGTGGGTTGCTCTGGAGCAGGCTTGGATTGCGCCAGTTCCTTTGGCTTCACTCCTTTGGCAACCTATCTCTACGTGGCGGCCTACTCTTCAGCTTACACCCTGCACCAGACACACGTACAACGTGTGGAAGCAATGGAGATTTCGGCTGGTGGGCCGCTATGACTATTTTTCCCTTACTCACTTATTCCACAACACTCACTTCCCGGCTGGTCTTCCTACAAAGGCCTACGAACTGTGGAAAGATGGAGGTCTTTATTGCATGTATCATGTTATTCAGCAGGGTCGTCTGGCACCATTCGCTAATCTCCAGGAACAGTTCCAACTCCCGACCACGGAATTTCTTCCTTACATGCAACTCCGCCATTTTGTATTACATGTCCAGTCCAGGGGGCTGCTGGCTCCTTCACGCTCTCTCTTTGAGGGATATTGTATCTCGCCTAAAGCCGTCGGAGGTCTTATTTCCAAAATCTACCAACAACTACTACTACGTCCGTTTACCAGAACTACTCATATGAAGGCTTGGGAAGCTGATTTACGGCGGTCTCTCTCGGAGGAGGAATGGACGTCCATCTTCACTAAGTTGTCTCGCGGAAATGTATCCACCCGAATTGTAGAAGCCAATTACAAGATTCTGTACCGCTGGTATTTAACGCCGATTAGGCTGCATCATTACTACCCGCAGGTGGACCGACACTGTTGGCGGAACTGCCACCAAGATGGGACATTTCTACACATGTGGTGGGACTGTGTTTTTATTAGTCCTCTTTGGTCCTATGTCTCCCGGCTACTGTCAGACTTGCTCCAGTCCTCCTGTCAACTCACAATGGAGCAGGCGCTGCTCTTTGCCCCATGTGACTCTTTGCCTCTGCATGCTCAAACTCTTGTGCAACAGATCTGCACAGCGACTAAAATGGAGATTGCTTATCGCTGGAAGAGGCCTCAACCGCCCACGCCCGACGAGTTGCTCAGGCGACTGGACAATGTATGCCTTCTCTATCGTCTTACGGCACTGAAGCATCATCGCCTTTTTAAATTTAGCCAAATCTGGGACCCCTACATCACATGGAGATCCTTAACTTTTACGGTGGTTTAATGCGACATACTGCAAAGTTATTATTTATCCTTTACATACTTATTTCCCTACCTAATGCACTGTTCATGTGATGCTCTTGAATGGAGTGATGTATTCCTGTTCACGTCTGTCCACGAATACTTAGACTTTATATGGCATGATGGGGGGTGGGGGGGAAAGGGGCACTTATATAAAGGTTGCTGTGGTTATTACGTTATGCTGTTTTCCTATGCTGTTGCCTTCCGTTATTGATGACTGTTCTGATGTACCAAAGGTTGTACGTGTTTATTCTGTGTGATACGGCAATAAAAATTTCCAATTATAAAAAAAAAAAAAAAAAAGATCTTGGAGAAATCTCAGATGATCTACAGCTATCAAGTGAATGATAACCAAAAGTAACTGTGATCGGGGGAATAATCCGATGTAGGTTAAAGGGTTCTAATTAGTCTGATATTCTAGTGCACCAGGGAGTGAAACATAATTTTGGCTCGGTTGGCCATACTTCTCTGGGTCTGTACGGACTTGGAATAAGTTCAGGGAAACAATCTCTTATAGCCCCACAAATACAAAACTTTGTAATAAATGCAAGCTACTCGATTAGCAGTGATTCTGAAAACAGTCTTCTTTCATTTACTGGAAAAGTATATAAAGAGTCCAGCTTTGAAGAAACTTAAAAGTAAATGCATTTCAAAGGAACAGCTCCCCTATGAGGAAAGACTAAAGAGGTTAGGACTTTTCAGCTTGGAGAAGAGAAGACTGAGGGGGGATATGATAGAGATGTTTAAAATCATGAGAGGTCTAGAATGGGTAGATGTGAATCGGTTATTTACTCTTTCGGATAGTAGAAAGACTAGGGGGCACTCCATGAAGTTAGCATGTGGCACATTTAAAACTAATCGGAGAAAGTTCTTTTTTACTCAACGCACAATTAAACTCTGGAATTTATTGCCAGAGGACGTGGTTAGTGCAGTCCATTACCTGCTATTAAGTTCACTTAAGGGTAGATTTTAAAAAATTGCGCAAACAAAAGTACGCTGGATTTTATACTTAGCCGCACGTATCTTATAAAATCCGGGGTCGGCACACAAAAGGGGTGCACATTTGTGCAACCTGCGCGCGCCGAGCCCAGCGCGTGCTGCCTGTTCCCTCCGAGGCCGCTCCGATTTTGGAGCGACCTCGGAGTGAACTTTCCTTCGCCCTCCCCCCACCTTCCCCTCCCTAACCCACCCCCTCGACCCTATCTAACGCCCCCCCTTACCTTTATTCCACGATTTACGCCTGCGAAAAGCTGACGTAAATCTGCGCGCGTCGGCCGGCTGCCCCGCTCCTTGTCCTGCTCCGGACCAGCCTCCGGTCCCGGGGGCTGGTCCGGAGGCCGTGGCCACGCCCCCGGGCCGAAACCACGCCCGCATCGCCACCCCCGAAACGCTGCGTCATTCGGCCAAGCTCCCGACACGATCCCTCCCGCCCCTTTTAAAAAAACCCAGGACTTACGTGCATCCCGGGGCTCTGCGCGCGCCGGCGGCCTATGCAAAATAGGCCGCCGGCGCATGAGGGCCCTGCGCGCATAAATCCGCCCGGATTTACGCGCGCAGGGCATTTAAAATCCGCCCTTTAGAGAATAGCCATTGCCATTAGCAATGGTAACATGGGATAGACTTAGTTTTTGGGTACTTGCCAGGTTCTTATGGCCTGGATTGGCCACTGTTGGAAACAGGATGCTGGGCTTGATGAACCCTTGGTCTGACCCAGTATGGCATGTTCTTATGTTTTTAATCCATGCTTTGAGAGTCAGAGCAGCAGTGAAATATTATTTCATAAGGTCAACATTTTGGGTTAAAGCTTTGCAGTCCCACCCTCCCTCTGGTCTGAACTCTACCCGGTCGATTTAGCCTTGCATCACTGGCACCCACCCCCTCCCCCAAAGGCAGGCCATTTTCTCTTCTGCTGCCACCAGAGCCAATCTATCCAGGTAAATAGCAATTCTTTGTAAGAAAACAAAGCACTTTAACTTAAGCCTTAGCAATTTTGAATTCCCAGTATTTAAACAAAACCTGGTGTTCTGCAGTGACCCCCCCTCCTCCCCCTGCCCATACCCCTTCCTGCACAGATTCCTCTCCATTCCCCTCTCCCTGTCCTGACCACAGTCTCCCACTCCCTGCCTAGTATCCCCCTGCTTCCCTCAGACCTGTCTCTGGGGTTCCCAGTGCCCTGGGCAGTCCTTGGGAGCGAGGATGGCCGTGAGGAGGTGGGGAGCCTCCATGATGACATGACTGGCCAGCTGAGCCAGCAGCTGCACAGGGATGGAGGACTCGTGCCACCACAGTGACAGTGAGCAGCTCCGATCCCCAGCCTCCTGATGAGTGGCATCAAAGCCCCGCCCCCTTCCAGGTCTTGCACCCTGTGTGGTGCCCACTCCTCCTCTCCCCTTCCCTGTCCAGCTTTCTTCTGACCCTCTCAGAGCATGAGAGAGGGAGCGAGTGTGTGAGAAAATGAATGTGTGTGTACATGAAAAAGAGGGAAAAGATTATGTGATCCCTTCCACCCCTAATAACCCACCACATTCTCAGAAATGACTGAAAATCAAAAAAAGTTGCCAGGTATGTAGAGCAGGGGATTGTTCAATTTCTTATTAGTTTTAATTTCTTGATGTGTCTGCTGTTTTGAAATATCATATGGGTGTCTGGCAAATTTTAAACCTTTTTATAATAACTTTTAATTATTGGATATTCTATTCATTGGCTGATTTGAAATATATATTTGTAAGGTTTCAGTATTATGATTGCTATTTTATATTTCTTGATTTTGTTGTGTTAAGAGAACATAAGAACATAAGAAAATGCCATACAGGGTCAGACCAAGGGTCCATCAAGCCCAGCATCCTGTTTCCAACAGTGGCCAATCAAGGCCATAAGAAACTGGCAATTACCCAAAAACTAAGTCTATTCCATGTTACCATTGCTAATGGCAGTGGCTATTCTCTAAGTGAACTTAATAGCAGGTAATGGACTTTTCCTCCAAGAACTTATCCAATCCTTTTTTAAACACAGCTATACTAACTGCACTAACCACATTCTCTGGCAACAAATTCCAGAGTTTAATTGTGCGTTGAGTAAAAAAGAACTTTCTCCGATTAGTTTTGAATGTGCCTCATGTTAACTTCATGGAGTGCCCCCTAGTCTTTCTACTATCCGAAAGAGTAAATAACCTATTCACATCTACCCGTTCTAGACCTCTCATGATTTTAAACACTTCTATCATATCCCCCCTCAGTCGTCTCTTCTCCAAGCTGAAAAGTCCTAACCTCTTTAGTCTTTCCTCATAGGATTGATGACATCATATTCTGTGTTGCTAAGGCATCAGATATGGTGATGTCACAGTGGAGGATGTTGCTTGGAGACCAGAAAGTCAAGAGATTATAGGCAACTGTCCTCAGTGCTGAGCTGGGCAAGCAGGGGAGCAGGGGCTATGGAGGATTAGGGTCACCAACCGTTGCCATTTATTCAGAACAGATGAAGCCATTGCTTTATTTTACCTCACTGATTTTCCCAAGAAAAGCAGGACCACAAATCCCACACTGGATCAAGCTGTCCTGATGAAGGAGAGGCAGTGGATAACACCCTGTGCTCAGGGTATTGAATCAGAGCAGACATCCTTGTGCAATGCTGCCAGAGGGGGTGGCTGAAGCCCCTGAGCCTTGGAGGACCTGAAGAAACATTGAATGCAGCAGGAGAGCAGCTGAGAACAGAGCAGCAGGAGCAGCCAATGAAGGTAGGAGTTTTCCAGTTCTCATATATGGAAACACCATTGGTCTTATGGAGGGTAATTCTCAAAGCCATTTGCTGGGTAAGAAAACTGTCATATCTGAAGGTTTCCCCCTTCCTCTGCCAGGCTAGAAGTAGCTGCAGGTTTCCAGAGCTCACAGACTTGTACCTGGGTTAGGTAGAAGTGTTCCCTGGTTGGGGGAAGGGATGGGTATTTAGGTCAGGAGAGGGAAACAGTGCATGTATCAGTGATTACACAGACTATTTTCAGCCTCCTAGGCTGTCGGGGATATCAGGGCTTGGCAATCAGAGGCTTCCCCAGACAGAAGGTGAATAGCTGGAGGGGCAAGGATGAGAACAATGGTAGAGACCCAGAGCTGGACAGGAGCCAGGAGCACAGGAATAAATAAAAGTGCAGGGGCACTGGAACAGGATTAAAAGGCAGGAACAATGGAAAGAAGAATACCAAGCTGGAACACTAAGTTAACTTATTATTTTTACTATTATTATGAATAGTCTCTTTAAAAGTATTGTATTTACTTTTATGATGCTGATATTATGGAATGTGATTGCATATTATTTTATATTATTTTAGGATGATAGGATTGTAGTTTTCAGGCTCTTAGCAATGGTCCCTTAGCAATGGTTACTAGGTGTGTGCAACCCTTTTTTATTAGATGAGTAACACTTTTTAAACCAATTTTTCTGTGTCAGTATTAGCATTGCATTTCAGTAAACAGCACATAGAAAATAATCATATGAGTGACCATGTCGCTCACATGCTTAGCATAGAGGGAACTGGGCTCCTAGGCTGTCAGGGATATCAGAGGCTGCCTCATAGGGAATCTACGTAGCTGGAGAGGCAAGGCTGACGTTAATGGTGCAGACCAAGGGCTGGGCAGGAGCCAGGAGCACAGGAACTAAATAGAAGAGTAAGGGCACTGGAAATAAGAATACTAAGATGGAACTCTAAATTATTATTTCTAAGTTATTATTTGTAATGCTATTAGGACCATTCTGTGTAATGCTATTTTATTTAGGTTTATTATTTGTAAATTGCAAATAATTTTAGGTTTATTATTTGTAATTGCATTTTATTAAGATAGAATATAATTTGATTCTAATTGTTTTAATTGTACACCATTATGAAGTTACAATGGAAATCGCTTATACGGTATACACATTACTATAACCATTACAACACAGGAACATTGGAAAAAAGGTCAGAATATGCAGTCAATGAGAAACTGCCTCCAAGGACAGAGGCCAAGAAGGTTAATTGGACCAGCACATTCTTCCTTCTGAGCATGTTGGGACACTCAGTTTATGTCAGTGCTGGCCCAATCAATTTGTTGCAGAGGCATGTCTAGCTCTCAGAGAATAAAAATGCTAGGACTCTAGAAATGCAGCAGCCTCTGCAGGTCTGGAGTAGGTTCACCTCCAGAAATTCCCAGAGCCATAGGTTCAAACAACTTTGATCCTGATACAATGCTCCCCTTTCCAAAGTGTGACTTCTAGACACACCCAAAGATCTCCGATGTCCCAGGCCCAGTATGGAGAGGTGCAGATAGGTCTTCTCCAGCCATGGAGCCAGGTTTTTCCAACCTGGAATCAGGGCTTGGTCAGTGATTTAGAGCTGGAGTAAGGGCTGGAGAAATTACAGACTTGGTGACAACTGGAGTGAGGTCAGGTGCAGCTGGAGTCTTGGGTACAACTGGAGCAAGAGATGGAACTATGTAGTGAGTTGATGCTGGATTCACCAATGCAGAAACAGGTATTTAATTTGTACTGACAACTAGCATTGGATTCACCAGTGCCAGAGCTAGAATTAAAACTGGAGACAGCTGGAGCCTGATTCATGGACATGAGAACAGGAGCTGAAGGTATAGAGAAAGCCAGAGTTGGACTCATGGATGCAGGAACTGGAGCTGAAACAGTAGAGAGAGCCAGAGCTGGATATTTGGATACAGGAACAGAAGATGAAACCGTATAGTCAGCAAGTATTGACTTTGTCAGTGCAGAGGCAGGCACTGGAGCTGTAGAGACAATTAACGCTGCCTTCACTGGTGCAAAGACAAGAACTGAAGATGCATCTGATACACACTTCATTGCTGCAAAATCAGTGACTGGAGCTATCAAGATTGCTGGTGCTTACTTTACCAGTAGGGATAGGAAGTGGAGTTAAACAGCTGACAAGGAGTTCATTGGTGCAAGAGGAGGCACTTGAGCTATTAAGATGGCTGACTTTAGCAGTGTAAGGGCTGGAAATGCTGAGACGGATGTGACATCTTTGAATTTGCTAGCATGGCCTAAAGTGGAATACTTACTAGAGCAGTTGACATGGCCTGGAATGGAAGCAAAGCAGCTGACTCAGCCTGGAGTGGTTTCACTTTTGCAAGAGCTACAGTTCTGAAAATAGCCAGTACTAGACTGGACAGCTGACCCTGGATTAGATGTAAAATAGAAATGCAGGAACACTGAACCTAAGTAGCAAAACAAGTAGCAAGGCAGGAATTCTGGAACTAGATTGGGAACAGGAGTGGCCTGGATGCCTTGTGCAGGATTGGCTGGAGCCGGAGTGGCCTGGACAGCTGTATCTGGATTGAGTGGAGCCAGAGTGGCTTGGACAGCAGGCATTGGATTGGAGTAGCCTGGTCATAAGTCTTGGGCATAGCCTAGAGTAGAGACTTGGATGTTATATGTGCAAATTGTAGTGGAGCATTGATTGCTGTGGGTATATCCTGGAGTCCAGTCATTGGTACACAGACTGCGGTGGCTAGGACCATCTGAAAATGAATTTCTGGCTTTGCTCACGTGGTCTGGAATATATTCTTTGGGCATGTTGATGCAACCAAGATTGGAATCTCCTCAGTTGCTGGAGCAGCCTGGAGTGGAGCCAGTTTTCACAGTGGAAAAAGGTAAACAGTGATGTGCTTCAGGACCATGCTTTTTTTTTTTTTTAATATATATTTCTTTATTAATTTTCCAAATAAACATAAATAAGGATTTACATACCTTATCATAAGGAATAGCATTCATATTATATAATATATAGCCATATATGTTATTTTAAACATTTATTCTACATAACGTTTTTCCATTTATGCTATATCCTTATTACCATAAAATATTGAGAGACCATTGTAAGAAAATAGAGCATGCATAACTTCAATAAATTCAACTTTTCTGTTTCGATATTTAGAAAGTGATAGGGTATAATTATTTACCTACTGAGTTCACTTCAGAATTCGGTTGCTGTTCTCTTGAAACCAAAAATTTTTCTAACAGATCAGATTCAAAAAATACATAACGTTCTTTATCTATTGACATAACACATTTACGAGGAAATTTAATCAATATCTGCGCGCCCAAGGCACGAACTCTTGGACACATATTCAAAAATTTTTTACGACGCAATTGCGTTGTCCTAACTACATCAGGGTATATCCAGATCTTTTCACCCAAGTACTGTTTATTCCTATTTCTAAGGAAAATTCTTAATATGTTATCTCTCTCAACAGAAGAGGCAAAAGTAACTAATAATATAACCCTCCTCTCTATCTGTTTTTCCTGGGAAGTTTCTAAAAATCCTGTAAGAACTTCTAATGGGGATACTACTGATGGATCATTTTTAGGAATATCTTCCCCCACAGATTTCTTAGAATTATCTGGCACAAAATATGCTTTAATTATATTGGGCATATTAATTGAGGAGAGAGTTAGCACTTCCCGAAAATAATTATTTAATTGTTCAGGACCATGCTTTTTAATATATTTATAAATAATCTGGAAAGAGGTATGACAAGTGAGCTGATCAGACTTGTAGTTGACAGAATTATTCAGAGTAGTTAAATCACAAGCAGATTGTGAAAAATTGCAGGAGGACCTTGTGAGACTGGAAGATTGTGTGTCCATATGGCAGATGAAATATAATGCAGACAAGTGCAAGGTGATGCACATAGGGGTAAAAAGAAAACATCCTGCAGTTACACAATGTTAGGTTTCATTTTAGGAGTTTTCACCCAGGAAAAAGATCTGGGAGTGATAGTTGACATTACATAGAAACTGTAGGCTCAGTGTGCTATGGTGGTGGAAAAAAAAACCAGAATGTTAGAAATTATTAGGAAGGCAATGGCAAATAAGGACATAAGAAATTGCCATGCTTGGTCAAACCAAGGGTCCATCAAGCTCAGCATCCTTTTTCCAACAGAGGCCAATCCAGGCCACAAGAACCTGGCAATTACCCAAACACCAAGAAGATCCCATGCTACTGATGCAATTAATAGCAGTGACTATTCCCTAAGTAAACTTGATTAATAGCGGTTAATGGACTTCTCTTCCAAGAACTTATCCAAACCTTTTTTGAACCCAGCTACACTAACTGCACTAACCACATCCCCCGGCAACAAATTCTAGAGCTTTATTTTGCGTTGAATTTTTCTCTGATTAGTCTTAAATGTGCTATTTGCTAACTTCATAGAATGTCCCCTAGTCCTTCTATTGTTTGAAAGAGTAAATAACCGATTCACAATTACTCATTCAACACCTCTCATGATCTTAAAGACGTCTATCATATCCCCCTTAGCCATCTCTTCTCCAAGCTGAACAGCCATAACCTCTTCAGTCTTTCCTCATACGGGAACTGTTCCATCCCGTTTACCATTTTGGTTGCCCTTCTCTGTACCTTCTCCAAATAAAATGAAGGATGTTAATAATGCTTCTGTATTGTTCCATAGTTAGACTGCACCTTGAATACTGTGTGCAATTCTGGTCACCACATCTCAAAAAATATATAGTTGTACTGGAGAAAGTAAGGAGAAGGGTGACAAAAATGAAGGGGATGGGACATGTCCCCTATGATGAAAGGCTAAAGAGGCTAGGGCTGTTAAGCTTGGAGAAGAGATGGCTGAGGGGGAATATGTCATGAAAGGACTTGAACAGGTAAATGCAAAACTATTATTTACTCCTTCAGATAATGCAAGGACTAATGGGCACTCCATGAAGTTATCAAGTAGCACATTTAAAACAAATTGGAGAAAATTATTTTCATTCAATGCACAATCAAGCTCTGGAATTCATTGCTAGAGGATGTGGTTCAGGCAACTAGTGTAGATGGGTTTAAGAAACATTTGGATAAGTTTCTGGAGGAGAAGTTCATAAAATGCTTTTAGTTAATAGGGAATAGCCACTGCTTCTTTCCAGCATTAGTAACATGGTATCTATTTTATGTTTGGGTACTTGCCGGGTACCTGAGACTTGGATTGGTCACTGTTGGAGACAGGATAATGGGCTTGATGGACCCTTGGTCTGACCCAGTATCTCACTCTCTATAGGATTTAATGTGGACCAGTTATTTACCTAGTCCTGCACATGTTAAGGAGGTGTAGAAAGGTCACTCCTTCATATACCCTATGCCTCACCTTGAATTCATGGGAGCGTGTATCCTCACTTGACCTGGATCCCATTCAGGGAAATGGCTTCACTCCCCAGTAGACTCTTCCTGGGCTCCCACTAGGTAAAGTCTTGGGTGGGGCTATTGGGTCAAGCTTCTGCTTCTCTCTAGGGAAACCCCAAATCCCAGTTGAGTCCCTATCCCGCTCTGTGTTCCAATTCTTCTCCACCTGGACTCTCTGGACATTATTTGCTGCTCCAGAGATGGCCTTTTTTTGTTTTTTCTTTTAGTCATTGGACAACTCACCCTCCTCCAGGCTTGCATTCTGTCTGAACTGTTGCCAAAGCATTTTCTGACTCTTCCATGCCGTCTCTACCTGCAACACCTGCCTCTGGCAATTTTGTAGTGGTTGAGAGCCCGTGACTCCACTAGGGAGCAGGCCCGGTGGGCGGTGCCTGGCAAGAAAAGGGGGAGCACAGTATGTGCGGCCCCCATTTCCACTAGACGCCGCCGGCCAGGTTTCGTTTCCCTCCACCCTCCCACTAAGTTTAAAGTGGGAGATGGTACTTTAGGAACCTGTCACAGCCCTTGGCGTTGTGGCGCAGTGACCAGCAAAGCGACCCCCCCTCCCATATGCGTTACAAAGGGCACAGGCAGGGGGCCAGCGGGCCCAGGAGCACAGGAACAGGCAACTCTGACTGGGCCAGCGGCCCGACAGGTCCAGCACAGACTCTCGACACTTTGATGGCCATGAGGGGAGAGTGAGAGGAGGATTAGTGAGGCGCTTAGTCCAATCGACCCTGACTTCTACGGTCAGGTCACCAGCAATGACACTGTGACTTCGGCCGGGGGGTGTACACGCGCATCAGCGGAATTATGGACTTGGCAGCGGGGGCAGTAATAGGGGCCGGCCAATGGCATTGATAGCCCCTGTCACATGGTAAGGGCAAAGGGCAACCAGCGCCATTTTGATTAGTAGCAGCCGACGACCAGAGAGGAGGACAATGCTTCCGGGACCCCCGCTGAACAACCAGGGACTTTAAGCAAGTTTTTTTTTTTTTTTTGGGGGGGGGGGATTGTAAATAATTAGATCTGAAGGGTTGGGGTGGGTTTGGGGTTTTTTTTTTTCCTATGTACCCTTTCTCTCCACCCCCCAAAAAAATAAGAAAACCACACAACATTTTGTGGGGTTTTCCTATCATTTTCAAGGTCCCCCGATACATGATGAGTTTTGAAATATCGTACATTTCAATTCGTTGAAAAATGAATGCACATCCCTAGTGAATAGACGTAGCATTTCTACTGCCCACATTGTGTTTGTGCGCCCTACAGCACCTTTCTCTGATCTCTCTGAAGTGCAGTTGTCTGGGCTCTCTGCATTGTCTTCTGCTGGTTCCTCTGCAGCACAGCACTCTGGGCTCCCGGTAATGCTCCTCTCTTAGCTCTCTGCAATGTCTCTGACTGGCTTCTCTGTAGCACCTCTTCCTGTATTCTCTGCATTGTCTTCCGCTGGTTCCTCTGCAGCACAGCACTCTGGGCTCCCGGTAATGCTCCTCTCTTAGCTCTCTGCAATGTCTCTGACTGGCTTCTCTGTAGCTCCTCTTCCTATATTCTCTGCATTGTCTTCCGCTGGTTCCTCTGCAGCACAGCACTCTGGGCTCCCGGTAATACTCCTCTCTTAGTTCTCTGCAATGCCTCTGACTGGCTTCTCTGTAGCACCTCTTCCTGTACTCTCTGCATTTTCTCCAACTGGCTCCTCTGCAGTGCCTCTTTCTGGGTTTTCGACAGCACCTCTCTCGGTACCTATGCAGAGCCTTCCTCAAGCCAGTCCATGCTGCTTCCAATCAGTCACTCAGTACTGCACTCTTCTGCATGGCCTCTGATGCCTTTATTCTCAGGTCAGGCTGTAAAGCTTCACACTGAGCTCTCACATCCTGTTTCTTCAGATGTCTCATTTTCTTTTTGCAAATCAGGTTTCTCTTCTGCCTCCTGTTCTGGTGGTGCACTCCATAGTTTCATGCCAGTTTTTCCTGTTGCATCATCCACAGGCTTTTCTCTATATTCATTATTACTGTTCCTTTTCTAATCCTCTGCATCTGTGTTCACTTCTATTGCATTAAGTTCTGACTGCACTCTTCTCATATTGGCTCTTCAGAGCAGAGCTGTTGCTTTGCTCTGTTTAAAGTAGATGTCCAGACAATCTGGCATCTGCTAGCATAGTTTTGCACTTGTCTCTGTCCTTTCAAGAGCCTTTGACCCATCACTAGATGTGCTTGTTTCTGGAGATCCACATCCTCTTCAAGCACACAGCAACTCAGGTACTTTACCTTCACTTGTCAGGGACCACAATCTGTCCAAACACAGTCTCTGTTCAACTATTTCTCGTCTCTATTTTTTTCCTCAAAGGCAAAAAGATTAAAAAAATCCTTCTTTCCCAGCTTTAACATATTTACTTTTTTCTCTCTATCTAAGGTTGAGCTAATCTCCTTGGCCTGATTTATTACTATCTTAACTCCCTAAAGTCCCTCAAGGACTTCTCTCTGCTTTAGCCAAAAAACATTTTTTTTCTGTTGTCTCTTCTTTGAGTCCATTGCTTTACTTCTTCAGAGCTCTGGTACATACTGCAGCACTGTTTTGTCTTCAAACTGTTTCTTTGGCAGGTCACACATACAAATAGACATTTCTTTTTCTGATTTCTCCTCTTGGAAACTTGGGTTTCTGTGTGGCCTGAAACTGACATCATATGTGGGGTGAGCGAGCAACTTTGTTAGGCGGAAGACACAGATGCTCAGCATTTGAGTATTTCTTCATTCAATTCAAACTTTGTTTCTTTCATTCAATCAGCAAACAATATTAGCCTGCCTGTCCTCTTCTAGCAGTGCACTCATACATAGACATTTAGTCATCTACTTACCTTCTTCTAGCAGGGTACTTCACAATACCTTAATAAACAGCTGTATGTGAGAGCTCCTCTCCTGGAAACTTGCATAGACTCAGTCTCTTATCCTGCCGGAGCACGGTCCTGCCCCAGAGCTCTCGCTCTCTGTAGGATTTATGGTGCACCAGGCATCTAGCCTGGTCTTGCACAGGTAAAGGAAGGATTGTAAAGTCACTCCTTCACAAGTGATTTGAAAAAACTGGAAGATATGTCAAGGCTTCTCCACATTAATTTCAGTTCTAAGGAATGCAATATCTAGCAGTTGAGGAACAAAATCCATAAGCTGTAAATCATTTAGAAGGGTAAAAGTGGACAAGAGATCTTGGAGAAATCTCAGATGATCTGCAGATATCCAGCGAATGGAAACCAAATGTAGCTGTGTGTGTAACTACAGATTTGGAATAAGTTCAGGGAAGAATCTATTATACTCCAACAAATATGAAACTGTGTAATGCATCCATGCTATTCATATAACTGTGATTCTGATAAAAGTATTTTATTTACCAGAAAAGTATGTAAAATGTCTGGTTCTGAAGAAACATTAAAGTAAATGCATTTCAATCCAAGCTTTGAGTCAGTCAGAGCAGCAGTAAAATATTATTTCATAAGGGCATGAATTTGCGTTAAGCTGTGCAGCGCCTTCCTCTGGTCTCATCTCTAGCCTGATTGCTGGCAGCCCCCCTCCACCTTGTCTGTTGCTGAGCTTCCTGGTTTCCTAGGGAGCATGGGTGATCATGGGGGAGGGGATTCTGGGATGGCAGGACTGGCCAGCTGAGTCAGCAGGTGCAGAGGGAGGGAGGGAGGGGGCTCATGAGACTACAGAGATTGCATGCAGTGCCGGGGGTATCAAAGCCCCTTCCCCCTCCAGCCCTTCTACCCTTTGAGGTTACCCTTGCCTATTCAGTGTTAGCTCCCTCTCTCCCTCCTCCCTGTCCAGCATCTTTCTGATGTAAGCATGTGTGTGAGTATAGGAGAAAGAGGAAAAAGATTGTGTGACCCCTTCCACCCACTAATCCACAACATTTTCAGGGTGACTGAAAATCAAAAAGGTCCCAGGGATGGAAAGCAGGGGATTTTTTTTTTAATCCTTTTTAGTTTAATTATTGGGTGTTTTATGATGTGTCTGCTGTTCTGAAATATTTTATGAGTGTTTGGAAAATGTAAAATGATTTGATATGAATTTTTAATTATTAGATATTCTATTCATTGGCTGTTTGGAAATATTTATTTGTAAGTGTGGCGCCCCCTCAAGTATTATGCTGCCAAGGGAGAGGAGCTGCACAAGAAGAATAACCCCCACCTGCACCCGTGGGTATGAGTATCAGAGTAGGGGGTTGCGGGTTACGTTAGCATCTCTGGGATAAATGATCCAAATGCCCCGACCCATCTCTTCTAGGGGTCTCTGTGGTTCTCACCCCATACCTGGGAACAGTGCACAGCACAAAAATCACCACTTTACTGTATACATTAACTTCTTTAACTATTAACAGATACACAGAACACTACACAAATGATAAAGCAGAAGGAGGGAAAATAATTATTAATAGCACGCATCCATAAGCCTAACAATCACAATTTGGCCAAATATTGCTCTGATAAATTAAGCAACCTGCCCACTAAACCAGGGCTATGAGTAACTTGAATTTTCAGTAGCAGACTGTGGATTCTCCTGTTCAGACTGCCCTCTGTCAAACCTTATGGTTACCCAAGACCTTAAGGGTAAATGTCATACCAGTGCACAAAATAAATGGTATACTGTTACTTTCATTAGTCCCCAGTCCAAGGAGTGTATACACCAAAAAAAGGAAAATCACAAGAACAGTGGGCCCGAATATCAGTAAGAAAGTGGTTGTTAAATCTTAATCAGTGCAGGCTGTATAAGTTGAGAAAGTATTGGCAATCTCTGGGAAAACTCCACTCTTATAGAGGCTCCAACACAGAGGAAACAAGAGAAAGTCTGGGCAGGTCTCTACTTGGTAGCAAACAGCAGGGGTTTATCTTGCAACTCCCTGATGCAACCGTCTGGGGCCCAGAAAGACAGCAGGAATTGGTGTACTGTGCTGAGCAAATGAGGATTACTTAGCTGGACTAGGTCCTGCAGGAAGGGGACGTCAACTCTCAGCTCCTGGACTCTCCTTCTGCTGTGCTCTGTCTCCTGGTAGCCATGGGTGAAGGGTAAGGAGGGATCCTAGCCCAAGCACAGCTTTCTGCTTTCTTTCCCCTGCTGATCCCTCTCTCTGATCTCACATGCAGCCTCGGGCCTTTTTTTCTTGCTCCTCACTGATTGGTCTGACATTCTCGCCTCTCTCTGGGTAGTAAGCTTGCTCCCCATTGGCTCAGTTTAGGAACTGAACCCCCTGTGCCTCTTGTAACCCAATAACAGCTGCTTTTTGGAACAGCACAAGTCTCATGCTGGATTTAAACTGTAACAGTTTTATTAGGACATCTCTCTGCTCCACAGGGAAAACAGTGCACAGTTGTCCCCTTGCTGCAAATCTGGAATACAGTTGTCACCAGTCTAGTTATTATCGTGTCCTTTTATTTTTTCTGACCCTGGGTTACACCCTACCTCCCTGCACCAGGTAATGTCTGGGGGGAAGAGACCCAAATCAGGCAGTCCGGCAACATAAGGTTTCAGTATTATGGGAGCTGTTTTATATTTCTTGATTTTGTTGTGTTGTGAGGATTGATGACATCATAATCTATGTTGCTAAGGCATCAGATGTGGTGATGTCACAGTGGAGGATGTTGCTTGGAGACCAGAAAGTCAAGAGATTATAGGCACTGTCCTCAGTGCTGAGCTGGGCAAGCAGGTGAGCAGGGGCTATGGAGGATTAGGGCCACCAAATGGCACCATTTATTCAGAACAGGTCAACCCATTGCTTTATTTTACCTGACTGATTTTCCCAAGAAAAGCAGGACCACAAATCCCACACTGGATCAAGCTGTCCTGATGAAGGAGAGGCAGTGGATAACCTCCTGTGCTCAGGGTATTGAATCAGAGCAGACATCCTTGTGCAATGCTGCCAGAGGGGGTGGCTGAAGCCACCTGAGACTTGGAGGACCTGAAGAAACATTGAATGCAGCAGGAGAGCAGCTGAGAACACTGCAGCAGGAGCAGCCAATCAAGGTAGGAGTTTTCCAGTTCTCATATATGGAAACACCATTGGTCTTATGGAGGGTAATTCTCAAAGCCATTTGCTGGGTAAGGTAACTGTCATGTCTGAAGGTTTCCCCCTTCCTCTGCCAGGCTAAACGTATCTGCAGGTTTCCAGAGCTCACAGACTTGTTTGTACCTGAGTTAGGTAGAAGTGTCCCTGGTTGGGGAAGAGATGGGTATTTAGGTCAGGAGAAGGAAACAGTGTATGTATCATTGATTACACATACTGTGGCAGATTTTCAAAGGCTATGCGCGTAACCTGAGAAAATCTGCCCCTGCGTGCGCCGTGCCTATTTTTCATAGGCTCAGCGGCGCGTGTAAGCCCCGGGTTGCGCATATGTTCTGGGGCTTCGAAAAGGGGCGGGAAGCTGGTGAGTCCGGGGGTGTGTCGGCGGTCCATGGGTGGGGCCAAACCCCCCGGCACAGCGGCCTGTGCTTGGGGGATGGAGAGCCGGCGCATGCTAATTACGCCTGCTTCGGGCAGGTGTAACTTTTGAAATAAAGGTAGGGGGGACGATTTAGTTAGGGCTGGGAGCTGGGTGGAAAAAAGTTCCCTTCGAGGCCGCTCCAATTTCAGAGCGGCCTCGGAGGGAACGGGGAAAGCCATCAGGGCTCCCCTCGGGCTCGGCGCGCGCAAGGTGCACATGTGTACACCCCCATGCACGCGCCTGAACCCGGACTTTATAACATGCGCAAGGCAGCGCGCGCATGTTATAAAATCGGGTGTAGATTTGTTCACACCGGGTTGCGCGAACAAATTACACCCGCGCATAGATTTTAAGATCTGGCCCACTATTTTCAGCCTCCTAGGCTGTCGGGGATATCAGGGCTTGGCAATCAGAGGCTTCCCCAGACAGAAGGTGAATAGCTGGAGAGGCAAGGATGTGAACAATGGTAGAGACCAAGAGCTGGACAGGAGCCAGGAGCACAGGAATAAATAAAAATGCAGGGGCACTGGAATATGCTAGTAACAGCAGTGGGTATTTTCTAAGTCATTTGAAGTCCTCTTCCTTCATTTTAAATTTCAAAATCTAAAACCAGCAGATGTTGACATTCATGTTTATGGACATTCTGTGATCACCGATTTTCAAATTTACCTTTACCAGATTTCTCCTTGGTGACTATTGTCTGTATATGCAGGGGTCTTTATTTTTATTTCAAATCCAGTAACTGGTAGCCAAATGTAAGTGGTGTAAGGGGGCATAATCCCCTGTAGATTAAAGGATTCTAATTATTCAGAGGTTGATCAGAAGTTCCAGTGGACCGGGGGTGAAGCATTATCTTGGCTCGCCTGCCCATACGTCTCTGGGTCTGGCTGAAACTCTCTATGTAAAAACAGATTTGGAATAAGTTCAGAGATAAAATCTCTCAAACTCTCACCAGTATCTTCTCCAACGCTCTTCTCCAATCACCAGAGTGATTGGAGAAGAGCGTTGGTGTTCCCGCTTCACAAGAGTGGGAACAGAGAAGAGGCTGGTAACTACAGACCGGTTAGCCTCACTTCGGTGGTGGGAAAAGTAATGGAGTCACTGTTAAAAGAGATAATAGTAAACTATCTACAGTCGGGAGAATTGCTGGACCAGAGGCAGCATGGATTCACCAGGGGAAGATCCTGTCAGACAAATCTGATTGACTTTTTTGATTGGGTAACCAAGGAATTGGATCAAGGAAGAGCGCTCAATGTCATCTACTTAGATTTCAGCAAAGCTTTTGATACGGTTCCGCACAGGAGACTGGTGAATAAAACGAGAAGCTTAGGAGTGAGTGCTAAGTTGGTGACCTGGATTGCAAACTGGTTGACGGACAGAAGACAATGTGTGATGGTAAATGGAACTTTCTCTGAAGAGAGAGCGGTGTTAAGTGGTGTACCGCAAGGATTGGTGTTGGGACCGGTCCTGTTCAATATCTTTGTGAGCGACATTGCGGAAGGGATAGAAGGTAAGATTTGTCTTTTTGCGGATGACACTAAGATCTGCAACAGAGTGGACACGCCGGAAGGAGTGGAGAGAATGAGACGGGATTTAAGGAAACTGGAAGAGTGGTCGAAGATATGGCAGCTGAGATTCAATGCCAAGAAGTGCAAAGTAATGCATATGGGGAATGGAAATCTGAATGAACTGTATTCGATGGGGGGGGAAAGGCTGATGTGCACGGAGCAGGAGAAAGACCTAGGGGTTATAGTGTCTAATGATATGAAGTCTGCGAAACAATGCGACAAGGCGATAGCAAAAGCCAGAAGAATGCTGGGCTGCATAGAGAGAGGAATATCGAGTAAGAAAAGGGAAGTGATTATCCCCTTGTACAGGTCCTTGGTGAGGCCTCACCTGGAGTACTGTGTTCAGTTCTGGAGACCGTATCTACAAAGAGACAGAGACAAGATGGAAGCGGTACAGAGAAGGGCGACCAGAAAGGTGGAGGGTCTTCATCGGATGTCATACGAAGAGAGATTGAAGAATCTGAATATGTACACCCTGGAGGAAAGGAGGAGCAGGGGTGATATGATTCAGACCTTCAGATACTTGAAAAACTTTAACGATCCAAAGACAACGACAAACCTTTTCCACCAGAAAAAAATCAGAAGAACCAGGGGTCACGAGCTGAGGCTCCAGGGAGGAAGACTAAGAACCAATGTCAGGAAGTATTTCTTCACGGAAAGGGTGGTGGATGCTTGGAATGCCCTTCCGGAGGAAGTGGTGAAGTCCAAAACTGCGAAGGACTTCAAAGGGGCGTGGGATAAACCCTGTGGATCCATCAAGTCTAGAGGGCGTGAATAAAGTGGAGGCAGCAAAACACTGCACGGAGTGGCAGTAGCCACAGAGGCATTCACGGAGCGGGATGCCAGTGGCCAGTAGTTAGTGTTCCACCTTCACGGAGCGGAAGGATGGAGGGCTGCTATCTCCAAAAAAAAATAAAAAAAACAAACAAAAAATAATAACGGGTGGGTAAGAGTATGGGGCAAGGGTGTGGCCTGCTTGTTACAGCAGTTGCTACCCCTAATTGAGCTGGAGGTCACTTGGATGCAGATACGGCGCTGCTCTCTAAATTGGTGGTGGGGTGGAGGGGAATTAGGGCTGGAGGGTACTGGAATCCAATAGTAACAGGTGGGAGAGAGAAAAAGGGAAATAAAAATGGATAAAGTGCGTAGCTTGCTGGGCAGACTGGATGGGCCGTTTGGTCTTCTTCTGCCGTCATTTCTATGTTTCTATGTATCAAACTTTGTATTAAATCCTTACTATTCAATTAGCAGTGATTGAGAAAAAAAGTCTTCTGTTATTTTCTGGAAAAGTATGCGAAAAGTCCAGGTTTGTAGAACTTCAAAGTAAATGCATTTCAATCCATGAATTGAGACAGTCAGAGCAACACTGAAATATTCTTTCATAATTTGCTTGCATTGCTGGCAGCCCCTCCCCCTTTGATTGTTGCTGGGCTGCCCAGTGCTCTGGGCAGTCCTGGGGGATATGGCTGGCCGGGGGGGGGGTGCTCCTGGGATATCATGAATGGCCAGCTGAGCCAGAAACTGCATAGGGATGAAGGAGGGCTCATGCCACTACAGTGATTGAGAGTAGCACTAGCACCCACCCACCTGATGAGGGGTATCATAAGCCCTCACCCCTCCAGCCTTACTCCCTCTGTGGTTGCCAACTCCTCTTCATATTCCTGAATCCTTCTCTCCTCTCTGCTCTGCTCAGCATCCTCAGACCATCTCAAGGCATGTGGGAGAGGGGAATGTGTATGAGAAAATGAATGTGTGAGTATAGGAGAAAGAGGAAAAAGATTGTGTGACCCCTTCCACCCACTAATCCATGACATTCTCAGGGTGACTGAAAATCAAAATGTTCCCAGGAACACAAAGCAGGGGATTTTTTAAAATCCTTATTAGTTTTAATTATTGGGTGTTATTTGATGTGGCTGATGTTTTTAAATATTTTATGAGTGTTTGGGAAATTTAAAATGATTTTATTTGAATTTTTAATTATTGGATATTCTATTCTTTGGCTGTTTGGAAATATTTATTTGTAAGGTTTTAATTTTATGATTGCTATTTTATATTTCTTGATTTTGTTGTGTTATGAGGATTGCTTCTGCCATAATTAAAAGAATGTAATATCCCTTTAAGTAGGGAAAAAAAGACCTCGGAACCCAAGTGTAAGTTTTGTACAAAACTTATATACATTACGGGTAGGTCAATCATCGGTCTTTAGAAACCCTCCCCAAGTGCCTTTATTACTATGTTTATTTTTGTTTAATATATTTTTCTTTTTTATAAAAATCACTGTTTAATTCTTCCTGTGATATCCAAATGAAATCTTTTTCATAAAACTTCCTCATCTGAAATAATGCAAAGCTTTCTGATAAGTTCACATTTTTTTAGGCTCAAACATTTTTTGAAAAACCAAAACTTATCTTGAGGTCTCAAAAGACTGTTGGCTGTTGACTTGAAACCAATCTCACTCGATAGCCTGCATGAAAATTCAGTGAATGAAACGTATGGGATTCTTCATACCAGAGGTCACTCCACGCAACCACGCGTATTATAGATCAAATGCGGACGTTAGCTAGCGTTTCGCTGTTAAGCTGTTTCAAGGCAATAGCATATTTATGGTTTTGATCCAACACATTCTTACTTCACTTCTTGCGGTTCATTCCTTGCAAGTTCATAAATATGCTATTGCCTTGAAACAGCTTGCTAATGGCGGCATTTGCTCTATAATATGAGTGGTTGCATGGAGTGACCTCGGGTATGAGTAACAATTTTTTAAACATAAGAACATAAGAAATTGCAATACTGGGTCAGACCAAGGGTCCATCAAGCCCAGCATCCTGTTTCCAACAGAAGCCAAACCAGGCCACAAGAACCTGGCAATTACCCAAACAATAAGAAGCTCCCATGCTGCTGATACAATTAATAGCAGTGGCTATTCCCTAAGTAAAATTGATTAACAGCCGTTAATGGACTTCTCTTCCAAGAACTTATCCAAACCTTTTTTGAACCCAGCTACACTAACTGCACTAACCACATCCTCTGGCAACAAATTCCATAGGTTACTTGGACAAGCACGTTCTTCCTTCTGAGCATGTTGGGACACTCAGTTTATGTCAGTGCTGGCCCAATCAATTTGTTGCAGAGGCATGTCTAGCTCTCAGAGAATAAAAATGCTAGGAGTCTAGAAATGCAGCAACCTCTGCAGGTCTGGATTAGGTTCACCACCTGAAATTCCCAGACCCATAGGTTCAAACAACATTGATCCTGATACAATACTCCCCTTTCCAAAGTGTGACTTCTAGACACACCCAAAGATCTCCGATGTCCCAGGCCCAGTATGGAGAGGTACAGATAGGTCTTCTCCAGCCATGGAGCCAGATTTTTCCAACCTAGAATCAGGGCTTGGTGATTTGGAGCTGGAGTAAGGGCTGGAGAAATTACAGACTTGGTGACAACTGGAGTGAGGTCAGGTGCAGCTGGAGTCTTAGGAACAACTGGAGCAAGAGATGGAACTATGTAGCAGGTTGATGCTGGATTCACCGATGCAGAAACAGGTATTGAATCTGTACTGACAACTAGCATTGGAGTCACCATTGCCAGAGCTAGAACTGAAACAGTAGAGAGAGCCAGAGCTGGATATTTGGACACAGGAACAGGAGTTGAAACTGAATAGTCAGCAAGTATTGACTTTGTCAGTGCAGAGGCAGGCACTGGAGCTGTAGAGACAATTTGTGCTGCCTTCACTGGTGCAAAGACAAGAACTGAAGATGAAGATGCATCTGATACGCACTTTATTGCTGCAAAAGCAGTGACTGGAGCTATCAAGATTGCTAGTGCTTACTTTACCAGTAGGGATAGGAACTGGAATTTAAGCAGCTGACAAGGAGTTCATTGGTGGAAAAGGAGGCCCTGGAGCTATTAAGATGGCTGACTTTAGCAGTATAAGGGCTGGAAATGCTGAGACGGATGTGACATCTTTGAATTTGCTAGCATGGCCTGAAGTGGAATACTTACTAGAGCAGTTGACATGGCCTGGAATAGAAGCAAAGCAGCTGACTCAGCCTGTAGTGGTTTCCCTTTTCCAAAAGCTGGAGCTCTGAAAATAGCCAGTACTAGACTGGACAGCTGACACTGGATTAGATGTAAAATAGCAATGCAGGAACACTGAACGTAAGTAGCAAAGCACGTAGCAAGGCAGGAATTCTGGAACCAGAATGGGAGCAGGAGTGGCCTGGATGGCTATTGCAGGATTGGCTGGAGCCAGATTGGCCTGGACAGCTGTATCTGGATTGGGTGGAGCCAGAGTGGCCTGGATAGCAGGCATTGGATTGAAGTGGCCTGGTCATAAGTCTTGGGCATAGCCTAGAGTAGAGACTTGGATGCTATATGTGCAAATTGTAGTGGAGCATTGATTGCTGTGGGTGTATCCTGGAGTCCAGTCATTGGTACACAGAATGAGGTGGCTAGGACCATCTGAAAATGAATTTTTAACTTTGCTCACGTAGTCTGGAATATATTCTTTGGGCATGTTGAAGCAGCCAAGATTGGAATCTCCTCAGTTGCTGGAGCAGCCTGGAGTGGAGCCAGTTTTCACAGTGGGAAAAGGTAAATGATGTGCTTCAGGACCATGCTTTTTAATATATTTATAAATAATCTGGAAAGAGGTTTGACAAGTCAGGTGATCAGACTTGCAGTTGACAGAATTATTCAGAGTAGTTAAATCACAAGCAGATTGTGTGTCCATATGGCAGATGAAATATAATGCAGACAAGTGCAAGTTGATGCACATAGGGGTAAAAAGAAAACATGCTGCAGTTACACAATGTTAGGTTTCATTTTAGGAGTTTTCACCCAGGAAAAAGATCTGGGGGTGATAGTTGACATTACGTTGAAACTGTAGGCTCAGTGTGCTATGGTGGTGAAAAAAACAAACAGAATGTTAGAAATTTTTAGGAAGGCAATGGCAAATAAAACAAAGGATGTTAATAATGCCTCTGTATTGTTCAATAGTTAGACTGCACCTTGAATACTGTGTGCAATTCTGGTCACCACATCTCAAAAAAATATATAGTTGCACTGGAGAAAGTATGGAGAAGGGCATCCAAAATGATAAAGGGGAAGGGACGTCTCCCCTATGAGGAAAGGCTAAAGAGGCTAGGGCTGATAAGCTTGGAGAAGAGATGGCTGAGGGAAAATATGTCATGAAAGGACTTGAACAGGTAAATGCAAAACTATTATTTACTCCTTCAGATAATGCAAGGACTAATGGGCACTGGATGACGTTATCAAGTAACACAATTAAAACAAATTGGAGACAATTATTTCTCATTCAATGCACAATCAAGCTCTGGAATTCATTGCTAGAGGAAGTGATTCAGGCAATTAGTGTAGATGGGTTTAAAAAAGGTTTGGATAAATTCCTGGAGGAGAAGTCCATAAACTGTTATTAGTTAATAGGGAATAGCCACTGCTTCTTTCCAGCATGAGTAACATGGTATCTATTTTATGTTTGGGTACTTGCCAGCTACCTGAGACTTGGATTGGTCACTGTTGGAGACAGGGTAATGGGGCTTGATGGACCCTTGGTCTGACCCAATATGGCATATTTATGTTCTTATGTTCTTGTCCTGCTCAGCAGATTCCTGCCCACAGAGCTCTCTCTCTATAGGATTTAATGTGGACCAGTTATTTAGCCTAGTGCTGCACAGGTTAAGGAGGTGTAGAAAGGTCACTCCCTCATATATCCTATGCCTCACCTTGAATTCATGGGAGCGTGCATCCTCACTTGACCTGGATCCCATTTAGGGAAATGGCTTCACTCCCTAGTAGCCCCTTCCTAGGCTCCCAATGGGTAGTCTTGGGTAGGGCTATTGGGTCAAGCTTCCCCTTCTCTCTAGGGAAACCCCAAATCCAAATTGAGTCCCTATCCCGCTCTGTGTTCCAATTCTTCTCCACCTGGACATTCTGGAAATTATTTGGGTGCTCCAGTGATGGCCTTTTTTTGTTTTCTTTTTCAGTCATTGCACAACTCACCCTCCTCCAGGCTTGCATTCTGTCTCAACTGTTGCCAAAGCATTTTCTGACTCATCCATGCCGTCTCTACCTGCAACACCTGCCTCTGGCAATTTTATAGTGGTTGTGTCTGTGCGCCCTACAGCACCTTTCTCTGACCTCTCTGAAGTGCAGTTGTCTGGGATCTCCTCATTGTCTTCCGCTGGTTCCTCTGCAGCACAGCACTCTGGGCTCCTGGTAATGCTCCTCTCTTAGTTCTCTGCTATGCCTCTGACTGGCTTCTCTGTAGCACCTCTTCCTGTATTCTCTGCATTGTCTTCTGCTGGTTCCTCTGCAGCACAACACTCTGGGCTCCTGGTAATACTCCTCTCTTAGTTCTCTGCAATGCCTCTGACTGGCTTCTCTGTAGCTCCTCTTCCTGTATTCTCTGCATTGTCTTCCGCTGGTTCCTCTGCAGCACAACACTCTGGGCTCCTGGTAATACTCCTCTCTTAGTTCTCTGCAATGCCTCTGACTGGCTTCTCTGTAGCATCCTCTTCCTGTATTCTCTGCATTGTCTTCCGCTGGTTCCTCTGCAGCACAACACTCTGGGCTCCCGGTAATACTCCTCTCTTAGTTCTCTGCAATGCCTCTGACTGGCTTCTCTGTAGCTCCTCTTCCTGTATTCTCTGCATTGTCTTCCGCTGGTTCCTCTGCAGCACAAGCACTCTGGGCTCCTGGTAATACTCCTCTCTTAGTTCTCTGCAATGCCTCTGACTGGCTTCTCTGTAGCTCCTCTTCCTGTATTCTCTGCATTGTCTTCCGCTGGTTCCTCTGCAGCACAACACTCTGGGCTCCTGGTAATACTCCTCTCTTAGTTCTCTGCAATGCCTCTGACTGGCTTCTCTGTAGCTCCTCTTCCTGTATTCTCTGCATTGTCTTCCGCTGGTTCCTCTGCAGCACAACACTCTGGGCTCCTGGTAATACTCCTCTCTTAGTTCTCTGCAATGCCTCTGACTGGCTTCTCTGTAGCTCCTCTTCCTGTATTCTCTGCATTGTCTTCCCTGGTTCCTCTGCAGCACAACACTCTGGGCTCCTGGTAATACTCCTCTCTTAGTTCTCTGCAATGCCTCTGACTGGCTTCTCTGTAGCTCCTCTTCCTGTATTCTCTGCATTGTCTTCCGCTGGTTCCTCTGCAGCACAACACTCTGGGCTCCTGGTAATGCTCCTCTCTTAGTTCTCTGCAATGCCTCTGACTGGCTTCTCTGTAGCACCTCTTCCTGTATTCTCTGCATTGTCTTCCGCTGGTTCCTCTGCAGCACAACACTCTGGGCTCCTGGTAATACTCCTCTCTTAGTTCTCTGCAATGCCTCTGACTGGCTTCTCTGTAGCTCCTCTTCCTGTATTCTCTGCATTGTCTTCCGCTGGTTCCTCTGCAGCACAGCACTCTGGGCTCCTGGTAATACTCCTCTCTTAGTTCTCTGCAATGCCTCTGACTGGCTTCTCTGTAGCACCTCTTCCTGTATTCTCTGCATTGTCTTCCGCTGGTTCCTCTGCAGCACAGCACTCTGGGCTCCTGGTAATACTCCTCTCTTAGTTCTCTGCAATGCCTCTGACTGGCTTCTCTGTAGCACCTCTTCCTGTATTCTCTGCATTGTCTTCTGCTGGTTCCTCTGCAGCACAGCACTCTGGGCTCCCTGGTAATACTCCTCTCTTAGTTCTCTGCAATGCCTCTGACTGGCTTCTCTGTAGCACCTCTTCCTGTATTCTCTGCATTGTCTTTCTGCTGGTTCCTCTGCAGCACAGCACTCTGGGCTCCTGGTAATGCTCCTCTCTTAGTTCTCTGCTATGCCTCTGACTGGCTTCTCTGTAGCACCTCTTCCTGTATTCTCTGCATTGTCTTCCGCTGGTTCCTCTGCAGCACAGCACTCTGGGCTCCTGGTAATGCTCCTCTCTTAGTTCTCTGCAATGCCTCTGACTGGCTTCTCTGTAGCACCTCTTCCTGTATTCTCTGCATTGTCTTCCGCTGGTTCCTCTGCAGCACAACACTCTGGGCTCCTGGTAATACTCCTCTCTTAGTTCTCTGCAATGCCTCTGACTGGCTTCTCTGTAGCTCCTCTTCCTGTATTCTCTGCATTGTCTTCCGCTGGTTCCTCTGCAGCACAACACTCTGGGCTCCTGGTAATACTCCTCTCTTAGTTCTCTGCAATGCCTCTGACTGGCTTCTCTGTAGCTCCTCTTCCTGTATTCTCTGCATTGTCTTCCGCTGGTTCCTCTGCAGCACAGCACTCTGGGCTCCTGGTAATACTCCTCTCTTAGTTCTCTGCAATGCCTCTGACTGGCTTCTCTGTAGCTCCTCTTCCTGTATTCTCTGCATTGTCTTCCGCTGGTTCCTCTGCAGCACAACACTCTGGGCTCCTGGTAATACTCCTCTCTTAGTTCTCTGCAATGCCTCTGACTGGCTTCTCTGTAGCTCCTCTTCCTGTATTCTCTGCATTGTCTTCCGCTGGTTCCTCTGCAGCACAACACTCTGGGCTCCTGGTAATACTCCTCTCTTAGTTCTCTGCAATGCCTCTGACTGGCTTCTCTGTAGCACCTCTTCCTGTATTCTCTGCATTGTCTTCCGCTGGTTCCTCTGCAGCACAACACTCTGGGCTCCTGGTAATACTCCTCTCTTAGTTCTCTGCAATGCCTCTGACTGGCTTCTCTGTAGCTCCTCTTCCTGTATTCTCTGCATTGTCTTCCGCTGGTTCCTCTGCAGCACAACACTCTGGGCTCCTGGTAATACTCCTCTCTTAGTTCTCTGCAATGCCTCTGACTGGCTTCTCTGTAGCTCCTCTTCCTGTATTCTCTGCATTGTCTTCCGCTGGTTCCTCTGCAGCACAGCACTCTGGGCTCCTGGTAATGCTCCTCTCTTAGTTCTCTGCTATGCCTCTGACTGGCTTCTCTGTAGCTCCTCTTCCTGTATTCTCTGCATTGTCTTCCGCTGGTTCCTCTGCAGCACAACACTCTGGGCTCCTGGTAATACTCCTCTCTTAGTTCTCTGCAATGCCTCTGACTGGCTTCTCTGTAGCTCCTCTTCCTGTATTCTCTGCATTGTCTTCCGCTGGTTCCTCTGCAGCACAACACTCTGGGCTCCTGGTAATACTCCTCTCTTAGTTCTCTGCAATGCCTCTGACTGGCTTCTCTGTAGCACCTCTTCCTGTATTCTCTGCATTGTCTTCCGCTGGTTCCTCTGCAGCACAGCACTCTGGGCTCCTGGTAATACTCCTCTCTTAGTTCTCTGCAATGCCTCTGACTGGCTTCTCTGTAGCACCTCTTCCTGTATTCTCTGCATTGTTTTCTGCTGGTTCCTCTGCAGCACAACACTCTGGGCTCCTGGTAATACTCCTCTCTTAGTTCTCTGCAATGCCTCTGACTGGCTTCTCTGTAGCTCCTCTTCCTGTATTCTCTGCATTGTCTTCTGCTGGTTCCTCTGCAGCACAGCACTCTGGGCTCCTGGTAATACTCCTCTCTTAGTTCTCTGCAATGCCTCTGACTGGCTTCTCTGTAGCTCTCTCTTCCTGTATTCTCTGCATTGTTTTCTGCTGGTTCCTCTGCAGCACAACACTCTGGGCTCCTGGTAATACTCCTCTCTTAGTTCTCTGCAATGCCTCTGACTGGCTTCTCTGTAGCTCCTCTTCCTGTATTCTCTGCATTGTCTTCCGCTGGTTCCTCTGCAGCACAGCACTCTGGGCTCCTGGTAATACTCCTCTCTTAGTTCTCTGCAATGCCTCTGACTGGCTTCTCTGTAGCTCCTCTTCCTGTATTCTCTGCATTGTCTTCTGCTGGTTCCTCTGCAGCACAGCACTCTGGGCTCCTGGTAATACTCCTCTCTTAGTTCTCTGCAATGCCTCTGACTGGCTTCTCTGTAGCTCCTCTTCCTGTATTCTCTGCATTGTCTTCCGCTGGTTCCTCTGCAGCACAACACTCTGGGCTCCTGGTAATACTCCTCTCTTAGTTCTCTGCAATGCCTCTGACTGGCTTCTCTGTAGCTCCTCTTCCTGTATTCTCTGCATTGTCTTCCTGCTGGTTCCTCTGCAGCACAACACTCTGGGCTCCTGGTAATACTCCTCTCTTAGTTCTCTGCAATGCCTCTGACTGGCTTCTCTGTAGCTCCTCTTCCTGTATTCTCTGCATTGTCTTCCGCTGGTTCCTCTGCAGCACAACACTCTGGGCTCCTGGTAATACTCCTCTCTTAGTTCTCTGCAATGCCTCTGACTGGCTTCTCTGTAGCTCCTCTTCCTGTATTCTCTGCATTGTCTTCCGCTGGTTCCTCTGCAGCACAGCACTCTGGGCTCCTGGTAATGCTCCTCTCTTAGTTCTCTGCAATGCCTCTGACTGGCTTCTCTGTAGCTCCTCTTCCTGTATTCCTTGCATTGTCTTCCCCTGGTTCCTCTGCAGCACAACACTCTGGGCTCCTGGTAATACTCCTCTCTTAGTTCTCTGCAATGCCTCTGACTGGCTTCTCTGTAGCTCCTCTTCCTGTATTCTCTGCATTGTCTTCCGCTGGTTCCTCTGCAGCACAACACTCTGGGCTCCTGGTAATACTCCTCTCTTAGTTCTCTGCTATGCCTCTGACTGGCTTCTCTGTAGCTCCTCTTCCTGTATTCTCTGCATTGTCTTCCGCTGGTTCCTCTGCAGCACAACACTCTGGGCTCCTGGTAATACTCCTCTCTTAGTTCTCTGCAATGCCTCTGACTGGCTTCTCTGTAGCTCCTCTTCCTGTATTCTCTGCATTGTCTTCCTGCTGGTTCCTCTGCAGCACAACACTCTGGGCTCCTGGTAATGCTCCTCTCTTAGTTCTCTGCAATGCCTCTGACTGGCTTCTCTGTAGCTCCTCTTCCTGTATTCTCTGCATTGTCTTCCGCTGGTTCCTCTGCAGCACAGCACTCTGGGCTCCTGGTAATACTCCTCTCTTAGTTCTCTGCAATGCCTCTGACTGGCTTCTCTGTAGCTACCTCTTCCTGTATTCTCTGCATTGTCTTCCGCTGGTTCCTCTGCAGCACAACACTCTGGGCTCCTGGTAATGCTCCTCTCTTAGTTCTCTGCTATGCCTCTGACTGGCTTCTCTGTAGCTCCTCTTCCTGTATTCTCTGCATTGTCTTCCTGCTGGTTCCTCTGCAGCACAGCACTCTGGGCTCCTGGTAATGCTCCTCTCTTAGTTCTCTGCAATGCCTCTGACTGGCTTCTCTGTAGCTCCTCTTCCTGTATTCTCTGCATTGTCTTCCGCTGGTTCCTCTGCAGCACAACACTCTGGGCTCCTGGTAATGCTCCTCTCTTAGTTCTCTGCTATGCCTCTGACTGGCTTCTCTGTAGCACCTCTTCCTGTATTCTCTGCATTGTCTTCTGCTGGTTCCTCTGCAGCACAACACTCTGGGCTCCTGGTAATGCTCCTCTCTTAGTTCTCTGTAATGCCTCTGACTGGCTTCTCTGTAGCACCTCTTCCTATATTCTCTGCATTGTCTTCTGCTGTTTCCTCTGCAGCACAGCACTCTGGGCTCCCGGTAATACTCCTCTCTTAGTTCTCTGCAATGCCTCTGACTGGCTTGTCTGTAGCACCTCTTCCTATATTCTCTGCATTGTCTTCTGCTGGTTCCTCTGCAGCACAGCACTCTGGGCTCCCGGTAATACTCCTCTCTTAGTTCTCTGCAATGCCTCTGACTGGCTTCTCTGTAGCACCTCTTCCTGTATTCTCTGCATTGTTTTCTGCTGGTTCCTCTGCAGCACAGCACTCTGGGCTCTGGGTAATGCCCCTCTCTTAGTTCTCTGCTATGCCTCTGACTGGCTTCTCTGTAGCACCTCTTCCTGTATTTTCTGCATGGTTTTCTGCTGGTTCCTCTGCAGCACAACACTCTGGGCTCCCTGTAATACTCCTCTCTTAGTTCCTTGCAATGCCTCTGACTGGCTTCTCTGTAGCACCTCTTCCTGTATTCTCTGCATTGTCTTCTGCTGGTTCCTCTGCAGTACAGTTCTCTGGGCTCCTGGTAATGCCCCTCTCTTAGTTCTCTGCAATGCCTCTGACTGGCTTCTCTGTAGCACCTCTTCCTGTATTCTCTGCATTGTTTTCTGCTGGTTCCTCTGCAGCACAACACTCTGGGCTCCTGGTAATACTCCTCTCTTAGTTCTCTGCAATGCCTCTGACTGGCTTCTCTGTAGCTCCTCTTCCTGTATTCTCTGCATTGTCTTCCGCTGGTTCCTCTGCAGCACAACACTCTGGGCTCCTGGTAATACTCCTCTCTTAGTTCTCTGCAATGCTCTGACTGGCTTCTCTGTAGCACCTCTTCCTGTATTCTCTGCATTGTCTTTCTGCTGGTTCCTCTGCAGCACAGCACTCTGGGCTCCTGGTAATGCTCCCTCTCTTAGTTCTCTGCTATGCCTCTGACTGGCTTCTCTGTAGCTCCTCTTCCTGTATTCTCTGCATTGTTTTCTGCTGGTTCCTCTGCAGCACAGCACTCTGGGCTCCTGGTAATACTCCTCTCTTAGTTCTCTGCAATGCCTCTGACTGGCTTCTCTGTAGCTCCTCTTCCTGTATTCTCTGCATTGTCTTCCGCTGGTTCCTCTGCAGCACAACACTCTGGGCTCCTGGTAATACTTTTATCTTAGTTCTCTGCAATGTTTCTGACTGGCTTCTCCTTAGCACCTCTTCCTGTATTCTCTGCATTGTTTTCTGCTGGTTCCTCTGCAGTACAGCTCTCTGGGCTCCTGGTAATGTCCCTCTCTTAGTTCTCTGCTATGCCTCTGACTGGCTTCTCTGTAGCTCCTCTTCCTGTTTTCTCTGCATTGTCTTCCACTGGTTCCTCTGCAGCACAACACTTTGGGCTCCTGGTATTTATTTATTATTTATTTATTTGAAGGTTTTTGTATACCGACATTCGTTAAGAAAACATCACATCGGTTTCCATAGAACAATAATTAGCCAACAGGGCTTTACAATGAACTTGATATGATAAACTGGGGAGGGGGAGAGCAGGGAAAGGAGTGGGGAGGAGGGGGTGGGATTAAAGTGGGAGGGAGAAGATGGGTAGGCTGTACAAATATGTTAACATAAAACATGGTTAAATACAATTATAAATAGCATACAAGATAATTATAGTTAATACGAATATAGATAATGTACAAGAATTGATAAAGTACAGAGAGTACTTGGAGGGGATTATAAGGAGAGAGGAAGTTGGTAGGGGATCTAGAAAGGGTGAAGGGAGGAGAAGGGGGCTGAGGGGTTGGGAGAAGGAGGCAGAGGAGTAAGGAAAAGAAGGTGAGGGGGAAATAAATGGCTCATGAGTAGGATGGGGGAATAGGAGTAGGGTCGGGCTCATGATGAGGATTGTGTTTATAAGTAGGATCGGGTGAACAACCAGGTCTTGAGGCTCTGTCTGAATTTCTTTGTGCAGGTTTCAAGGCGAAGGTGAGTGGGCATAGAATTCCATAGGGAGGGTCCAGCTAGGGATAACGCACGTTGTTTGGTGGTTGTTAGATGGTAGAGTTTGGGAGAAGGTGTGTTAATGTTTGCTGTGTAGGGTGCTCTGGTAGGTCTGGAAGAGGAGCGTATATGTAAATGTTCTGAGAACCAGAGCATGTCTGGATTGTGGATGGTTTTGTGAATAAGTGTGAGTGTTTTGAATTGAATTCTGGCAGTGATGGGGAGCCAGTGGAGTTGTTTGAGTATAGGTGAGATGTGTTCTTTCCTATGGGTGCCTGTCAATATTCTTGCCGCGGCATTTTGAAGTAGCTGCAGGGGGGCAAGGCTGTTCTTTGGGAGGCCTAAGAGTAGAGCGTTTGCATAGTCTATTTTAGATAAAATGAGAGCTTGTAGGGCTGTCCTGAAGTCATTGTAGTGCAGAATAGGTTTGAGTTTTTTGAGGGTGTGTAATTTGAAGTAACAGTCTTTGATGGTTGAGGAGATAAATTTCTGTAGGTTGAATTGTGGGTCAAGTGTGACACCTAGGTCTCTTACAGATTGCGAAAGGACTGGAAGAGAAGGGGGGGAGTTGGTGGAGGGTATGGGTGCTTGGTTGATGGGTTGTGGTGAGATGATCATGAGTTCAGTCTTGTTAGGATTAAGGGCTAGATTGAGTTGGGTGAGTAGACAATTGATGGAAGAGAGGGCACAGTCCCATCTTTTTAGGGTGTTGGAGATGGAGTCGGTGATGGGGATGAGCACTTGCACATCGTCGGCATAGACGAAGTGCGGGAGGCCAAGATTTGAGAGTAGCTGGCAGAGGGGGAGGAGGTATATGTTGAACAGTGTGGATGATAAGGAAGAGCCCTGTGGTACGCCCCTTGTGATGTCAATTGCCTCGGATTCATGGTTTTCAATTTTTACCTTGTATTGTCTATCCCTTATATATGAATTAAATCAGCGAAGTGGGGTCCCAGAGATGCCAATGTCAGCTAGCCTGTCGAGTAGTATGGAATGGTTGATAGTGTCGAAGGCTGCAGAGATGTCTAAAAGAGCAAGGATAAATGTGTGACCTTTGTCAAAGCCTTTGATGACGAGGTCGGTGAGGGAGAGTAATAAGGTTTCAGTACTGAATCGCTTTCTGAAGCCGTGTTGTGAAGGAAAGAGAATCTGGTGCTGGTCAAGGTAATTTGACAGCTGAGTATTGACTGTTTTTTCGAGGACTTTAGCAACGAAGGGGAGGTTGGAGATGGGTCAGTAGTTGGATAAATCGGAGGGGTCAAGATTAGGTTTCTTTAGGATGGGTTTAACTATGGCAACTTTGAGCTGGGTAGGAACATCTCCGATGGACATGGAGGTGTTGATAATATCAGCTAGGGGTTGGGAAATGCTATCTGGGATAGTCAGCAATATTTTGGAAGGGATCATGTCAGAGGGGTGTGTAGCGGGTCGCATTTTCTTAAGTATAGTAGATATTTCAGAGGGGGAGGTGTTTTCGAAAGCATCCATTTTGTGGTCTATTTCTTTGTGGGTGAATTTGTTAGGTGATGGGGCAAGGGGAAAGCGGGAGGCAAGGGTAGCGATTTTGTTGTGGAAATATTGAGCAAGCTGGTTGCATTTAGTGCCAGGGTCTTCACAAGTGGATGTCTTAGGAGCTGTTTTGGTAAGGTTAGAAATTATGGAAAAGAGAGCTTTCGGGTTGAATTGATAGTTGTGAATTTTGGTGGCATAGTAGTTGCGTTTGGATTTGAGAGTGTTGGCTTTGTAGTCATGCAGTAGGGTCTTGTATATGGCAAGTTGTTTGGTAGAAGGATCTTTGCGCCATGTTTTTTCTTGTGTTCTGAGATTGTGTTTTTGTAGTTTTAGTTCGGGGGTGTAACATGGTTGCTTTGTTTTTGTGGGGGGATGGATCTCTTTTGTTATTAGGGGGCAAAGTTTGTCGGCTGTGTCTTTAGTGATGTGATTCCATGATGTGATGGCTGTTTGGGAGTCCGAGAGGTCTAGATTTTTGAGGTTGTCAGTGAGGGAGTCAATGAGGTCATCTCTGGGGCAGGATTTCCTGAATTGTATGGTGGTTTTTGTGTTGGGTTGCTTGGGGATGTTCTTGGTTGTGCATGAGGTTTTGATAAGGAAATGGTCTGACCAGGGAACGGGAGTGTAGGTGGTGTGTCGTGGGAGGAGGAGGGAGTTCATAAAGATGAGGTTGAGGGAGTGGCCAGCTTTGTGCGTGGGGCTAGTTATGATTTGATGTAGGTCCATTGCATTGAGGGCGGAGAGGAAGACTTCGCAACTGTGAGTGAGGGGGAGTGAGTGGATGTGGAGGTTGAAGTCTCCAAGGATTACGGCAGGTATGTCTCTGGAGATATTTGCTGCAATGCATTCAATGATGGGTGAGGTGTCAGAGGTGGTGAGGTGGTGAGGTGTCAGAGGTGGTGAGGTGTCAGAGGTGGTGAGGTGGTAATACTTTTATCTTAGTTCTCTGCAATGCCTCTGACTGGCTTCTCTGTAGCTCCTCTTCCTGTATTCTCTGCATTGTCTTCTGCTGGTTCCTCTGCAGCACAACACTCTGGGCTCCTGGTAATACTCCTCTCTTAGTTCTCTGCAATGCCTCTGACTGGCTTCTCTGTAGCTCCTCTTCCTGTATTCTCTGCATTGTCTTCCGCTGGTTCCTCTGCAGCACAACACTCTGGGCTCCTGGTAATGCTCCTCTCTTAGTTCTCTGCAATGCCTCTGACTGGCTTCTCTGTAGCACCTCTTCCTGTATTCTCTGCATTGTCTTCTGTTGGTTCCTCTGCAGCACAACACTATGGCCTCCTGGTAATACTCCTCTCTTAGTTCTCTGCAATGCCTCTGACTGGCTTCTCTGTAGCTCCTCTTCCTGTATTCTCTGCATTGTCTTCCCCTGGTTCCTCTGCAGCACAACACTCTGGGCTTCCTGGTAATACTCCTCTCTTAGTTCTCTGCAATGCCTCTGACTGACTTCTATGTAGCTCCTCTTCCTGTATTCTCTGCATTGTCTTCCCATTGTTCCTCTGCAGCACAGCACTCTGGGCTCCTGGTAATACTCCTCTCTTAGTTATCTGCAATGCCTCTGACTGGCTTCTCTGTAGCTCCTCTTCCTGTATTCTCTGCATTGTCTTCCACTGGTTCCTCTGCAGCACAACACTCTGGGCTCCTGGTAATGCTCCTCTCTTAGTTCTCTGCAATGCCTCTGACTGGCTTCTCTGTAGCTCCTCTTCCTGTATTCTCTGCATTGTCTTCCCCTGGTTCCTCTGCAGCACAACACTCTGGGCTCCTGGTAATACTCCTCTCTTAGTTCTCTGCAATGCCTCTGACTGGCTTCTCTGTAGCTCCTCTTCCTGTATTCTCTGCATTGTGTTCCACTGGTTCCTCTGCAGCACAACACTCTGGGCTCCTGGTAATGCTCCTCTCTTAGTTCTCTGCTATGCCTCTGACTGGCTTCTCTGTAGCACCTCTTCCTGTATTCTCTGCATTGTTTTCTGCTGGTTCCTCTGCAGCACAACACTCTGGGCTCCTGGTAATGCTCCTCTCTTAGTTCTCTGCAATGCCTCTGACTGGCTTCTCTGTAGCTCCTCTTCCTGTATTCTCTGCATTGTCTTCCGCTGGTTCCTCTGCAGCACAGCACTCTGGGCTCCTGGTAATGCTCCTCTCTTAGTTCTCTGCTATGCCTCTGACTGGCTTCTCTGTAGCACCTCTTCCTGTATTCTCTGCATTGTTTTCTGCTGGTTCCTCTGCAGCACAACACTCTGGGCTCCTGGTAATGCTCCTCTCTTAGTTCTCTGCTATGCCTCTGACTGGCTTCTCTGTAGCACCTCTTCCTGTATTCTCTGCATTGTCTTCGCTGGTTCCTCTGCAGCACATCACTCTGGGCTCCTGGTAATACTCCTCTCTTAGTTCTCTGCAATGCCTCTGACTGGCTTCTCTGTAGCATCCTCTTCCTGTATTCTCTGCATTGTCTTCTGCTGGTTCCTCTGCAGCACAACACTCTGGGCTCCTGGTAATACTCCTCTCTTAGTTCTCTGCAATGCCTCTGACTGGCTTCTCTGTAGCACCTCTTCCTGTATTCTCTGCATTGTTTTCCGCTGGTTCCTCTGCAGCACAGCACTCTGGGCTCCTGGTAATACTCCTCTCTTAGTTCTCTGCAATGCCTCTGACTGGCTTCTCTGTAGCTCCTCTTCCTGTATTCTCTGCATTGTCTTCCGCTGGTTCCTCTGCAGCACAACACTCTGGGCTCCTGGTAATACTCCTCTCTTAGTTCTCTGCAATGCCTCTGACTGGCTTCTCTGTAGCTCCTCTTCCTGTATTCTCTGCATTGTCTTCCGCTGGTTCCTCTGCAGCACAACACTCTGGGCTCCTGGTAATACTCCTCTCTTAGTTCTCTGCAATGCCTCTGACTGGCTTCTCTGTAGCACCTCTTCCTGTATTCTCTGCATTGTCTTTCGCTGGTTCCTCTGCAGCACATCACTCTGGGCTCCCTGGTAATACTCCTCTCTTAGTTCTCTGCAATGCCTCTGACTGGCTTCTCTGTAGCTCCTCTTCCTGTATTCTCTGCATTGTCTTCCGCTGGTTCCTCTGCAGCACAACACTCTGGGCTCCTGGTAATACTCCTCTCTTAGTTCTCTGCAATGCCTCTGACTGGCTTCTCTGTAGCTCCTCTTCCTGTATTCTCTGCATTGTCTTCCACTGGTTCCTCTGCAGCACAACACTCTGGGCTCCTGGTAATGCTCCTCTCTTAGTTCTCTGCTATGCCTCTGACTGGCTTCTCTGTAGCACCTCTTCCTGTATTCTCTGCATTATCTTCCGCTGGTTCCTCTGCAGCACAGCACTCTGGGCTCCTGGTAATGCTCCTCTCTTAGTTCTCTGCTATGCCTCTGACTGGCTTCTCTGTAGCACCTCTTCCTGTATTCTCTGCATTGTCTTCCGCTGGTTCCTCTGCAGCACAGCACTCTGGGCTCCTGGTAATACTCCTCTCTTAGTTCTCTGCAATGCCTCTGACTGGCTTCTCTGTAGCACCTCTTCCTGTATTCTCTGCATTGTCTACCGCTGGTTCCTCTGCAGCACAGCACTCTGGGCTCCTGGTAATGCTCCTCTCTTAGTTCTCTGCTATGCCTCTGACTGGCTTCTCTGTAGCTCCTCTTCCTGCATTCTCTGCATTGTCTTCTGCTGGTTCCTCTGCAGCACAGCACTCTGGGCTCCTGGTAATACTCCTCTCTTAGTTCTCTGCAATGCCTCTGACTGGTTTCTCTGTAGCTCCTCTTCCTGTATGCTCTGCATTTTCTCCAACTGGCTCCTCTGCAGCACAACACTCTGGGCTCCCGGTAATACTCCTCTCTTAGGTCTCTGCAATGCCTCTGACTGGTTTCTCTGTAGCACCTCTTCCTGTATGCTCTGCATTTTGTCCAACTGGCTCCTCTGCAGTGCCTCTTTCTGGGCTTTCGACAGCACCTCTCTCTGTCCCTATGGAGAGCCTTCCTCAAGGCAATCCATGCTGCTTCCAATCAGTCACTCAGTACTGCACTCTTCTGCATGGCCTTTGATGCCTTTATTCTCAGGCCAGGCTGTAAAGCTTCACACTGAGCTCTCACATCCTGTTTTTTCACCTGTCTCACTTTCTTTTTGCAAATCAGGTTTCTCTTCTGCCTCCTGTTCTGGTGGTGCACTCCATAGTTTCATGCCAGTTTTTCCTGTTGCATCCACAGGCTTTTCTCTATCTTCATTATTACTGTTCCTTTTCTAATCCTCTGCATCTGTGTTCACTTCTATTGCATTAAGTTCTGACTGCACTCTTGTCATATTGGCTCTTCAGAGCAGAGCTGTTGCTTTGCTCTGTTTAAAGTAGATGTCCAGACAATCTGGCATCTGCTAGCATAGTTTTGCACTTGTCTCTGTCCTTTCAAGAGGCTTTGATCCATCACTAGATGTGCTTGTTTCTGGAGATCCACATCCTCTTCAAGCACTCAGCAACTCAGGTACTTTACCTTCACTTTTCAGGGACCACACTCTGTCCAAACACAGTCTCTGTTCAATTATTTCTCTTCTCTATTTTTTTCCTCAAAGGTAAAAAGTTTTAAAAAATCCTTCTTTCCCAGCTTTAACATATTTACTGTTTTCTCTTTATCTAAGGTGGAGTTAATCTCCTTGGCCTGATTTATTACTATCTTAACTCCCTAAAGTCCCTCAAGGACTTCTCTCTGCTTTAGCCAAAAAACATTTTTTTTCTGTTGTCTCTTCTTTGAGTCCTTTGCTTTACTTCTTCAGAGCTCTGGTACATACTGCAGCACTGTTTTGTCTTCAAACTGTTTCTTTGGCAGGTTACCAATACAAAAAAGGCATTTCTTTTTCTGATTCCTCCTCTTGGAGACTTGAGCTTTCTGTGTGGCCTCAAACTGACACCATATGTGGGATGAGCAAGCAACTTTGTTAGGCTGAAGTCACAGATGCTCAGTATTTGAGCATTTCTTCATGCAATTCAAACTTTATTCCTTTCATTCAATCAGCAAACCCAATATTAGCCTGCCTGTCCTCTTCTAGCAGTGCACTCATACATAGACATTTAGTCATCTACCTACCTTCTTCTAGCAGGTTACTTCACAATACCTTAATGAACAGCTGTATGTGAGAGCTCCTCTCCTGGAAACTTGCATAGACTCAGTCTCTTATCCTGCCGGAGCAGGGTCCTGCCCCAGAGCTCTCACTCTCTGTGGGATTTAAGGTGCACCAGGCATCTAGCCTGGTCTTGCACAGGTAAAGGAAGGATTGTAAAGTCACTCCTTCACAAGTGATTTGAAAAAACTGGAAGAAATGTCAAGGGTTCTCCACATTAATTTCAGTTCTAAGCAATGCAATATCCAGCACTTGAGGAAGAAAATCCATAAGCTGTAAATCATTTAGAAGGGTAAAAGTGGGTAAGAGATCTTGGAGAAATCTCAGATGATCTGCTGATATCCAATAAATGGAAACCAAATGTAGCTGTGTATGTAACTACAGATTTGGAATAAGTTCAGGGAAGAATCTTTTATACACCCACAAGTATGAAACCGTGTAATACATCCATGCTATTCATATAACTGTGATTCTGATAAAAGTCTTTTATTTACCGGAAAAGTATGTAAAATGTCTGGTTCTGAAGAAACATTAAAGTAAATGCATTTCAATCCAAGCTTTGAGTCAGTCAGAGCAGCAGGAAAATATTATTTCATAAGGACATGATTTTGCGTTAAGCTGTGCAGCGCCTTCCTCTGGTCTCATCTCTAGCCTGAATGCTGGTAGCCTCCCTCCACCTTGCCTATTGCTGAGCTTCCTAGTTTCCTATGGAGAATGGGTGATCATGGAGGGAGAGGATTCTGGGATGGCATGACTGGCCAGCTGAGTCAGCAGCTGCAGAGGGAGGGAGGGGGCTCATGAGACTACAGATATTGCATGCAGTGCCAGTATCCAGCCACCTGAAGAGGGGTATCAAAGCCCCTTCCCCCTCCAGCCCTTCTACCCTGGGAGGTTAACCTTGCCTATTCACAGCGTTAGCTCCCTCTCTCCCTCCTCCCTGTCCAGCATCTTTCTGAGACTCTCAGAGCATGTGGGAGAGGGAATATGTGTGTGAGAAAATGAATGTGTGAGTATAGGAGAAAGAGGAAAAAGATTGTGTGACCCCCTTCCACCCACTAATCCACAACATTCTCAGGGTGACTGAAAATCAAAAAGGTCCCAGGGATGGAAAGCAGGGGATTTTTTAAAATCCTTATTAGTTTTAATTATTGGGTGTTATATGATGTGTCTTCTCTCAGTGGGAGCACTGAGAGGAGAGGATTACCTTGCTGGTGGCTGAAAGGAATTAGTAAGTTTTGTTTGGGACATTGTCTTTTTTAAAAGTATTGGGGAAAAGTTAACTATTTGGGAATATTATTTGGTGTGTTTGTGCTTTTAATAGGCAGTAAGGCAGTGAATAAACAAGTTAGACTGTTTGTATTTTTAAATAGTCAGTCAATAAGGCAGCTAGTAAGCAGTAGGTAGTGTGTTTATTTTTAAAAGTCTATAAGGCAGTAAGCAGAACTGAGTGTTTGTATTAAAAAAAAACCACACACACACACACACACAAAAAACACCCAAAAAGTAGTCAGAAGCTAGAAATAAGCTAGGAGCAGTGTATACCTAAGTAAAAAGGTTGAAAAGTTCAGTTCAGTTACTCACCTTGGAAAGGTGTTGCGGTAGTGTGATTTGGTTTCAATAGGTACCAACATTTGTTAATCAAGAGAGCAGTGAGTCACTCTGGATGACTAACTGAAGTTAGACTGTATTTCCCAACCCTCCCCCCCCCCCTTTAAATTACCCACCCCTAGCTCATCCTTTAATTTATAGGCAGGTGCCACTTTCACAAAAAAAAAAAACCCCAAAACAACAACAAAAACTTTATTGAGAGTTTGATCAGACCCCTGTAGGCCACTACCAGACATAAAGCGAATTAACTAATGCATTTAAAGGACATTAATTAGACACATTCCTACTCCCATAGCAACCTAAAACTTAAGTAGGAACTGATCAAATTTGAGATGAAGGCAGCAGTCCAGCAGCAAGAGGGGGGCTTCCCAGTCTTTTGCATCGTGTGTCACATGTCTGACCCAGTATGACATGTTCTTATGTTCTTATGTCTGCTGTTCTGAAATATTTTATGGGTGTCTGGGAAATTTTAAACCTTTTTATAATATTTTTTTTAATTATTGGATATTCTATTCATTGGCTGTTTGGAAATATTTATTTGTAAGGTTTTAATTTTGTGATTGCTATTTTAGATTTCTTTATTTTGTTGTGTTATGAAGATTGGTGACATCATATTCTGTGTTGCTAAGACATCAGATGTGGTGATGTCACAGTGGAGGATGTTGCTTGGAGACCAGAAAGTCAAGAGATTATAGGCAACTGTCCTCAGTGCTGAGCTGGGCAAGCAGGGGAGCAGGGGCTATGGAGGATTAGGGTCACCAACTGCCCTCAGTGCTGAGCTGGGCAAGCAGGAGAGCAGGGGCTATGGAGGATTAGGGTCACCAACTGGTGCCATTTATTCAGAACAGATGAAGCCATTGCTTTATTTTACCTCACCCGTTTTCCCAAGAAAAGCAGGACCACAAATCCCACACTGGATCAAGCTGTCCTGATGAAAGAGAGGCAGTGGATAGCCCCCTGTGCTCAGGGTATTGAATCAGAGCAGACATCCTTGTGCAATGCTGCCAGAGGGGGTGGCTGAAGCCCCTGAGACTTGGAGGAGATGAAGAAACATTGAATGCAGCAGGAGAGCAGCTGAGAGCAGAGCAGCAGGAGCAGCCAATGAAGGTACGAGTTTTCTAGTTCTCATATATGGAAACACCATTGGTTTTATGGAGGGTAATTCTCAAAGCCATTTGCTGGGTAAGAAAACTGTCAGGTCTGAAGGTTTCCCCCTTCCTCTGCCAGGCTAAAGGTACCTGCAGGTTTCCAGAGCACACAGACTGTGACCTGGGTTAGGTAGAAGTGTTCCCTGGTTGGGGGAAGCGATGGATATTTAGGCCAGGAAAAGGAAACAGTGCATGTATAATTGATTACACATACTATTTTCAGCCTCCTAGGCTGTCGGGGATATCAGGGCTTTGCAAACAGAGGCTTCCCCAGACAGAAGGTGAATAGCTGGAGAGGCAAGAATGAGAACAATGGTGGAGATCAAGAGCTGGACAGGAGCCAGGAGCACAGGAATAAATAAAAGAGCAGAAGCACTGGAACATGCTACTAATAGCAGTGGGTATTTTCTAAGTCATCTGAAGTCCTCTTCCTCCATTTTAAATTTCAAAATCTAAAACAAGTAGATGTTGACATTCATGGTTATGGACATTATGTGATCACCGATTTGTGTGCATCTTAAAATATCTCAAATTTACCTGTACCAGATTTTTCCTTGGTGACTATTGTCTGTATATGCAGGGGTCTTTATTTTTATTTCAAATCCAGTAACTGGTAGCCAAATGTAAGTGGTAATCCCATGTAGATTAAAGGATTCTAATTATTCAGAAGTTGATCAGACGTTCCAGTGGACCGGGGGGTGAAGCATTATCTTGGCTCGCCTGGCCATACGTCTCTGGGTCTGGCTGAAACTCTCTTTGTAAATACAGATTTGGCAAAAGTTCAGAGCAGAAAACTCTCAAACTCTCACCAGTATCAAACTTTGTATTAAATCCTTACTATTCCATTAGCAGTGATTGAGAAAAAAAGTCTTCTTTTATTTACTGGAAAAGTATGCGAAAAGTCCAGGTTTGAAGAACTTCAAAGTAAATTCATTTCAATCCATGAATTGAGACAGTCAGAGCAACACTGAAATATTATTTCATAATTTGGGGTTAAAGCTGTGCAGTGCCTTCCTCCCTCCGGCTTCCTTTGCTGGCAGCCCCTCCCCCCTTGATTGTTGCTGGGCTGTCCAGGGCTCTGGGCAGTCCTGGGGGTTATGGCTGGCTGAGGGGGGGGAGGGGGGTGCTCCTGGGATAACATGACTGGCCAGCTGAGCCAGAAGCTGCATAGGGATGAAGGAGGGCTCCTGCCACTACAGTGATTGAGAGTAGCACTAGCACCCAGGCACCTGATGAGAGGTACCATAAGCCTTCACTTCTTGCAAGGAATGAACCATAAGAAGTGAAGTAAGAATGCATTGGATCAAAACCATAAATATGCTATTGCCTCGAAATAGCTTAACAGCGAAACGCTAGCTAACGTCGGCATTTGATCTATAATACGAGTGGTTGCGTGGAGTGACCTCTGGTATGAAGAGTCCCATACGTTTCATGCACTGAATTTTCATGCAGGCTATCAAGTGAGATTGGTTTCAAGTCAACAGCCAACAGTCTTTTGAGACCTCAAGATAAATTTTGGTTTTTCAAAAAAGTTTGAGCTATTTTGAGCCTAAAAAAATGTGAAGTTATCAGAAAGCTTTGCATGATTTCAGATGAGGAAGTTTTATGGAAAATATTTCATTTGGATATCACAGGAAGAATTAAACAGTGAATTTAATAAAAAAGAAAAAAATTTTAAACAGAAATAAACATAGTAATAAAGGCACTTGGGCAGGTTTTCCAAAGACCGATGATTGAGCTACCCGTAAATGTGTATAAGTTTTGTACAAAACTTACACTTGGGTTCTGAGGTCTTTTTTTCCTCCTTAAAGGGGTATCACATACTTTTAATTATGGCAGAATAAATTTGGGTGTAAGGGATCTTCTATTTGAATGTTTCTATACTTTATACGTCCTGGTTGTTTTTGAATTATGAGGATTGGTGACGACATATTCTGTGTTGCTAAGGCATCAGATATGGTGATGTCACAGTGGAGGATGTTGCTTGGAGACCAGAAAGTCAAGAGATTATAGGCAACTGTCCTCAGTGCTGAGCTGGGCAAGCAGGGGAGCAGGGGCTATGGAGGATTAGGGTCACCAACTGTCCTCAGTGCTGAGCTGGGCAAGCAGGTGAGCAGTGGCTATGGAGGATTAGGGTCACCAACTGTCCTCAGTGCTGAGCTGGGCAAGCAGGAGAGCAGGGGCTATGGAGGATTAGGGTCACCAACTGCCCTCAGTGCTGAGCTGGGCAAGTAGGTGAGCAGGGGCTATGGAGGATTAGGGTCACCAACTGACCTCAGTGCTGAGCTGGGCAAGCAGGGGAGCAGGGGCTACGGAGGATTAGGGTCACCAACTGTCCTCAGTGCTGAGCTGGGCAAGAAGGGGAGCAGGGGCTATGGAGGATTAGGGTCACCAACTGCCCTCAGTGCTGAGCTGGGCAAGCAGGTGAGCAGGGGCTATGGAGGATTAGGGTCACCAACTGCCCTCAGTGCTGAGCTGGGCAAGCAGGGGAGCAGGGGCTATGGAGGATTAGGGTCACCAACTGCCCTCAGTGCTGAGCTGGGCAAGCAGGGGAGCAGGGGCTATTGAGGATTAGGGTCACCAACTGCCCTCAGTGCTGAGCTGGGCAAGCAGGGGATCAGGGGCTATGGAGGATTAGGGTCACCAACTGCCCTCAGTGCTGAGCTGGGCAAGCAGGTGAGCAGGGGCTATGGAGGATTAGGGTCACCAACTGACCTCAGTGCTGAGCTGGGCAAGCAGGGGAGCAGGGGCTATGGAGGATTAGGGTCACCAACTGCCCTCAGTGCTGAGCTGGGCAAGCAGGTGAGCAGGGGCTATGGAGGATTAGGGTCACCAACTGCCCTCAGTGCTGAGCTGGGCAAGCAGGGGAGCAGGGGCTATGGAGGATTAGGGTCACCAACTGCCCTCAGTGCTGAGCTGGGTAAGCAGGTGAGAAGGGGCTATGGAGGATTAGGGTCACCAACTGCCCTCAGTGCTGAGCTGGGCAAGCAGGGGAGCAGGGACTATGGAGGATTAGGGTCACCAACTGCCCTCAGTGCTGAGCTGGGCAAGCAGGTGAGCAGGGGCTATGGAGGATTAGGGTCACCAACTGACCTCAGTGCTGAGCTGGGCAAGCAGGGGAGCAGGGGCTATGGAGGATTAGGGTCACCAACTGCCCTCAGTGCTGAGCTGGGCAAGCAGGTGAGCAGGGGCTATGGAGGATTAGGGTCACCAATTGCCCTCAGTGCTGAGCTGGGCAAGCAGGGGAGCAGGGGCTATGGAGGATTAGGGTCACCAACTGCCCTCAGTGCTGAGCTGGGCAAGCAGGGGAGCAGGGGCTATGGAGGATTAGGGTCACCAACTGACCTCAGTGCTGAGCTGGGCAAGCAGGGGAGCAGGGGCACTAGGGAGGATTAGGGTCACCAACTGGTGCCATTGTTTCAGAACAGGTTAATTTGGTGTTTGATTTTACCTCACTGATTTTCCTAAGAAAAGCAGGACCACAAATCCCACACTGGATCAAGCTGTCCTGATGAAGGAGAGGCAGTGGATAACCTCCTGTGCTCAGGGTATTGAATCAGAGCAGACATCCTTGTGCAATGCTGCCAGAGGGGGTGGCTGAAGCCCCTGAGACTTGGAGGACCTGAAGAAACATTGAATGCAGCAGAAGAGCAGCTGAGAGCAGAGCAGCAGGAGCAGCCAATGAAGGTACGAGTTTTCCAGTTCTCATATATGGAAACACCATTGGTCTTATGGAGGGTAATTCTCAAAGCCATTTGCTGGGTAAGAAAACTGTCAGGTCTGAAGGTTTCCCCCTTCCTCTGCCAGGCTAAAGGTACCTGCAGGTTTCCATAGCTCACACAGACTTGTACCTGGGTTAGGTAGAAGTGTTCCCTGGTTGGGGGAAGCGATGGATATTTAGGTCAGGAGAAGGAAACAGTGTATGTATCAGTGATTACACATACTATTTTCAGCCTCCTAGGCTGTCGGGGATTTATTTATTTATTTATTTTTAATTTTTATATACCGGAATTCCTGTATACAATACAAATCAGTCCGGTTTACATTAAACAATAAGATACCCTGGATGGGATGTTCCACCCTGGGCTTATTACAAGAAACATAGAACCATAATAGTTAACAATTGACATTAAACAGAGCGTGGGGATATCAGGGCTTGGCAATCAGAGGCTTCCCCAGACAGAAGGTGAATAGCTGGAGAGGCAAGAATGAGAACAATGGTGGAGATCAAGAGCTGGACAGGAGCCAGGAGCACAGGAATAAACAAAAGTGCAGGTGCACTGGAACATGCTAGTAATAGCAGTGGGTATTTTCTAAGTCATCTGAAGTCCTCTTCCTCCATTTTAAACTTCAAATTCTAAAACAAGCAGATGTTGACATTCATGTTTATGGACATTCTGTGATCACCGATTTTCAAATTTACCTGTACCAGATTTTTCCTTGGTGACTATTGTCTGTATATGCAGGGGTCTTTATTTTTATTTCAAATCCAGTAACTGGTAGTCAAATGTAAGTGGTGTATGGGGAATAATCCCATGTAGATTAAAGGATTCTAATTATTCAGAGGTTGATCAGACGTTCCAGTGCACCGGGGGGTGAAGCATTATCTGGGCTCGCCTGGCCATACGTCTCTGGGTCTGGCTGAAACTCTCTATGTAAATACAGATTTTGAATAAGTTTAGAGATAAAATCTCTCAAACTCTCACCAGTATCAAACTTTGTATTAAATCCTTACTATTCAATTAGCAGTGATTGAAGAACTACAAAGTAACTGCATTTCAATCCATGAATTGAGACAGTCAGAGCAACACTGACCAATTATTTCATCATTTTGGGTTAAAGCTGTGCAGTGTCTTCCTCCCTCCAGCTTGCATTGCTGGCAGCCCCTCCCCCCTGCCCAGTGCTCTCCTCTCTGCTCTGTCCAGCGTCCCCAGACTCTCTCAAAGCATGTGGGAGAAGGGGGCATGTGTGTGAGAAAATCAATGTGTGAGTATATGATAAAGAGGAAAAAGATTGTGTGACCCCTTCCACCCCTAATAATCCATGACATTCTCTGAGTGACTGAAAATATAAAAGTTCCAAATATAGAGAACAGGGGATAATAAAGAAAACTAATAAGGTTTTAAATTAAGTGTCATTTGATGTGTCAGCTGTTTGGAAATATTTATTTGTAAGGTTTCAGTATTATGGGAGCTGTTTTATATTTCTTGATGTTGTTGTGTTATGAAGATTGGTGACATCATAATCTATGTTGCTAAGGCATCAGATATGGTGATGTCACAGTGGAGGATGTTGCTTGGAGACCAGAAAGTCAAGAGATTATAGGCACTGTCCTCAGTGCTGAGCTGGGCAAGCAGGTGAGCAGGGGCTATGGAGGATTAGGGTCACCAACTGTCCTCAGTGCTGAGCTGGACATGCAGGTGAGCAGTGGCTATGGAGGATTAGGGTCACCAACTGTCCTCAGTGCTGAGCTGGGCAAGCAGGTGAGCAGGGGCTATGGAGGATTAGGGTCACCAACTGTCCTCAGTGCTGAGTCGGGCAAGCAGGGGAGCAGGGGCTATGGAGGATTAGGGTCACCAACTGTCCTCAGTGCTGAGCTGGACATGCAGGTGAGCAGTGGCTATGGAGGATTAGGGTCACCAACTGTCCTCAGTGCTGAGCTGGGCAAGCAGGGGAGCAGGGGCACTATGGAGGGTTAGGATCACCAACTATCCTCAGTGCTGAGCTAGGGGAGCAGGGGCTATGGAGGATTAGGGTCACCAACTGGTGCTATTGTTTTGGAACAGATTTACACAGCACTTTATTTTACCTCATCAATTTTCCCCAAGAAAAGTAGGACTACAAATCCAACACTGGATCAAGCTGTCCTGATGAAAGAAAGGCATTGGCTAACCCTATTGGGGATGCCCTACTTGTGCTCAGGGTGTTGATGCAGAGCAGACATCCTTGTGCAATGCTGCCAGAGGGGTGGCTGAAACCCCTGAGACTTGGAGGATTTGAAGAAACATTGAATGCAGCAGGAGAGCAGCTGAGAACACAGCAGCAGAAGCAGCCAATGAAGGTACGAGTTTTCTAGTTCTCTTATATGAAAACACCATTGGTCTTGTGAAGGGCAATTTACAAAGCCATTTGCTGGTTGAAAGAAACAAGCAAACACATCCTTCTTGAAAGGAAGGAGAGTGAACAGATGTTTAGTGAAACAGTATAAGTATAAGTTTTATTCACGGACTTGCAAGTGCAGGTATCATACAGAATTAGGCACACCCCCATTGCCTGAAGCAGAACATTTTATACACTTTTTCTTTCTTATGCAAGCCCCCTTTTTCCCCTCCCTTTTCCCTTGTGTATGTGCAAATTCCCTTAGCCAATAAGATACTGTTCATGATGCCTTTGTCTATGTGCAGTTTCTAAGTTAAGGTTTTCTATGTAACAATTTTTGCTGAAGCCAGGTATGGGGAGGGATACAGTCTTAGCTCTGCTTGCCTCCTTCCAACTGCTAAAGAAGCAACATTCCTCTCTTTCTGACAATCCCTTGTTCACATGCTCCCTTCTCTGTCTGTACTATATGTGCTACTCTAAGTAGATTGTGGTTTCTAATTTGTTCTTATGCATTATTTTTGCAAGTAAAGAAGTGGGGGAAAGAGGCAGAGGGGTTGCTGGGTTTCTCTTGTAAGTTGCTTGCATGCAGCTAAGCCAGTTTCTAGCAATTTGCAGTTTCTCATGTAAACCATTTTATAAGAAGCAAAGAAAATAAAACAAAAGAAAGAAGAGGAATACACTATCCCTGTCTTAACCACTGAAGAAGCTACACAATCCTTCATAGGTTGCTTCTAGAGCCTCAAGCATTTCCTGGGCCCTCTGATGCCTCCGTTTCATCTATTAATTGCATTGCATCATCATATGGAGGGGGTTCTAGCAGCCTATTCTTAGTAATTGCTTTTTCAATCAGTCTTTGCCCCAGTCCTCGCACACATGGGATAATACAACACCCTCGTGCCACTAATACTCCCGCTGCTACTATTTAGGAGGTGATTATTGATACTGCTAAATCCTTCTTCCTTCCAAACCTTGATTTCAACCACTCCATGAGTAAGGTATCTATCCAAGAGTTTTCTGCTAGAGTAGTGAGACCTTGCAAGGCTCTTGTGATTATACCCAATAATACCTTCCCAGATGGAACAAAGGTGCAGCATTCTTCCCCTAGCATTACATATATTTCGGCTAACATCATGTCTAAGAACATCCTATTTTCACAGGCCATTCTACTAGTAGCATCTAATTGTTCTGCAATCCCTTTCACTGCATCTCAGGTATAGTTGTTGAATCTCTGCTGATTATAATAGATATATTTATCCTATCTACATTTTTTTATCTTGGATTCCATCCCTGCTGCTATCTGGTTCCGGGCTTTAACTCATCAGTGACTCCTCTTGGCACTCTTATAGAGTAACTATACCCTTTCATCAAAGGATGTCCCTAAAACGTCCCTTCACATTCTTTTGTGCTCTATTTTCTCCCTTTTAAATGCCAGGGTGAATGGAATTGCCAATTGTACAATTGCACAAGTGCCAGTCCAATTAGTGGGCAGTGTAGGTCTTATTACTCTTCTTCCTCAGTACTACCACAGGTCAGCTCTCGCTACTGTCAAGCCTGAGTAGTTTCCAACCTCCAGTAATTCCGTCTCATTCCAGGTGGCAATATAGGTGTCCATTTCTCCCACTTCCTGGTCAAACTCTGACCCCTGCCATGAGAGGCAGGCAGTGTGGTTCCCACGACCTGGAGAAAATACTGGAAGCACCTGCTGCCCCTTGTTTGGCTTCAGAGCCAGGAATAGGAGGGCTAGAGACTTACAGGTGACATTGTACCAAGCCATTTCATCTTGATATAATGCCAGGATGCACTCAAGTCCTTCTGGATTGTCATTCCAACCAAAAGGAAATGGCACTATCTGTGTGGTGGGTCTACCAGAAGCACACGCATAATAGTTGCTCTTATTCAGAGTTTTTACTCTATTTTTTATGCATTCCACCCAGGCATTTACCTCCCCATATCCTGTTTCTGTCTCAAGGATCTTTCTTAAATCATTCACAGCTATCAGCTTTACTACATTAGGGTCATTCAAGGAAGGCTTGAAAGGCTGAGGTGGGCAGGGATAACTGTGGAAACTATCCTTGGGGCAGGTGAATTCTTAACAAGTATTCCAATACATCAGTCAGTTGGGTCTTTCCCTGTGGTGGATTTCCCTATCCCAAATTCTTTTTCATTCATTGACTTCTGGACCCTTTTTCCATTAATCTCTTCATACAAATAGGTCATTTTGTTAGTTATGTATACTGAGTTACAGGTTTTAATTTGAAAATTTGAATCAAAGAGCCCCTTAAACATGAAGATCAGGGGCGGGGAGCTGGTTTGTGCCATCCAATCATTTGGTTCAGTCATCCAGAAGACATTAGACCAATAGGGGCAATCCCCTTTAGGGCTCAAATATTTATCTCCTGCATAGTGATGTTGTTTTTCTAGTCCCCCCCCCCCCTCCTCCCCCGCAATCTATTAGTGTGCAGGTGTCTATTTTTATAACCTGGGGCCTGGTTGTATTCTCATATCCTCAACATATACCTTAAATCAGTGGTTCTCAACCTTTTTTTGGCCGGGACACACCTGACAGATGGTTCTCACATGCGTGACACACTGAGCATGTGACCGTCACGGGGCTAAATGTAAACATGCACTCTGCATCCACAGGAATCCCCTCAACCCCCCGCAATGAGTGCAGAGCAGATCTAGGGCATTACCCTGTACAACTCGCCATACAAAAAAAGATATTCTGGTTCTGATGACATCTCAGTAAAAGCAAAACAAACTCCCTTTACTACCAGGCACAATAGCCCTTCTTATGAAAAGACAGTAATTTACCACTAATGCATATCCTATTGAGAAAACACAACAAATAAGATTGATACAAAAGCCTACATGCTAGTAAAATATCTCACTTCTGTCACACACCCAGAACTGACCTTCACCAAGTACAGAAAGACCACACATTATAAATATGGAGACAGAAACTGGAATGGAAAACCAAAAAAGCCACTCTGCATGCAGTGCAAACCTAGAGAAATGGAAAGAGAAATATAGCACCTAACATAGTCCCAGGATCTGCAATAATGCACACAAACTAACCCGCACAAAGATACACCTGTATTATGGAACACACTCAACCAGTAACAACCCTATCTAAGAAACACAACTATTAAACCAGGCCCTAAACACTAATACATTTCCTATTGGGAAAACAGAATAAGCCAAGCTGCTATAGCGCCCCACACAGAAATAATTGTAAAGCTTTACTAAAAATGTTACAAAACAGCTGCTGAACAGAATATCCAACAATTAAAAACTCATAAAAATTATTAAAACATGTCCAAATATCAATAAAATATTTCAAAACAGCAGACATCGCATAATACCCAATAATTAAAATGGCAATCAAGAAAAATAAATTTAAAAAGCCACCTTTTCTTACCCTCTCCAGCAACTCTCCTACTTCTTTCCCTTCCAGGCCAATAGCACTCACAGGAAGCAGCAAGGGCTGCTGAAGCTCTGTCCTCACAGTCCTCTTCCTTAGCGCCCACAACCAGTCACTCACACACATAACTCCAATTAGACCCCACGAACAGTCTCGGTCTCTCTCACCTCCCTGACCAGTCTCTCTCTCAATCACACTCATGGTCTCTTATATACAAGCTCTCAATCACACACAAATGCTCTCACACCCACACCAGCTCTCACCCAGGCTTCCATTCACACCCACACACACCAGCTCTCACCCAAGCACCCATTCACACCCACACACACCAGCTCTCACCCAAGCACCCATTAACACCCACACACACCAGCTCTCACCCAAGCACCCATTCACACCCACACACACCACCTCTCACCCAAGCACCCATTCACACCAGCTCTCACCCAGGCTCTCATTCACACACAGACACCCCAGCTCTCACCCAGGCACTCATTCACACACAGACACCCCAGCTCTCACCCAGGCACCCATTCACACCAGTTCTCACCCAGGCTTCCATTCACACCAGCTCTCACTCAGGCACCCATTCACACACAGACACATCAGTTCTCAACCAGGCACCCATTCACACACAGACACATCAGTTCTCAACCAGGCACCCATTCACACCCAGACACACCAGCTCTCACCCAGGCACCCATTCACACCCAGACACACCAGCTCTCACCCAGGCACCCATTCACACCCACACACACCACCTCTCACCCAGGCACCCATTCACACCCACACACACTACCTCTCACCCAGGCACCCATTCACACCAGCTTTCAGCCAGGCACTCATTCACACACAGATGCACCCGCTCTCACCCAGGCACTCATTCACGCACACAGACGCACCCGCTCTCACCCAGGCACTCATTCACGCACACAGACGCACCCGCTCTCACCCAGGCACTCATCCACGCACACAGACGCACCCGCTCTCACCCAGGCACTCATCCACGCACACAGACGCACCCGCTCTCACCCAGGCACTCATTCACACACAGACGCACCGGCTCTCACCCAGGCACTCATCCACGCACACAGACGCACCCGCTCTCACCCAGGCACTCATTCACGCACACAGACGCACCCGCTCTCACCCAGGCACTCATCCACGCACACAGACGCACCCGCTGTCACCCAGGCACTCATTCACGCACACAGACGCACCGGCTCTCACCCAGGCACTCATTCACGCACACAGACGCACCCGCTCTCACCCAGGCACTCATTCACGCACACAGACGCACCCGCTCTCACCCAGGCACTCATTCACGCACACAGACGCACCCGCTCTCACCCAGGCACTCATCCACGCACACAGATGCACCCGCTCTCACCCAGGCACTCATTCACACACACAGACGCACCCGCTCTCACCCAGGCACTCATGCACGCACACAGACGCACCGGCTCTCACCCAGGCACTCATCCACGCACACAGACGCACCGGCTCTCACCCAGGCACTCATCCACGCACACAGACGCACCCGCTCTCACCCAGGCACTCATCCACGCACACAGACGCACCCGCTCTCACCCAGGCACTCATCCACGCACACAGACGCACCCGCTCTCACCCAGGCACTCATTCACGCACACAGACGCACCCGCTCTCACCAAAAACTTCTTCTTCCTTCGCTGCAGGGATGGGCTCCAGTTCCGCCGCGGCTTTACTCCGGCGGGCCTTCTTTTTTCGCCACCGCGGGAATGGGCTCCCGTGGTGGCCTCGGTCGGGTTTCCTCTTCGCCGCCACAGGCTGTGGCGGCCTTGCTTTGTCGGGGTCAGGTCTCCTCTTCGCCGCCATGGGAATGGGCTCCCATGGCGGCTTTGCTTCGTCGGGGGTCGGGTTTCTTCTTCACTGCGCGATCTTGCTTCGTCAGAGTTCAAAATTCCTCCCTGCCTGCCTCACCGGCCAATCAAAGGCTTCCTCCCTTCTTCCTACTCCCACTGGTAGGGAGGAGGCTTCCGATTGGCCTGCGCGGGGGCAGGCAGAATGAAGGAGGCTTCCCATTGTGTAATAGGGGTAGGAAGAACGAAGGCTTCCAATTGGCCCGCGTGTGCTGGAAAAAGGCAAAAGGAAAGTAGAACGGGATAGTGGGACACCGGGAGACGCGACACACCTGGCGGTGTTTGGCGACACACTAGTGTGTCGCGACACACCGGTTGAGAAGCGCTGCCTTAAATAGTGTGTGTGTTGCCTTATTCCCCCCCCCCCCCAAGTAATTCCCCACCTGTTGGTCAGGATAGTAAATCCTGGCACCCACCCAAGCAGAATCATTCCCCACAGAGTAACCCACAACGTCTTCTTTTTCCCTCCTGCACAATGTTTCTCTATGCATCCAGAAAATGAAGATCAATCCTATGATCATCAATAGTACCAATATCCCAATTTCTAATTCCTATGTCCACATGGGAGCTGAGGGCTAAAGCAAATTTCTCAAGGAAAAGGCCACCTTATGGGCCCCAAGGCAGGGATCTCAGAGTTGCTTATGCAAAGTAGCTCAAACAAACAATTTGAGAATTCTCTCTTCCCTTTTCCTTAAATACCTCGGGTACTTCCTGCCTCCTAGGTCCTCATAAGTGATATACCAGAATGTTACCAATTCCCCAGTGGTAGGTCTAGTTAATGATACATCCCCTTTCTCAACTCTTATCCTCCTTAATCCACAGAAATCCCCTTCCCACACGATGAATGTTCCTGGCCTCGTAGTCCATATATCTAATAATGGTTCACACAGTATTATTATTATTATTATTATTATTATTAATAAAGGCTTTTATATACCGACTTTCTTGATACAAATCAAATCAACTCGGTTTACATCGAACAAGCAGTAACTATAACCAACCAACAACAAGAGACAACAGCAAGTATATTAAACCTAGTCACTGGGTCCCAAATAGGGTTATCATCAGGGCCAGGATCCCAGCCCAAAAGAATGTACAAAGTATAACTGTTCATGCAAACTTCTTTAGTCTTTTCTAGTGATTCTTATCTTAAGCAGATTGCCTGTGTTAGTCACTTTCCATTGGGAAGGGTCTGCCAGCAGCTCCACAGGTCCCTTGACTCGAGAATGGTGAATCCACCCTGTCTCAGCTGTCTGCACTGCTGTTTCTATGGTGAGAAGGATTTGAAACTGTCCTTCCCACTTTGGCTGTAGCTTAGGCTCCTTCCACAGTTTTATCAACACCCAGTCTCCAGGCTGGAACCTGTGTACCACAAAGTCCAGTGGAGGGGTTTGAGCCAACAGTCCCTTCTCTCTTAAATAAAATAAAGAAGAAGACAGTGCCTGAATATAATTCTTTAGAAATAGGTCCTTTGTTTCGAACACTGGTATTTCTCTAGCCCAACACCCCCCCCCCCCCATACAGGGCAGGCCAAACATCATCTGATAGGGTTATACTCCCAACTCCTTCCTGGGGTGAGTTATTACCTGAAGCAATGCCAGGGATAAGCACTTAGAAACCAGGATGCCCTGCATTCTAACATAAATTTGGAAATTTGTTGTTATCTCAGGACAAGTAGGATGATAGTCCTCACATATGGGTGACATCACTGGATGGAGCCCTATCACGGAAAACTTTGTCAAAGCTTCTAGAAACTTTTGACTGGAACACTGAGCATGCCCAGCATGCCATTATCCCTCGAGCCACAGGGGTCTCCCTTCAGTATCTATTTTTCCGGGCTGCAGTTAGCCTCATGGTTAGGAGTCCTGTGTGATTCTTCACACAATTTTCCTCACGGAAAAGTATTACAATTTCCTCAAAAAACTATCCCCTCATAGGGGTATCCCACTTTAATTCCATTTCTTCACTCGGTGAATAAAACATTAGTGTGGTCGATACCATTTTCACCGTCCCTCTGTGCCTGAAGGCTGTCGACGGCTGTCCGGCCTTAACTTTTTGTCATCATGACAACTGAGTTTAAAAAGTGCCCAAATTACCCTCGTACGATGTTGATCACTGACCCCCATGACGAGTGCGTACTATGCCTGGGAGCAGGACATAATGTTTCATCTTCTCCTCAATGCACCGAAATGACAGCTAAAGGCAGATGGGCCCGCCTGGAAAAAATGGAAAGCCTGTCCAAAATATCCTTACTTCCTTAGACATTGGCGCAGTCTTCACCGGCAGGAGTATCTAAAAAAGTGGTAATAAAGAGCCGCTGGATACTTGAAGGTAGTGGTGACTGCCTATCTCTGACTCCAAAGTCGTCGACCAAATCCACCTTGGCACTAGAGAAAGAGAGAACCAAGCACTGAGAAAAAACAAACATTGGCATTGACGGGATTCCATACCCAGTGCTGGCTCGGTTTCTGGAGTGGTTTCGATGGCTATCGAGCTGCCCCCAAATAGGACTAGGTTAGAGGAGCCGTTTTCACCCTCGACACCACAAAGTCCAGGCGATCCCCACCGATATCGGTGCTGGTTACTGTGCCACCACAGGGACCTGTGGAAGAGCCAGTTGCACCTACTCTTCCACCCCCTATAGCTGCTCTGTCTTCATCAGCTATACGGGAGGAACTGGATGGATTTATCCACTAGACAGTCATCGATGCCCTTCGAGAACTACATCCACCAGTGCCGGTTCTCACACCACCACCAATGCTGGAGACATCGATTCTCACACCTCTGCTCAGACTCGATACATTCATCTGTGCCCTACCGACGCAACCCGCGCCATCGATGCTGAAGGCACTGACCAAGCATCTGAAACAGATACTGATTCCAGGATCTTTTGATGAAGAAGGCATGGACTCTGACCCACAGTCACCGATGCCTGAGCCAATGCTGGGACTGTCAGGACTCTCGGGACCAAGCCGTCTGACTCTTCCATCGATTCCACATCCATTACCATCGATGCCACTGAAGTATCAGCTAAAACCATCGAAGGATCCATCGATGACTTTACATCCTTCACTGTCATTCTTCATCCCTCCTTCCAGTCCTCAATCACACACCTTGTCAGATACCTGGGAAGATGTAGATACTGAGTCTTCTACAGAAGATATCTTATCAGACCCATCTCCACCAGAGGAAAGGAGAAAGTCACCATCTGAGGACATCTCCCTCTCAAAATTCATAAAGGAAATGTCAGACACAATTCATTTTCAATTATTAACAGAAGATGACACTAGACACAGGACTTTGGTGGTCCTCCAATTTGTGGATGCCTCCAAAGAGATAGTGACTATACCAGTACATGAAGTCTTAGTTGACCTCAAACATTGACTTTGGGAACATCCCTGCTCTGTTCCACCGGTAAACAGACAAACTAATGCTACATACTTGGTGCAGCATATACCTGGGTTCCAAAAACTTCAACTCCCACATCAATCTGTTATGGTAGAGTCAGCACAAAAATGATCAAAAAAATCCGTCCACATTCATCTACACCTCCTGGCAAAGAGCAAATGTTTATGGACAATTTAGGACGTAAAATGTTTCAAGGCTCCATGCTCTTATCAAGAATTGCCTCATACCATTTGTACATGATGCAATACCAGAGAAATTTGTGGAAGCAGATTCAAGAACTATCAGAAACTCTTCCACAACAGCATCAGGACACCCTCAGCGCCATCATACATAAAGGTCTTGAGGCTGGGAAGCACGAGGTACATGCAGCCTACGATTCGTTCTAGACATCCTCCAGAATGGCAGCGACTGGCATTAATGCCAGAAGATGGGCATGGTTGAAGGCTTCCGACCTCAGGCCTGAGGTCCAAGAAAAAATTAGCTGACCTTCCTTGCACTGGTGAAAACCTATTCGGAGAAAAAGTGCAAGATGCAGTTGTGCAACGTAAAGATCATAACGAAACTCTGCGCCAGCTATCCATAATCACTGCAGAAACTCCATCTTCTGCAAGACACCAATCTAGGAAAGACACAAGAAAGCCATTCTATTGACCACACAGGTATTATCCACCAGCTCCTCATGGGAGAACAACAAATCCATCCCAAAGAGGTCATCCCAGGCAGCTAAAAGCATCCAGACCTCAGCCTCCCCCACAGACAGGACAAGCATCTGGGTTTTGAAAAACTCCCAGGGAACAGCAGCCTTTCCAGAAACCCAAATTAAAATTTACCAGTTGGAGGCCAGGTTTCTTATTTTATACCTAATTAGACAAACATCACCAAAGATCAATAGGTACTATCCATTATAACCCAAGGTTACCATCTGGATTTTCACACGGTACCCAAAGATCCCCCCCAAATTCCCTCTGGGTACACAAAGATCATACCACTCTTCTAGAAAAAGAATAATCCACCCTCCTGGGAGCCAGGGCTGTGAAACCTGTTCTCTGACCTCAGCAGGGCAGACTATTCTACTCCTGCTATTTCCTCATTCCAAAGAAAACAGGAGGCCTCTGCCCCATCCTAGACCTCTGAAATCAACAAATTTCTATGAAAAGAAAAATTCAGGATGGTGTCCTTAGGCACCATGCTTCCCCTTCTTCAAACAGGAGATTGGCTCCGATCTCTGGATCTGCAAGACGTTTACACTCACATTCCAATATTCCCACCTCATTGCAAGTACCTGCATTTCCTAGTGAGTCATCAACACTTTCAATACCGGGTTCTGCCCTTCGGACTTGCCTCGGCATATTTACAAAGTGCCCAGCAGTAGCTGCGGCCCATCTATGCAAGAAAAACACACGTTTTTCCTTATCTTGATGACTGGCTCATCAAGAACCAGTTGAAACAAGGAGCTCTCGACTCTCTCAAGCTCACAATCTGCTTAACTTGTTGGGATTTCTTATCAACTACCAAAAATCCCACCTCACACCATCTTGCGTTCTACAATTCATTGTAGCAGAGTTGAACACCAATGTATAAAAGGCCTTCCTACCAAAAGACTGTGCAGACACACTCTCCGGATTAGCAAGATCTCTGCATGCAAAGAAAACAGCTTCAGCCTATCAGTTCCCAACAATGCTGGGCCACATGACTTCCATGGTCCTTGTCACCCCTATGGCCAGATTAGCCATGAGAATAAACGCAATGGACTGAGATCACAGTGGCTCCAAGCTTTTCAACCACTGTAGTCTCCAATTCAAATAGCCCCCCAGTTACGTTCATCTCTCCTCTGCTGGCCGAACACGAACAACTTGCAACTTGCTACTTGCTAGGTCTACCGTTCTAATAACCAGTTGCACAAGTAACCTTAACTACAGATGCATTCACCTTAGGTTGGGGAGCATATATAGAAAATCTTCAGACTCAAGGTACTTGGACAAAACTCAAAGCAACATTTTAAATCAACTTCCTGGAGCTTCAAGCTATACGTTATGCTCTATGGGGCAGATTTTTAAAAGAATTTACGCGCATAGGGGGGTTATGCGCGCTGGGCCTATTTTCAAAAGGCCTGGCGGCACGCATAAAGCCCCCGGACGCGCGAATGTCCTGGGGATTTTCTGAATGGGCGGGCAGGGGGTGGGACGGGGCGGTCCAGGTCCATATCCTAAATATGTTCTTTTCTTTTTTCCTCAGTTTTGTGTTTAGTTGTACCTTAGCCAAATTTTGGTATATATTTGTGTTGCTCAATATAATGATCTGAATTGCATTGAATGTAATATTCTTAAAATGATAAATAAATAATTAAAAAACAAAGCTCTTCGTAAAAAGGAAGAACTCATTCAATTCTATATGTATTCCCTGTACTGACAACAGATTTCAATGCACTGTAAATAAAAGTAAACTTTTTTTCTTAGTATCTTTTAATTCCTCACCAGTCTGTTTTTAAACTGAAAGATTAATTCATTGAATGGCATTTTCTCCTCCTTTAGTGTCTTCACCTGGAATCACTTTCCTGCATCCCCCAGTCACCCTTCCTTTTCCTCTCTGCTGCTAATCCCTTAACTGCCTTGTCCTTTCAAGTTCTAAACTTTAGAACTGTGGCCCCTGTATCTATTAAGAAAACTATTTCCTCCTTTCCTGGTCCTACCTTTAAATGTATCAAGGGATCTCAGTAGGACCTTAAAACTAGCAGCCCCTGACTCCTCTATTCATCTGCACTCTCAACCACTGAGAACATTTTCTCTTCTTTCTGTATCTGAGGACATTCTCTCTTAAAGTGTCCTTCATGTCCACATTCAAAACATCCTGCTTGATTAGGGTTCCAGCTCCTACCTCTCTGCCCTCAGCCCTTTCCTCTAGCCCAGAGCTTTCCAAACTTTTCATGTTGGTGACACACTTTTTAGACAAACATAATTTCGTGACACAGTAATTCAGTCTACCAGCAAACAGAAGTTAAAGGTTAAACGAACAAAATGTATTTCAACTATTTATGTATGTTTCCTTAAATATATACATAAATAAAATGTTTCACAACACAACCTATCTCATAATAAATATTTGCAGGCTTCCACTTCCTCCATGCTGATCTCGTACATTGTGAGATCGGCATAGAGAAAGTGCTACTTTTGCACATTCCCAAAGATTACATGTGCCAATCACTAAAAAGTAATTTTTTTTTTTTACCTTTGCTGTCTGATCTTAGTTTTCTAATCGGTTGGTCACAGGCTTTTTTTTCCAGCTTTCCTTTCTTGTTTTTTTTGCCAATTCCTTTTACAGGGTCTTTTTTTCTATTTCTTTTCTCTCCATCTGTCTTCCCTCAAACACATAATCAGGTTCTCATTCTCACACGCTATCTCACACATTCTCACACACACAGGCTCTCACTCACATGCAATCTCACACATCCACAGCTCTCACTCTCACATGCCTCTCTCTCATACATACATACATACTATCTCTCTCGTGCACATGCTGTCGCACTCTCACACACACAGGCTCTCTCACTCCTACATGCTCTCTTGCTCAAGCACAGGCTCTCACTGGCACATGCTGTCCCTCTGCACGGGTTGCCGAAGGATGGGCTCTTCAGAGGCCCTGATCTTCCCTGGCCATGACATGGGATCTGCAGCGGCCCTGCTATCGGGTTTCCTCCTCTTCTCGGGCTGCCGCGATGTGGGATCCGCAGCGGCCCTGCTATCGGGTTTCCTCCTCTTCTCGGGCCGTCGCGACGTGGGATCCGCAACGGCCCATTAATGCTGCTCTTCTTCTGTACGCAGCAGATGCTCCTCCTCCTTCCTGCCCACGCGGCTCCGGCAACGTTTTTCTTCCAGGGCTGCACAGGCAGGAAGGAGGAGGAGTGAACGTGACCCTTTTCTTCGGGCCGTGGTGATGTAAGCTCCACCACTGCCCGCCGATCTTCCTGCTATAGTTCCCTGCTTCCGCCGGCCCTGTGGACCGGGCGACACACCTCCACACTACAGGCGACACACTAATGTGTCCCGACACACACTTTGGAAAGCTCTGCTCTAGCCCTTTCTCTGCCACATTCTCTTTCCATTTCCTCATACCTGCCGCACTAATCAGAGCCTTTCTTCTCCCGTAAATAGCATACCGAGTATTCACATCTCTTTTGTCCATGTAAATATATTAGGGCCAAGAAACTGATCCACTAAACTGCTGGGATCATCTAACAGAGATTTCATTTCCCCACTAGTGAGAGGACTACTCACACATCCAATATTACCACCCCCAAAAGACACCTCCCTCAGTGGATACTAGGGATGTGCAGAGCAAAAGTTTAAGATCATATGTCCATAAGTCGAAAGGGGGTCCCATTTGCGGTCAATATGGACATATGGAGAATTCCATAAGTTGAGTCTATGTCCATATGTGCAAATAAAAGTTTAAACCCCTCACCCTCCTTAATCCCCCCCCCCCCCCCCCCAAGACTTACCAAAACTCCCTGGTGGTCCAGCGGGGTCAGGACGCCCCCCAGAGCGATCGCGCAGAAAATGTCAAGTTTCGTCATATGATCAGCACTCCAAACATTGCATCATTTCCACATTTTGTCTTTGGCAATTTTTTTTTATAAAGGTTTTTGTGCCTCGCTTTTTCTTTTCCTTCAGTATATCTAAAGGCTACAGGTAGTTTTGTTGATGGTTTGATTCACTTTCCCACTTGCAGCAATTTAAATAGTATTGTGTTCCATATTCAGCCTAGAGAAAAGAATCACGTGACGCCGCGTCGGAGTGACGCGGCGTCACGTGATTCCCCGCGCGATCGCTCCGGGACCCTCCGTTCGACCCAAAAGGAACTTTTGGCCAGCTTGGGGGTGTCAGGAGGCCCCCCCAAGCTGGCCAAAAGTTCCTTTTGGGTCGAACGAGGGTCCCCCCAGAGCGATCGCGTGGGGAATCACGTGACGTCGGCGCCACGTCGGAGTGACGCGGCGTCACGTGATTCCCCGCGGACCCTCCGTTTGACCCAAAAGGAACTTTTGGCCAGCTTGGGGGGGCCTCCTGACACCCCCCAAGCTGGCCAAAAGTTCCTTTTGGGTCGAACGGAGGGTCCCGGAGCGATCGCGCGGGGAATCACGTGACGCCGCGTCACTCCAACGTGGCGCCGACGTCACGTGCTCCTCGCAAAGGAGTTCAGAAATGGCAGAAATGGCGTCCTGACTCCTCGCTGGACCACCAGGGAGTTGTGGTAAGTCTTTGGGGGGGGATTAAGGACGGTGAGGGGTTTAAATTTTTATTTTGGATCAACAATCGCGATTTCCAACTTATTCAACATAGCTATGTTGAATAAGTTGGAAATCCGATCGTTTACGTGTTATCACTTTTTTAAGTTAAAAAAAAAAAAAAAGTAGCGTTTTACATTTAAGTTCAAATGAATGCACACCCCTAGTGGATACAGGGGGTCCAGTTTCTCCGATCTTTTATCTTTTCTCCTAGCTTCAGGTCCCAGATATTGGATATTGCTCTGTATCCTTTATTAATTATTTGAATTCCTTATCTAATGCTGAGGCTCCGTGCCAGGGCTTTTGTTCCTCTCACCGTCGTTCCCCCCTGTCCTGTTTTTTCTCTGTCCCAAGCTACTCTGAGATCAGCAGGCTCTCCATGAACCCCTTTAACTATTTACTTACCTGGGTGATCGTCCGATCCCTCGGCACCGGCGGGAGAAGGGGAGGGGCACTAAGATATACCGGCACTGGATCAAAAGGCGGCAAGCGATCCAGGGGGTCCCATTTCTTTCCCTCCATTTCCCAGGGAGGGTCATTTTTAGGAACTGCCTTAGGCTCTGATATTTTTATGAGCATCATTGTTTCCCTGCCACCTGTCCCAATAGGCAGCATATTACGCCTCTTCCTGAGAAAACGGTGTTTTCCTGGTTGCATCCATATTTAATGTCTGACATAACCAATTCTCATCCGCCCCATATTTTGGCCACACCTCTGCTGGCTTTATACTCTGTCTGGGCCACTCAAACAACCATATTTTATCATTTTCTTTTTATCTTTATTTCTTGTACAAGATCTGTCCTCCCAGGTCCTTAACATCCTCCCTAAAGGACGATCTTGAGGAATGTCTGAGGGGTCTTTCCAAGTCCGCCCTCCTTTCTTTTTATCCCTGGCCATCTTATTTACCATTGTGGTTTATCTGGAATTCACCTTTCTTTCCTTTCGCTTCATCCATTTCTGGCCGTACCCCTCACGGAGTAATCGGAACTCCACACCTACTTCGTGTCCAGGTCACGTCTCATTCACACACACAAGGCAATACTTTAATAGTCCATTTTTCTTATCTTGGTCCGTGCATGGAGTGGCCTGTTTACAGCTGTGCCTACTTAGTCTCTGAGACTGTTCCACTAAGTTCACGGTCTCGGGATCACTTGTCAGTCGAGACACCAACCCCTGGTGGTGAGTCAAGGACTGTTGCAGTCAACAGGATGCATCTTCCTTTCTTCAGTCACTGGTCCCCAGTGTCTGTGAGGAGGTGGATCCGGGATGAGCCCCCATCTGAAAGAAACAAGCAAACAAATCCTTCTTGGGAGGAAGGAGAGTGAGCACATGTTTAGTGAAACAGTCTAACTTTTATTCATACAGAATTAGGCTCAAGCAGAACATTTTATACACTTTTTCTTGCTTATGCAAGCCCCCTTTTTCCCCTCCCTTTTCCCTTGTGTATGTGCAAATTTCTTTACCCAATAAGATACTGTTCATGATGCCTTTGTCTACGTGCAGCTTCTAAGTTAGGGTTTTCTATCTAAAGGTCCTTGAAAAGCCAGGTATGGGGAGGGATACAGCCTTAGCTCTGCTTGCCTCCTTCCATCTGCTAAAGAAGCAACCTTCCTCTCTTTCTGACAATCCATTGTTCACATGCTCCCTCCTCTGTCTGTACTATCAGGCCGATATAGTAAAGTGCGTTCCCGTGGAGCGCACTGTTAGCCTGCGTTTGGATGCGCGTTTTCAACGCGTTATTTTTACCCCTTATACAGTAAGGGGTAATACGGCTTTGAAAACGCGTGGCCAAGCCCCCTGAAACTAATAGCGCTCATCACATGCAAATGCATGTCGATGGGCCTATTAGTTATTCCCACGCGATTCAGAAAGTAAAATGTGCGGCTTGGCTGCACATTTTACTCTCAGAAATTAATGCCTGCCCAAAGGCAGGTGCTAATTTCGGCTGGCACCGGGGAAGTGTACAGAAAAGCAGAAAACTGATTTTCTGTACACCCTCTGACTTAATATCATAGCGATATTACAGGCCAATACAGAAAAAACACGCAGGAGAGCCGGCAAGCGCCCGCTCCCCTGACGTGTGCACAGGCCACTCTTCTGGGTGCGCGATTCAGGAAGGCCGGGTATGTAAATTAGGGCCCGTGGTAAGGGGCACTAGGGATACTAGTGCTTCCCTAGCGCCTCCTTTTTGACAGAAGCGGCGCCTGTCAGCAGGTTTGACAGCCAACACTCAATTTTACTGGCATCAGTTCTCAAACTCGCTGATAGCTACGGGTTCGGAAAACAGACGCTGGCTAAATTGAGTGTCCATCTTCCAACCTGTGGGCAGATTTAATTTTTTATTTTTTTTTACTTTTTGTTTTTGGGGCCTCCAACTTAATATCGCTATGATATTAAGTTGGAGCGTGTACGAAAAAGCAGTTTTTTCTGCTTTTCTGTACACTTCCCTGATGCCGGCCGAAATTAGCACCTGTCTTGGCTGCACATTTTGCTTTCTGACTTGCGCAGGAATAACTAATAGACCCATCAACATGCATTTGCATGTTGCAGGCGCTATTAGTTTCAGGGGGGCTGGCCGCGCATTTTTGACGCGCTATTACCCCTTACTGTATAGGGGGTAAAAATAGCGCATCGAAAATGCGCGTCCAAACGTGGGCTAACACTGCGCTCCACCGGAGCGCACTTTACTGTATCGGCCTGTTAAGTTGGAGGCCCCAAAAATAAAAAAAAAACCAAAACATTTTAAATCTGCCCGCTGCCCGCGGGTTGGAAGACAGATGCTCAATTTAGCTAGCGTCCATTTTCCGAACCCGTAGCTATCAGCGGGTTCGAGAACCAACCCCCGTAAAATTAAGTATTGGCTGTCAAACCCGCTGACAGCCGCCACTTCTGTCAAAAAGGAGGCGCTAGAGACGTGCTAGTGTTCCTAGCGCCTTTTACCTCTGGCCCTAATTTACATACCCGGCCTTCCTGAATCGCACGCCAGGAAGAGTGGCCTGTGCACGCGTCAGGAGAGCGGGCGCTCGCCGGCTCTCCCGCGTGTTTTTCTATATCGGCCTGCTTGTGCGCTGCCTTAAGCAGATTGTGGCTTCTAATTTGTTCTTATGCATTATTTTTGCCAAGTAAGGAAGTGGGGGAAGGAGGCGGAGTAGCTGCTGGGTTTCTCTTGTAAGTTGCTTGCATGCAGCTAAGCCAGTATCTAACAATTTGCAGTTTATCTTGTTAATTCTTTTATAAGAAGCAAAGAAAATAAAACAAAAGAAAGAAGAGGAATACACTATCCCTGTCTTAACCACTGAAGCATCACTTATGAGCCCCTGCTCACACTGGGTAAGAAAACTGGCATGTCTTAAGGATTCCCCCTTCTTCTGCCAGGCTAAAAGTACCTGCAGGTTTCCAGAGCACACAGACTTGTACCTGGGTTAGGTAGATGTGTTCCCTGGTTGGGGGAAGGGATGGGTATTTAGGTGAGGTGAAGGAAACAGTGAATGTATCAGTGATTACACATACTATTTTCAGCCTCCTAGGCTGTCGGGGATATCAGGGCTTGGCAAACAGAGGCTTCCCCAGACAGAAGGTGAATAGCTGGAGAGGCAAGGATGAGAACAATGGTAGAGACCAAGAGCTGGACAGGAGCCAGGAGCACAGGAATCAACAAAAGTGCAGGGGCACTGGAACAGGATTAATTGGCAGAAACAATGGAAGCAAGAATACCAGGCTGGAACACTAAGTTAATATTAAAAATAATAAATTATTATGACTATTCCGTTTAATAGTATGTAATTTAATTTTATGATCATGATATTATAGTATGTAATTGCTTTTTATTTTAGGATGATAGCATGTAATTTTATGATGTTATTTGTACACCATTTTGAAGTTAAAACAGCCACAGTTCCTAAAGACTGGAAGTTGGACAATGCGATGTCAGTTTTTAAGAAGAGCTCTAGGGGTGATTTATCCCAAACAACTGAAAAGCAGGTTGTTAAAACAAGCAAAAAAACACACTTTGAAATGTCTGTATGCCAATGCCACAACTCTAAGTAGTAAGATGGGAGAGTTAGAGTGTATAGCAGCAAATGATGAGATTGACATAATTGGCATCACAGAGACTTGGTGGAAGGAGGATAACCAATGGGACAGTGCTATATCAGGGTACAAATTATATCAAAATGATAGGATCAATTTGGTGGGGGTGTGGCACTTTATGTCCGGTAGGGTATAGAGTCCAACAGGATAAAGATCATACAAGAGACTAAATGCTCAGTAGAATCTATATGGGTAGAAATCCCATGTGTGTTGGGTAAGAGTATAGCGATAGGAGTATACTACCATCCACCTGGACAAAATGGTCAGACAGATGATGAAATGCTAAGAGAAATCAGGGAAGCAAACCAATTTGGCAGTGTAATAATAATGGGAGATTTCAATTACCCCAATATTGACAGGGTAAATGTAACATCAGGACTTGCTAGAGACATAAAGTTCCTGGATGTAATAAATGATTGCTTCATGGAGCAATTGGTTCAGGAACCAACAAGTGAGGGAGCTATTTTAGATTTAATTCTTAGTGGAATGCAAGATTTGGTGAGAGAAGTAACGGTGGTGGGGCCACGTGGCAACAGTGATCATAACATGATCAAATTTAAACTAATAACTGGAAGGGGGACAATAAGTAAATCTGCAGCTCTAACACTAAAATTTTAAAAAGGGAAACTTTGATAAAATGAGAAAAATAGAAAAAAACTGAAAGGTGCAGCTGCAAAGGTTAAAAGTGTTCAAGAGGCATGGACATTGTTTAAAAATACAATCCGCACATTAAGAAAGGTGGAAGGAAGTAAAAATGATTACCGTCATGGTTAAAAGGTGAGGTGAAAGAGGCTGTTTTAGCCAAAAAACATCCCTCAAAAATTGGAAGAAGGATCCATCTGAAGAAAATAGGATAAAACATAAGCATTGTCAAGCTATGTGTAAAACATTGATAAGACAGGCGAAGAGAGAATTTGAAATGAAATTGGCCATAGAGGCAAAAACTCATAATAAAAACTTTTTAAAATATATCCAAAGCAAGAAACCTGTGAGGGAGTTGGTTGGACCATTAGATGACAGAGGGGTTAAAGGGGCTCTTAGGGAAGATAAGGCCATTGCAGAAAGACTAAATGAATTCTTTGCCTCCGTGTTTACAAATGAGGATGTGGGGGAGATACCAGTTCCGGAGTTGGTTTTCAGGGGTGATGAGTCAGATGAACTGAACGAACTCACTATGAACCTGGAAGATGTAGTAGGCCAGATTGACAAACTAAAGAGTAGCAAATCACTTGGACCGGATGGTATGCATCCTAGGGTACTGAAGGAACTAAAAAATGAAATTTCTGATCTATTAGTTAAAATTTGTAACCTATCATTAAAATCATCCATTGTCCCTGAAGACTGGAGGGTGGCCAATATTTAAAAAAGGCTCCAGGGGCGATCCAGGTAACTATAGACCAGTGAGCCTGACTTCAGTGCCGGGAAAAATAGTAGAAACTATTCTCCCGTTCTCCCTCTCCCCCCCCTCCCACTCCCTTCCCCGCCCTAAGGTCCTTTCTTAAACCCCCCCTCTTAACTCCTCCCACTGTATTTCTATTGTACATAAGCTATAATTAATATTTATGTTTTTTACCTCGAATTTACTTGTACAGTATATCCTTGGTTTCCCTAATCCCTCTACCCCTCCTTCCCAGTTCTCCCAATATTATCCTTTTACACCCCTTACCCCCCCCCCCCCCCCCCCCCCCTCTCTAGTTACTTTTATCCAGTTACTATGTAAAGCCCTGTTGGCTATTTTTTGTTCTATGGAAACCGATGTGATGTTTTTCCAAACGAATGTCGGTATATAAAAATTGTTAAATAAATAATAAATAAAATAAAAAAATTGTAAAGCATATAGAAAGACATGATTTAATGGAACATAGTCAACATGGATTTACCCAAGGGAAGTCTTGCCTAACAAATCTGCTTCATTTTTTTGAAGGGGTTAATAAACATTAGGGATGTGAATCGTTTTTTGATGATTTAAAATATCGTCCGATATATTTTAAATCGTCAAAAATCGTTAGAGGCGATATACAATAGGAATTCCCCCGATTTATCGTCAAAAATCGTAAATCGGGGGAAGGGGGAGGGCAGGAAAACCAGCATACTAAAACCCCCTAAAACCCACCCCCGACCTTTAAAATAAATCCCCCCCAAATGTCTTAAATTACCTGGGGTCCAGTGGGGGGGTCCCGCTGTGATCTTCCACTTTCGGGCCATGGGTGCGTTAATAGAAATGGCGCCGGCGCTATCTTTGCCCTGTCATATGACAGGGCAAAGGTAGCGCCGGCGCCATTTTGGTTCCTGTCCCCCGACGTCACGAGCGCAGGAGATCGCTCCCGGACCCCCGCTGGACCCCCAGGGACTTTTGGCCAGCTTGGGGGGGGGCCTCCTGACCCCCACAAGACAGGCCAAAAGTCCAGCGGGGGTCCAGAAGCGACCTCCTGCACTCAAATCGTATTTGCTGTATTGCAAAATGGCGCCGGCCATACGGTGCTTTTTAATATATATATAAATGATCTGGAAAGGAATACGACGAGTGAGGTTATCAAATTTGCAGATGATACAAAATTATTTAGAGTAGTTAAATCACAAGCAGACTGTGATACATTGCAGGAGGACCTTGCAAGACTTGAAGATTGGGCATCCAAATGGCAGATGAAATTTAATGTGGACAAGTGTAAGGTGTTGCATATAGGGAAAAATAATCCTTGCTGTAGTTACACGATGTTAGGTTCCATATTAGGAGCTACCACCCAGGAAAAAGATCTAGGCATCATAGTGGATAATACTTTAAAATCGTCGGCTCAGTGTGCTGCAGCAGTCAAAAAAGCAAATAGAAAGTTAGGAATTATTAGGAAGGGAATGGTTAATAGAACGGAAAATGTCATAATGCCTCTATATCGCTCCATGGTGAGACCACACCTTGAATACTATGTACAATTCTGGTCGCCGCATCTCAAAAAAGATATAGTTGCGATGGAGAAGGTACAGAGAAGGGCAACCAAAATGATAAAGGGGATGGAACAGCTTCCCTATGAGGAAAGGCTGAAGAGATTAGGGCTGTTCAGCTTGGAGAAGAGACGGCTGAGGGGGGATATGATAGAGGTCTTTAAGATCATGAGAGGTCTTGAACGAGTAGATGTGACTCGGTTATTTTCACTTTCGAATAATAGAAGGACTAGGGGGCACTCCATGAAGTTAGCAAGTAGCACATTTAAGACTAATCGGAGAAAATTCTTTTTCACTCAACGCACAATAAAGCTCTGGAATTTGTTGCCAGAGGATGTGGTTAGTGCATTTAGTGTAGCTGGGTTCAAAAAAGGTTTGGATAAGTTCTTGGAGGAGAAGTCCATTAATGGCTATTAATCAATTTTACTTAGGGAATAGACACTGCTATTAATTGCATCAGTAGCATGGGATCTTCTTAGTGTTTTGGTAATTGCCAGGTTCTTGTGGCCTGGTTTTGGCCTCTGTTGGAAACAGGATGCTGGGCTTGATGGACCCTTGGTCTGACCCAGCATGGCAATTTCTTATGTTCTTATGATTTGGAAAAGTATAGATTGGTAAGCCTGACATCAGTGCTGAGCAAAATTCTAGAAACATTTGTAAAAACAAAAATCACTGGCGTTATAAACAGACCATAGCTTAATAGATAGGGTCAATATGGTCTTAGCAAGAAGAACTCTTGAATTATCAATCTTTAAGAATTTTTTGAAGGTGCAAATAAACCTGTACATAGAGGATTTTCAGTAGACATTTGACAAACTAAACCCCTCATGGCAGTCTCCTCAGGAAATTAGAAAGCCATGGACTGTTGTTTCATGGATTAGTAACTGGTTATAAGGCCAGAAACAGAGGGTAAGACTAAATGTTCAATTTTTTTAATGGAGAAAGGTAATTAATGGAGTGACTCAGGGATCAGTAGTGGAACCTGTGCTGTTCAACATATTCATAAATGGACTAGAAATGAGAACATTGAGTGAAGTGATCCTTTATGCAGATGACACAAAATTAGTTAAAGAACAACATTTTTAAAGTGTTGCTTGTGCTGGAAAGCCCATATAAGCCAGAAGTTACATGCATATATACTTGTGCGTGAGTAACACATGGGACTGGAGTTGGGGGCAGGGCCAAATGTTACACATGTAACTCCGGATTTTAAAACCAGAGGCCACAGCATGCAGTGGTTTGTTAACTGCGTAACTTTACTGCTGCTCCTGATGAGGAGCAAGTCTGCAGATCTTGCCTTTTAGGGCTTACGCAATAGGGTGAGGGATCCAGGTCAACTGGGGCATGCAGAATGAAGAACTATGGAATATACGCAAAGTAGGTTTGCGTATATTCCATAGGATTTAGGAGGCTTTAATGCACATAGGTAAGGAGATTTTAAAACATGCTCGCACAAGTGACTTTCCCAGTGGTTGGTATATTTTAAATGATTTGTGAGTAAGCACAGTCATGATTTAACATTCTTTTTTTTTTTTTGCCTGATTATTATTTAATCTTTATTATTTTCAATATTAAAGTAAGACAATCTTACATTAAAGAAAACAAGGATACAGTCATATCAATATATTATAAATTAGAAATTATATATACTCCAAAAACTATATTCATATATCTAACTGACACCTCATACTAAGAAAAACTGAGGAGAAGAAAAACTTAGGAGCATTGATCAAAATAACATCTTTCCATGTTACTAAGGAAATAGCTAACTTTATGGTAGCCAGTCCTAAATCTAGATCCCTCTTAGTGTATGCTAGGAGAAATCACAGGAATAACTCTAGCATTAACAAAAGACTTAAGTTGCTCTGGGTAATAAAACACAAAACATTCTTCTTGTCGCTTTATAATGCACCGACTAGGATATCTCAATACATAAGAATAACCCAAATTCTTTACCTGGGTTCTAAGTGAGAGAAATTATCTTCTCCTTTGCTGTGTAACACAAGCAAGATCCGGATAAATCCTCACCCCAGCTCCATAAAATGGAGATGAGATATTTTTAAAGAAATTCTTCATCACAATACCCATATCATACTCTGAGGCAAATGTAACTAGAAGAGTTGCTCTATCACATAGTTCTAAAGATGAATTTTCTAAGTATCCAGTCAGATTTTCCATAATCTCAACCTCAGCGTTATTTTCAGTTCTTGGTCTAACTCCTTGTGGGAATTTCAGGAATATTTGCCTAGTGATACAAGGCAATCCTTGTTCACTTAGCTTTAAATTTTCAAGAAAATATTTCTTAAGAGTAACCTCTATTGTTTGACCCACAACCCTAGGGAAATTTATAAATCTGAGGTTGAGATGTTTGGAATAATTTTCAATATGTTCAATTCTATGTGATATTGATGTTATATCTTTAATTAACTTAATTTGAACATTAGTATTTTTCTCAATTTCAGTTTCCATCTTATCTATTCTAGAATCACTTTTCTCTAACTTATCTTCTATTTTTTCCATCTTTATGTTGAGAGTTCCTACATTTGCATTAGTATCAAAAAGAGCTTTACTTAGGCCTGCCACTAAGTCCCATAATGAGTCCAAGGTCACAATTTCTGGCTTAGCTGGTATAGAAAAGTGGACTAACTCATCCATCTTTTCAGCCATTCTTTTCTCCGCCTTCAACAGCTTACCCAGTCCTTCTCCCACCCCTTTCTCTGGGGTTGATGTTAATGCTTCCATTCCTATTCCACCAATTGCTCCTTCTTCAGAAGCTTTGGGAGAGTCTGGTGGGCTGTGAAGCTCTTGCCTGTGTTCTACTCCTGCCGTTACAGTTGAAGCCACTTCGGCTACCTGATCTCCGGCCAACACAGGGGAGCTGGTGGGTGACATCATTATTAGGCGACGGGGATCAGGAGGAGACAGAGTCACTTCCCCAGATGGCGATGGAGCTCCTATCTCTGCTGCCATAGCGGGGATATTCTCCTCTATATCGGTTACCAATGCAGGAGTATAGGAAGTTATTAAACGCTGGTTTGTATTCAAAGGGGAAGCTTCGGGGGGGGGGGGGGGGGGGGGGGGTAGACACAAACTCTCCCCTTTCTTTTAGGAGGCATTTTCAAACAGGAAACTTCTTAGTTCAAATCAAACCGCTACTCACTGCGTTTATTAGCTGCATTTATAGTCTCCTCACTGACGGACTGCGATGCTTCAAGAGCCTGGCCACTCCACTGCTCCGCTCTGCGCCGGGCAAAGCTGGGACAAGTCGGCGCGCCCCTTGTGTGCGTGCGGCTTGGCGGCGCGCCGGCGTCGACGGGGCGCCGCTCCAACGCTGATTTTATGGCCGTCCTGGCCCCTAATTGTGACGTCAGGGGCTCGGGTGGAGTCGCTGTTCTTCCGGGTGCCATGGGAACCTCTCAGGTACGAGCCCAACTCCACCGAGGTTAGCTGTATCCTCCGCTCTCCTACCAGGTCTCTCTGCAGCTTGCACAACCGCAATTCTCACCACACCAACGCCGATTTTATGGGCGTCCTGGCCCCTAATTGTGACGTCAGGGGCTCAGGGGTGGAGTCGCTGTTCTTCCGGGTGCCGCGGGAACCTCTCAGGTACGAGCCCAACTCCACCGAGGTTAGCTGTATCCTACGCTCTCCTACCGGGTCTCTCTGCAGCTTGCACAACCGCAGTTCTCACCACACCAACGCCGATTTTATGGGCGTCCTGGCCCCTAATTGTGATGTCAGGGGCTCAGGGGTGGAGTCGCTGTTCTTCCGGGTGCCGCGGGAACCTCTCAGGTACGAGCCCAACTCCACCGAGGTTAGCTGTATCCTCCGCTCTCCTACCGGGTCTCTCTGCAGCTTGCACAACCCCATGATTTAACATTCTAATTTATCTCCACTCTTGAGCTGATGCTCACCTGTATGATGCACATGGGCTCAATTTACAATTAGCCTGTTAATTAAAAAAAAAAAACAACAACTCAGGTTAATTTTAACACAAGCATGCATGCACTGATACACATGTGTATCAGCACATGAATAGAGATACGTTAGAATTAAAATCATGCTCACGCTTACACACTGTAATTGGATCAGGAATGAGGTATTTGCCTTGCAGTCTAGATCACACAAACACGAACTAAGAAAATAACACTTTACTACAGCTTATGTGAAAGTATAAATACCTATATTTTTCTGATTAGTGTATCCATAAACCAAATGCTTATCAGAACGCTTGGGAACAAATAAACAGATAATAATACATTACTGGAGACTGGGTATTTGTCTTGGTTGAGCTCTGGTCAGCAGTCTTGCCTATCCTAACCTGAAGCGGTATATTATGTCCTTAGTTGATGTATGCTCAGAACAATTTCCTTTCTTCTAATTCCTAAAGTTTTGCCAAAATGACTGATAAGGAAAAAGTACTGCATATGTTCTTGTGGTTTGTACACTATAATTGCCATTTTGTACAGACATTCTCTCTCACATATAAAACTGCTTGCTCTTGCATTTTTCTCTAAACCTAACCAAAAATCAGCAATGTATAACTAATGTTCTCACAGGACAAGCAGGATGGTAGTCCTCACAAATGGGTGACATCGAGGATGGAGCCCTGTATGGAAAACTTTTCTGTCAAAGTTTCAACAAGCTTTGACTGACACTGGCACACTGGGTGCACTGAGCATGCCCAGCCTGCAATTATCCCTGTGAGCCACAGGTGTCTCCCTCAGTCTTCTTTTTTCCGCTCTGCAGTCAGCATAGCGGTTGGAGCTCTGTGAGGATTTTTTAACTAATTACCTCATGGAAACACTTAACTTTTCACTTCAAAAAACACTTTTCCCTGCACAGGTCTCCCTCCGCGTACGTTTTTACGACGCTCGGTGAGTACTAATTCTTATTTTTCGGTCGGTTCCTGTCACTATCTTAAGGCTGTTAACTGACTGAAGCCTTCCCTTCCCCCATTTTTCAGTTAGCTTTAAACAGCTTGCGAGTATCTCTGTGACACTCTGCTTGCTTATGCTAGTGGGGTAGGGATTTTTTCCTTAACTTTAGGACCTCTGTAGCTTCAAGTCCTTCGTTCCCTGGTACCCTCACGCAGTCGATACCCTATCGCTACACCGGGACCCTCCTAAACCGCCCTGGGCTTTTATATGTCATCAGCGCCCCTCCCCCCACGGTGCCCTGATGCCTTTATACATGTTTTTTGCTTTTCAGTGCTACCAGGCTTTTTCCTCCTACGCACTGTTTTTTTCCTTGGGCTTCCTCGGTGCCGTCCCTACCCGGATGCATGCCATTGACGCACACGCTGTTAGTCACTGCCATGCATACTCGGGTCGCCGCCACCGCTGCCCGAGACACTTTTTAACGATCCCAGGGTCACTTCATCGATGCCACCCCCCCTTTTGGGGATGCCATCGATGCCCCATCCTCCCCACCGATGTCCAGCCCTTTTCCATCGGTGGGCATCGGTGCCACATCGATTCGTCGGTGGGCATCGATGCCGGATGGTCCCCATCGATGGACATCGGTGCCGGATGGCTTGTCCGTCGATGGCATTGGTGCCGGATGGCCGTCCGTCGATGGCATCGGTGCCAGGTCCTTTTGCATCGATGGACACCGATGCCCAGGTGTTTCATCCATGGGCATCTATGTTAGAATGCATCCATCGAGGGCAGTCGATGCCAGGCTGCTCCCATCGGTGAAATTCGATGCCCAGGTGGGTCCCATCAGTGGGTATCCATGCCGGCTGGATTCCGTGGATGGGCGTTGATGCCAATGCCAGCCTTATGGCTGGCATCGATGCCCATGCCGATTCCAGGACTGGCGTTGATGCCGGGATGGAATTCATCGACTGGGAGATCCATGCCATCGATTCCATACGTGTCCATATCGATGCCACCGACACACGTGTCTGGGGCACCGATGCCATGTACACTTGGAAATCTGAGTCTGTCCAAATCGATACCGTCAACGTCTGTGGCCCTATAGTTGATGCCCGTGGCCATGCCACAAACGGCATAAATGCCCGCCTCCATGCATCGATGCCCTCGACACCTCCGTTTTCCTTCGGTGTCCTTGACGCCCTATTGATTCGACTTCGACTCAGTCGATGCCGGTATCTTTTTCAATAACGGCAATGTTTTTCGATTATTCGATTCCACATCGTTTCAAAGATACCTATGCCACTGCTGTCAGTGCCCGTCACTGTCATCATTCTCCTGGCCAGTCATCGACGATTTTTTCATACCCATTTTGATGATATCCTCGAAGCCCCTTAGGTTGCCTTCAATATCGTCAATACCGACATAGCACCGCCACATAATACCCTCGCCTCCTCACATTGCTCCACGCTTTGGGTTCTTTTTTAAGCCCCGTATTAGCTTAAGACACTCCATTGTGTCAGGAGCAGAGCAGGCGTGCTGACAGTTCGTCATCGATCGCCTTCCAGGACGACGAGGGCTTCCATCTCGGCGCTGGGGAAAGACCGGGCCGAGCACCGTGGCACCCATCATCGCCGACATCGTGATCGTCCGCCGCTGACGCCATCCAGCACATCGGTGCCATCCTTCTCCAGGCTGGACAACGCTCGGGCAGAGCGACATCACCACTGCCATCCGCACTGTTCCTACAGTTTTGGCAGTCCTTGGTGATCCAGAACTTCCGGATCCAGGTCCGACAGCTTCTGCATTGGCGTCACGACACATCGAGCCGCTGTGACGAGGGAAGGGAACATGAGTTCCGTTAGGGCTCCTCTGTTCCTGGCGTGCCCCACCGTCAAGTGGTGTGGGACTATGGCCATCTGTTACACTTAGCAGTCTAAACGCCACTCACGCCTGGCCTGTCTCCTCTGTACCTGTGCCACCATACCGGGTTTCAGAGCGAGATGGACGTTTACATCCCCGGCCTTACCCTCGAGGACTCCGGAGACCGTCGGAGTCAACAATCTTCACCGGCTCGTCTTGCGGCGATCCACGTCGGATGGTAAGTACCCGCTTCGGCGGCATTCCCATAGAGTTGTGTTCTCCCATTCGGACCGTGGTTCGAAAAGTTCTGGGTCATGTGCCTTTTAGAACTGTATTAGTGTCACATATCGCTATGTTAGCTATGTTAGCCACAATATCAGGAGAACCCCTCTATCTTCTTGGGATTGCAGCAGGGCTTCTTCTCTTGTCAGTAACAAGTCCCTGTGCCGACCAATGCTCTGACTCTTGGTTCCCTCCCAACCAAGGTCCAGCTGCATTGGCTGATCTGCTAAACATGAGATTCAGCAACCATTGCCCCATGTACAAGTCCACCTTGAGGCCTGGCCACAGGTCTCAGTGTCTCCTTGTACAGCATACAGAAATGCGGGTACCACTTACCGCTCACACACCTGCAGGAGCCTACATGATATCCTCCATTGGGACACCTCCTGGTCTCCCATCTGGTCAGATATCAGAGCGGCCACCCCACCTTGTACCAAAGTCCCGGTACACTCCCCCAGGTGCTATGAAGTGCAGAGGGGAGAAGGGAGGGGGGTTGGGGAGTTTTAATTGCACTATTCTTTCTTTTAACAGAAAATAGTTACTCTCCGCACATCCTGGACCTAAGAAAATCCAACTTTCTTTAGACGTCACAGGTACAATGGTATCTTTGGTTACCATCACTCCATACTGCAGTAAGTACATTATTTTAATGTTTCTATGTGCTTTATGGTGAGTCAACATTACAACCCCAAGCTCTGCCGCTGGCACCAGCTTCGGTAAGTGAACTGTCTCTTACATCACTGTTGGTGAATGCTGTTTTCTCTGCGGAGTGTAACATCATTCACTTTCCTTGCATAGACTACTGCTAACCACTTTCAGTACATGCAAGGAGCTCTCACTTTTTTCAGGACTCACTATACATTTACTAACTGGGATTACTGTCACTGCCATAAATCCCTTCTGTAACACTTCTGGACACCACAGTCTTAAGACCCTCTTGTCCAGCATGCGCACAGACATTCTGATACATTGTTATATGTCCCTGCGCATATTTTCCATAACCTCAGCCTTTCAACTTTTCATGGTTGGGCTATGGGGTTTCTTCCCACTATGCATTTTTCTCATAATTCAAAACTGCTATGGGTTATATTCAGTGACATTCTATACTCAATGGACCTAAGTGGTTTCATTGCTTTCGTCCCTGATTCTTATCCCAGTTCGAATTAGGACCTAGTCTCCTTCGACTCATGCTCGCAATTCCTTAGGGTTATAAAGTTTCTCCTGAAAGCTGTCAACCCATTATGCATCTATTGCACTCCAGCATAGTTTCTCATAAACTTCCTGGACGTTGCACCCATGAGTTATGCCCTTATGCCTTCCAATACTGCTTTTGCAACAATTCTTTGTGCATACAGACAGACAGCATAGGGACAATGTGCTTTCCAACTCATAAGCACGCATTACCTCTTAGCTGCTCTGCTAGACAGCTGCGCAGCTCTACCCTTGGCCCTTGTTCACTTCATGCGTCCTTGGGCCACATATCTAAGATATTTAATGAACGCTCTATCAGACCTTCTCCACGTAGGTTCTATCCTCTCGAATGGTCTCAATTACATGTGTACAGGGCAAATCTTTTAACGCTGAGTTTAACTAAACTTTCCTCGGCGTCTGCATCATTCCATACGATGCACAGGTTCTGCTCCCTGCACATGTTTCCTATGCGTTCCCTTAGATGCCTTTTCTTCCATCAAAGGCCTCTTCAATATATCTCTTCTGCTGCCTCTCGTAGCCAGCATTCTTCTAATGTTGAACTGGGATGGGGTTCAGTATTCTTTTCCCCACTCCCTGACTGAGATCAGTATGCTTTCCCATACTTCTCAATCCATCATATCAGTAACCTTTTATTCTCTCACCAGTCAGTCCCAAATCATAGACATACTGATGTTCTTAGGTTCTGGTAGCGTCACAAAACCTTCTAAACATAAATCTTGCCGTTTAATATGGCAGGCTTTACCTCCTGACGCTAAAAAAAAAAAAAAAAAAGAGGTATTACCCCTTTTACTTTTCCACCAGTTTTTCTTACTCCCTCGGATTCTGTTCTCCAGACATCCTCCACATAGATACACCTTTCTCTTAGGAGGTGTATCATTTTGGGAGTTGGGTTCCCGTTTTCGGTAATCCTCTCTGAGTCGGCTTACCATGGATTATCCACTTATAAAGCCGCCTCTATTTCTCTAATCACGGAATGAACATATATATTCTCCTTATAAGTCTCATACATTCTACGTTTGAGCCTTTCCATTCCTCTCTTCCACAGTTTGGCAAGGGAACTTCTTTCCTTCTTAATGTCATTCCTGCCAGCAGGGTCTGTGAGTTATGCACTCTTTCCATACTCACCTGACTCCGTTCCTCTGCCACTGAGTAGTTCTACGCATTCAACTTTCTATCCTTTTCAGGTAGATGTTGTATCTCCTTTCCTCAGGAAATACTCTATTAATTTTTCCTAACCTCTCTCTCTCGCCCTAGGGAGAGACTGGGTTTTCCACATTCCTGGACAGTAATGCTGCGCTTACATTCTATCTACATTGCACTGCATTCCATGTGAATTCCACTTGACTCTTTCCTTCATGCAAGGGTCAAGCTGCTACTTCCAGTGGCCACACAGACCTAATCCTTCTGATTAAGTGGTCTATATTTCCTTTCCTACCAACAAGCAGACATTTCACTACAACACTGTGGGTATCCACATACTGTTGTGTCTGTCTTAGCCTTAACAGCTTCCCTTTGGTTACTGCTGCTTGTACTTTTTTATCAGGCTGCAGCCTGGAGTCCTCTCCATACCTTTGCAGCCTATTATTGCTTACATTGACTAGCCGGCATGCTCCATGTTTGGCCAGTCCGACTACTCTTACCTTTTTCAATTCACTACCCAACATCCTTCCACGAACCCATTATGGTGTTGCGGATGCCCTCCGTTCCCATTTCCACCTCAGTCGTTACGCCTTTGCGCATCTGCGGTGTATCTGGTGCATTCCCGGGCATCCTCAGCTCGGTACTCACCCATTTGTGAGGACTACCATCCTGCTTGTCCTGTGAGAAAGCAAATGTTGCTTACCTGATGTAACAGGTGTTCTCACAGGACAGCAGGATGTTAGTCCTCACGAAACCCGCCCGCCACCCCGCGGAGTTGGGTCTGTATACTTTTATTTTAGTTTCGCTTGCGCTTTTTAGCTATAAGATGAGACTGAGGGAGACACCTGTGGCTCACAGGGATAATTGCAGGCTGGGCATGCTCAGTGCACCCAGTGTGCCAGTGTCAGTCAAAGCTTGTTGAAACTTTGACAGAAAAGTTTTCCGTACAGGGCTCCATCCTCGATGTCACCCATTTGTGAGGACTAACATCCTGCTGTCCTGTGAGAACACCTGTTACATCAGGTAAGCAACATTTGCTTTATCCCAGGATAGCAGGATGTAGTCCTCACGAAACCCACCCGCCACCCCGCGGAGTTGGGTCACATTTCTTTTATTATTTTATTTTTGCTAAAGCTTATTGCTACCTACGAGACTGAAGTGAGACACCTGTGGCAGAGAATATCATAGCATGCTGGGCATGCTCAGTGGCCTCACAGGGCCAGTCAAAAGTTTCTAGAAACTTTGACAGAAGTTTTCCCGCACTAGGGCTCCGTTACTGACGTCACCCATATGTGAGGACTACATCCTGCTGTCCTGGGATAACACCTATTACAAGGTAAGCAATTTTGCTTTATTATACCTCCAAAGCAACTACGTGTTGACTTTGTACATACAGCTGTATTTTCTCTCTCGTATGGGACTAAATTAACTCTTTATGCATCTTTAACTAACTAATATATGCACATATGATTTAAAATATGCCTACCACACGTAACCAGGTGATTGCAAAAGTAAAGAAATCAAGGAATATAAGAACATAAGAAAATGCCATACTGGGTCAGACCAAGGGTCCATCAAGCCCAGCATCCTGTTTCTAACAGTGGCCAATCCAGGCCATAAGAACCTGGCAAGTACCCAAAAACTAAGTCTATTCCATGTAACCATTGCTAATGGCAGTGGCTATTCTGCTAATGGCTATTCTGCTAATGGCAGACTGCTGATCTGCTATCTTAGCAGGGAGGATAACTTTCAAACAAATGCATGCAGCTCCATATATGCTTTGTATATGGTGGTGCGTGAACATACACTCCAAGTTTATAATCTGTGCAAATGAGGGGAGCCCTGGAGGTCTGCAGGAGTAATAAGTCATCTCACAATGACCTGGAGGGAGTAACAGTCCTGATATAGCATCATATCCCAGAGAAGAATCAATATGGTGGTAAGAAGAAAGGTGGGTATGGTAGTGGTAGATTGGAAGGAAATTTAGGGACAGTAGGAAGTTGGGATGATTTTGGAGCAGTGGGGGCAAAAAGGGCCTGGGAGAGCACTAGGAGGTTTGAGTGAAGTTGGGGGCAAAGGGGGCCAATGGGAAGGAATAGTTAAGTAACTGAACTGTATTCTGATAGTAACCATATTACTATGTGTAATTATTTCTCTGTATAGATTTAGGACCTCAAGAAGAAAGCCTGGGATCTATGAAGGAAGGAAAGGGAGAGGCTGATCCAGGTTTGTGCCTGGGAGGAGCAGCAAGGAGGTAAACTTGTACCTTTACCATCAGACAGATATCTAAAATTATTTCATTGTCATGCTTACATCACTGGTCCTAGTTCTCTGCCACTGTACATGACCCTGTCTCTGCCTACTGCTTCCAGCAATCCTCATACAGATTTTATTTCATGCCTGCCTGTTCTCTGGGTCATGGGGAGCACAGCCATGAAGCAGTACTTGTTAATGATTCAAAGGCCTAATATTGAATTCAAGAGGGTGTTAGATTCTACTCTTTATACCCCTGCCAGGAAAACTGAATGCCAGCCATTCAACAACTATGCATAGACTAGTGGCAGCACAACAGACCTTGAAGGTTTCCTATCTCTAAGCCACAATCACTACTTATCCATCCGTTATTAAAAGACAGCTTTACGGGAGCTTCCACATCTCTGGAAGCCTAAGGATGACTTTGCCATCCATTGCTTCTAGGAGCAAGTTCCAATGTCTCCTACCTCTCCCGCTAAGGCAATACCCTCTAAATGCTTGTACAATCATGCCCAGCACATCTTGGAACTTATGAGATGTATTGAAACAGTTTTACTCTCATCAGAGATAACACCAGGAGAAGGAAAACAAAGAGGACAAGCACCAACGCCCTCCTTCCTTTTGCAGCACATAGATCCACAATAGGACAGCAGCAGCCACTACTGAGGCCATTCCAACCCATACACTGAAGGCCCTGGGGAATAGAAGGAACAATTCTTCTCCCCTTCCATGTAGGGCCTCATCCCCCTTTGGAGCTGGAACCTCAAGATTCAGGTCCTCTGGCTGGCCAGCGATTGCTGACGAAAGTCATTCAGCAGGTCCCTGGAAACCTTCACCCAGATCCTTTACAGCACTCCTTGGCAGCAGAAACCCCCTTAGGTGCAGGAGCTCCGGCTGCTGGGCCAGATGGATGGACTCTAAATGCCAAAGAAGCAGCTGTGGAGAGCATGGGGGGAGGCCTGCGGGCTAACTTCAGGAGGGTGATGGCAGTTCTGGAGCAGCTCATCTCCAACATTCAAGAGGGCTAAACAGCAGCTCTTGAGCTGAAGGCAACGAGGCAACCACCTCAGTATCCTGTTAACCTAGATCCTTTATTGGATTCAATGTAAAGAGTTAAGCGCACAGAAACTCCCACTCCAATAACTTTTAATAATTTTACATTATTTATAATTAATGAAAACATTTATAATAATTTCAATTTATGAGTGAGTCTCTTATTTGCCAGTGCTTATAATTTTTAGTATTTCCTGCATTTGGATACTTTTCCCATTTTTTAAAGAAATTCTTTTGCCTATAGAAGCCCCTTCATCTCTTCTTTTAACCATGTGGAGTTCATTCTTCATGCCTTTTTTAATATGTGGAATACATGGGGTCTGGGCTTCCAGAGGCAGCGGTCAGGGAGAATCCCAAGTTCCTACTGTCCAGGGATCGGGCTTCCCCAGGCAGTGAGGGAGAAGCTCAAGCTCCTACTGTCCAGGGATCAGGCTTCCCCAGGCAGTGAGGGAGAATCTCAAGCTCCTACTGTCCAGGGATCGGGCTTCCCCAGGCAGTGAGGGAGAATCTCAAGCTCCTACTGTCCAGGGATCGGGCTTCCCCAGGCAGTGAGGGAGAATCTCAAGCTCCTACTGTCCAGGGATCGGGCTTCCCCAGGCAGTGTGGGAGAATCTCAAGCTCCTACTGTCCAGGGATCGGGCTTCCCCAGGCAGTGAGGGAGAATCTCAAGCTCCTACTGTCCAGGGATCGGGCTTCCCCAGGCAGTGAGGGAGAATCTCAAGCTCCTACTGTCCAGGGATCGGGCTTCCCCAGGCAGTGTGGGAGAATCTCAAGCTCCTACTGTTCAGGGATCGGGCTTCCCCAGGCAGTGTGGGAGAATCTCAAGCTCCTACTGTCCAGGGATCGGGCTTCCCCAGGCAGTGTGGGAGAATCTCAAGCTCCTACTGTCCAGGGATCGGGCTTCCCCAGGCAGTGAGGGAGAATCTCAAGCTCCTACTGTCCAGGGATCGGGCTTCCCCAGGCAGTGTGGGAGAATCTCAAGCTCCTACTGTCCAGGGATCGGGCTTCCCCAGGCAGTGAGGGAGACTCTCAAGCTCCTACTGTCCAGGGATCAGGCTTCCCCAGGCAGTGAGGGAGAATCTCAAGCTCCTACTGTCCAGGGATCGGGCTTCCCCAGGCAGTGAGGGAGAATCTCAAGCTCCTACTGTCCAGGGATCGGGCTTCCCTAGGCAGTGAGGGAGAATCTCAAGCTCCTACTGTCCAGGGATCGGGCTTCCCCAGGCAGTGAGGGAGAATCTCAAGCTCCTACTGTCCAGGGATCGGGCTTCCCCAGGCAGTGTGGGAGAATCTCAAGCTCCTACTGTCCAGGGATCGGGCTTCCCCAGGCAGTGTGGGAGAATCTCAAGCTCCTACTGTCCAGGGATCGGGCTTCCCCAGGCAGTGAGGGAGACTCTCAAGCTCCTACTGTCCAGGGATCGGGCTTCCCCAGGCAGTGATGGGAGAATCTCAAGCTCCTACTGTCCAGGGATCGGGCTTCCCCAGGCAGTGAGGGAGAATCTCAAGCTCCTACTGTCCAGGGATCGGGCTTCCCCAGGCAGTGAGGGAGAATCTCAAGCTCCTACTGTCCAGGGATCGGGCTTCCCCAGGCAATGAGGGAGAATCTCAAGCTCCTACTGTCCAGGGATCGGGCTTCCCCAGGCAGTGAGGGAGAATCTCAAGCTCCTACTGTCCAGGGATCGGGCTTCCCCAGGCAGTGAGGGAGAATCTCAAGCTCCTACTGTCCAGGGATCGGGCTTCCCCAGGCAGTGAGGGAGAATCTCAAGCTCCTACTGTCCAGGGATCGGGCTTCCCAGGCAGTGAGGGAGAATCTCAAGCTCCTACTGTCCAGGGATCGGGCTTCCCCAGGCAGTGAGGGAGAATCTCAAGCTCCTACTGTCCAGGGATCGGGCTTCCCCAGGCAGTGAGGGAGAATCTCAAGCTCCTACTGTCCATGGATCGGGATTCCCCAGGCAGTGAGGGAGAATGTCAAGCTCCTACTGTCCAGGGATCGGGCTTCCCCAGGCAGTGAGGGAGAATGTCAAGCTCCTACTGTCCAGGGATCGGGCTTCCCCAGGCAGTGAGGGAGAATCTCAAGCTCCTACTGTCCATGGATCGGGCTTCCCCAGGCAGTGAGGGAGAAGCTCGAGCTCCTACTGTCCAGGGATCGGGCTTCCCCAGGCAGTGAGGGAGAAGCTCGAGTTCCTACTGTCCAGGGATCGGGCTTCCCCAGGCAGTGTGGGAGAAGCTCGAGCTCCTACTGTCCAGGGATCGGGCTTCCCCAGGCAGTGAGGGAGAAGCTCGAGCTCCTACTGTCCAGGGATCGGGCTTCCCCAGGCAGTGTGGGAGAAGCTCAAGCTCCTACTGTCCAGGGATCGGGCTTCCCCAGGCAGTGAGGGAGAAGCTCGAGCTCCTACTGTCCAGGGATCGGGCTTCCCCAGGCAGTGAGGGAGAATCTCAAGCTCCTACTGTCCAGGGATCGGGCTTCCCCAGGCAGTGTGGGAGAATCTCAAGCTCCTACTGTCCAGGGATCGGGTTTCCCCAGGCAGTGAGGGAGAATCTCAAGCTCCTACTGTCCAGGGATCGGGCTTCCCCAGGCAGTGAGTGAGAAGCTCAAGCTCCTACTTTCCATGGATCAGGCTTCCCCAGGCAGTTACCCCAGCAGGACTCCACGCGCCACACTAGGGTTCTCCAGCTCAGAGGCATCCTTGGGTGCACTCAGACACCTTTAATCAGTCGCTTCAATGTTCCCCTCAGCAAGTCCCTGTGAATTCCATCCCACAGCAGTGCAAAAGAGAGTTGTATCTATCACACCTTTCATTCCTTAAAAGTAAAAAAAAAACCAAACCTCACAAAAGCTGGATCAACCCTCACTTCATTGGGGGAGACAAATGAGCTCAGGCTTCCAGGGAGCAAACCATCCTGCTAGGCAGGAGTGCAACAATCCCCTTCACCCCTCAGTTGCACTGCAGGACACGACCTTCCCAGTCCTTACAAAAAAGAAACACAAATCAAGCCAAACAATTCCACTTACTGTTTCCATGTCACTGCTAGTGTCATCCACTGCAGGAGCTTCCAATTTGATAACTTCCTCCCCCAACTGAGGAGCAGAGCTTTTCTTTAAATCCTAAAGTATGCCCAGTGCCTTCCTCATCCGTGACCATGGGTTCAGGTGTGTAACCCCCCCCACCCCCGGTGCCATTCACAGCTGCATAATCAGAACACTCCCCTTTCTCCCATTGGTTTAGCTGTGGCTCAAAGAGCCTGGGAAATGTAGTCTTCCCCAGTAGCCTCTGGCCCCTCTGAAGCCTCCCCTTCCCCTCACCTTTCTCCCAAGCCCCTGCGCATGGTACATCTTTAGCCAGCTGTGTCACATTTTTGTGACTTTGTTCAGACCTTTTCTTCTGTGTCCCCTGCGGGATGCAGGGCACAGTTATTTGTCTCGTATTTCGGTGGGTGAGTGGGCTGGTGCCCCTCTCCCGGGCATTTTTCTGTGCGGTCTGAAATAGGCCCCTCTGAAGCCTGAGTTCCGGCATCCTCCAGCTAATCACGATACCACCAAACGTGACTTTGTTTCAGTCCTCCTTTGCGCACCCTGCGGGATGCAGAGTCGCATCAGTTGATGTTTATTGTATTGGGGGGGGGGGGGGGGCGGCCAATGTGCCTTCCTCCCCGATTTGTTTGTTTGTTCTGGGTTGAAATAGGCCCCTCTGAAGCCTGAGTTCCGGCATCCTCCAGCTAATCACGATACCACCAAACATGACTTTGTTTCAGTCCTCCTTTGCGCACCCTGCGGGATGCAGAGTCGCATCAGTTGATGTTTATTGTCTTGTGGGGCGGGCGGCCAATGTGCCTTCCTCCCCGATTTGTTTGTTAGTTCTGGGTTGAAATAGGCCCCTCTGAAGCCTCAGTTCCGGCATCGTCCAGCTAATCACGATACCACCAAACGTGACTTTGTTTCAATCCTCCTTTGCGCACCCTGCGGGATGCAGAGTCGCATCAGTTGAGGTTTATTGTATTGGGGTGGGGGGGCGGCCAATGTGCCTTCCTCACCGATTTGTTTGTTTGTTCTGGGTTGAAATAGTCCCCTCTGAAGCCTCAGTTCCGGCATCCTCCAGCTAATCATGATACCACCAAACGTGACTTTGTTTCAATCCTCCTTTGCGCACCCTGCGGTATGCAGAGTCGCATCAGTTGATGTTTATTGTATTGGGGGGGGGCGGCCAATGTGCCTTCCTCCCCGATTTGTTTGTTTGTTCTGGGTTGAAATAGGCCCCTCTGAAGCCTGGAGAGTGGGCTGGTGCCCCTCTCCCAGGCAATTTTCGTATGGTCTGAAAATAGGCCCCTCTGAAGCCATGACACTTCTTTGGTCTGGGAGAGTCTAATTAGCCTTCCTCTCAGTTTGTTTGGTACTAGGCTGAAATAGGCCCTCTGTAGCCATGACAACACGTGGTGACTTTTGTTCCGGCCAATTTGTGCAGCCACCTGCGGCACGCAGTGGCCGCAGGTGCACAGCTAACGTAGCTAGGTCTTTTGCTTTAGGATAGTGGCGCACGTCCTTTTTTAAGCACGTGCACGGGAAAGGTGAGGCGTTCCCGCCCTTAGCCAGCCAGCCATGAGCCTTGGGGTCCCGCTTGGGCAGACGGGAGCAACCCCAAAGCCTCCCTGCCAGGGTTACGGCCCCCATCCCCTCCTCCCTGGCCCATGAAGACGGCCGCAGGCTCTTCACAACATCTTGGCAGAGAGCCTGGCACAGGCGAACAGCCGCCCCACCCCCCCTGCTGTATCTTAGTTGAGCTCGGGAGCCAGGAAAGCTGCGCACAAGCCACGTCACAAAAACATCAAGTGGCTTTAGTTTCAGGACACTTTGTGTGGCCTCCTGCGGCACGCGGTGCCCGCAGGTGCGCAGCTAGCTTAGCTTGATCTTTTGCTTTAGGGCAGTGGCTCACGTCCTTTTTTAAGCACGTGCACGGGAAAGGTGAGGCGTTCCCGCCCTTAGCCAGCCAGCCATGAGCCTTGGGGTCCCGCTTAGGCAGACGGGAGCAACCCCAAAGCCTCCCTGCCAGGGTTACGGCCCCCATCCCCTCCTCCCTGGCCCATGAAGACGGCCGCAGGCTCTTCAGAACATCTTGGCAGAGAGCCTGGCTCAGGCGAACAGCCGCCCCACCCCCCCTGCTCTATCTTAGTTGAGCTCGGGAGCCAGGAAAGCTGCGCACAAGCCACATCACAAAAACATCAAGTGGCTTTAGTTTCAGGACACTTTGTGCGGCCACCTGCGGCACGCGGTGCCCGCAGGTGCGCAGCTAGCGTAGCTAGGTCTTTTGCTTTAGGGCAGTGGCGCACGTCCTTTTTTGAGCACGTCCACGGGAAAGGTGAGGCGTTCCCGCCCTTAGCCAGCCAGCCATGAGCCTTGGGGTCCCGCTTGGGCAGACGGGAGCAACCCCAAAGCCTCCCTGCCAGGGATACAGCCCCCATCCCCTCCTCCCTGGCCCATGAAGACGGCCGCAGGCTCTTCAGAACATCTTGGCAGAGAGCCTGGCACAGGCGAACAGCCGCCCCACCCCCCCTGCTGTATCTTAGTTGAGCTCGGGAGCCAGGAAAGCTGCGCACAAGCCACGTCACAAAAACATCTAGTGGCTTTAGTTTCAGGACACTTTGTGCGGCCACCTGCGGCACGCGATGCCCGCCGGTGCGCAGCTAGCGTAGCTAGGTCTTTTGCTTTAGGGCAGTGGCGCACGTCCTTTTTTAAGCACGTGAACGGGAAAGGTGAGGCGTTCCCGCCCTTAGCCTGCCAGCCATGAGCCTTGGGGTCCCGCTTGGGCAGACGGGAGCAACCCCAAAGCCTCCCAGCCAGGGTTACGGCCCCCATCCCCTCCTCCCTGGCCCATGACGACGGCCGCAGGCTCTTCAGAACATCTTGGCAGAGAGCCTGGCACAGGCGAACAGCCGCCCCACCCCCCCTGCTCTATCTTAGTTGAGCTCGGGAGCCAGGAAAGATGCGCACAAGCCACGTCACAAAAACATAAAGTGGCTTTAGTTTCAGGACACTTTGTGCGGCCTCCTGCGGCACGCGGTGGCTGCAGGTGCACAGCTAGCGTAGCTAGGTCTTTTGCTTTAGGGCAGTGGCGCACGTCCTTTTTTGAGCACGTGCACGGGAAAGGTGAGGCGTTCCCGCCCTTAGCCAGCCAGCCATGAGCCTTGGGGACCCGCTTGGGCAGACGGGAGCAACCCCAAAGCCTCCCTGCCAGGGTTACGGCCCCCATCCCCTCCTCCCTGGCCCATGAAGACGGCCGCAGGCTCTTCAGAACATCTTGGCAGAGAGCCTGGCACAGGCGAACAGCCGCCCCACACCCCCTGCTCTATCTTAGTTGAGCTCGGGAGCCAGGAAAGCTGCGCACAAGCCACGTCATAAAAACATCAAGTGGCTTTAGTTTCAGGACACTTTGCGCGGCCACCTGCGGCACGCGGTGCCCGCTGGTGCGCAGCTAGCGTAGCTAGGTCTTTTGCTTTAGGGCAGTGGCGCACGTCCATTTTTGAGCACGTGCACGGGAAAGGTGAGGCGTTCCCACCCTTAGCAAGCCAGCCATGAGCCTTGGGGTCCTGCTTGGGCAGACGGGTGCAACCCCAAAGCCTCCCTGCCAGGGTTACGGCCCCCATCCCCTCCTCCCTGGCCCATGAAGACGGCCGCAGGCTCTTCAGAACATCTTGGCAGAGAGCCTGGCACAGGCGAACAGCCGCCCCACCCCCCCTGCTCTATCTTAGTTGAGCTCGGGAGCCAGGAAAGCTGCGCACAAGCCACGTCACAAAAACATCAAGTGGCTTTAGTTTCAGGACCCTTTGCGCGGCCACCTGCGGCATGCGGTGGCCGCAGGTGCGCAGCTAGCGTAGCTAGGTCTTTTGCTTTAGGGCAGTGGCTCACGTCCTTTTTTAAGCACGTGCACGGGAAAGGTGAGGCGTTCCCGCCCTTAGCCAGCCAGCCATGAGCCTTGGGGTCCCGCTTGGGCAGACGGGAGCAACCCCAAAGCCTCCCTGCCAGGGTTACGGCACCCATCCCCTACTCCCTGGCCCATGAAGACGGCCGCAGGCTCTTCAGAACATCTTGGCAGAGAGCCTGGCACAGGCGAACAGCCGCCCCACCCCCCCTGCTCTATCTTAGTTGAGCTCGGGAGCCAGGAAAGCTGCGCACAAGCCACGTCACAAAAACATCAAGTGGCTTTAGTTTCAGGACACTTTGCGCGGCCACCTGCGGCACGCGGTGCCCGCAGGTGCGCAGCTAGCGTAGCTAGGTCTTTTGCTTTAGGGCAGTGGCGCACGTCCTTTTTTGAGCACGTGCACGGGAAAGGTGAGGCGTTCCCGCCCTTAGCCAGCCAGCCATGAGCCTTGGGGTCCCGCTTGGGCAGACGGGAGCAACCCCAAAGCCTCCCTGCCAGGGTTACGGCCCCCATCCCCTCCTCCCTGGCCCATGAAGACGGCCGCAGGCTCTTCAGAACATCTTGGCAGAGAGCCTGGCACAGGCGAACAGCCGCCCCACCCCCCCTGCTGTATCTTAGTTGAGCTCGGGAGCCAGGATAGCTGCGCACAAGCCACGTCACAAAAACATCAAGTGGCTTTAGTTTCAGGACACTTTGTGCGGCCACCTGCGGCACGCAGTGCCCGCAGGTGCGCAGCTAGCGTAGCTAGGTCTTTTGCTTTAGGGCAGTGGCGCACGTCCTTTTTTAAGCACGTGCACGGGAAAGGTGAGGCGTTCCCGCCCTTAGCCAGCCAGCCATGAGCCTTGGGGTCCCGCTTGGGCAGACGGGAGCAACCCCAAAGCCTCCCTGCCAGGGTTACGGCCCCCATCCCCTCCTCCCTGGCCCATGAAGACGGCCGCAGGCTCTACAGAACATCTTGGCAGAGAGCCTGGCACAGGCGAACAGCCGCCCCACCCCCCCCTGCTGTATCTTAGTTGAGCTCGGGAGCCAGGATAGCTGCGCACAAGCCATGTCTCAAAAACATCAAGTGGCTTTAGTTTCAGGACACTTTGGGTGGCCACCTGCGGCACGCGGTGCCCGCAGGTGCGCAGCTAGCATAGCTAGGTCTTTTGCTTTAGGGCAGTGGCGCACGTCCTTTTTTAAGCACGTGCACGGGAAAGGTGAGGCGTTCCCGCCCTTAGCCAGCCAGCCATGAGCCTTGGGGTCCCGCTTGGGCAGACGGGAGCAACCCCAAAGCCTCCCTGCCAGGGTTACGGCCCCCATCCCCTCCTCCCTGGCCCATGAAGACGGCCGCAGGCTCTTCAGAACATCTTGGCAGAGAGCCTGGCACAGGCGAACAGCCGCCCCACCCCCCCTGCTGTATCTTAGTTGAGCTCGGGAGCCAGGAAAGCTGCGCACAAGCCACGTCACAAAAACATCAAGTGGCTTTAGTTTCAGGACACTTTGTGCGGCCACCTGCGGCACGCGGTGCCCGCAGGTGCGCAACTAGCGTAGCTAGGTCTTTTGCTTTAGGGCAGTGGCGCACTTCCTTTTTTAAGCACATGCACGGGAAAGGTGAGGCGTTCCCGCCCTTAGCCAGCCAGCCATGAGCCTTGGGGTCCCGCTTGGGCAGACGGGAGCAACCCCAAAGCCTCCCAGCCAGGGTTACGGCCCCCATCCCCTCCTCCCTGGCCCATGAAGACGGCCGCAGGCTCTTCAGAACATCTTGGCAGAGAGCCTGGCACAGGCGAACAGCCGCCCCACCCCCCCTGCTGTATCTTAGTTGAGCTCGGGAGCCAGGAAAGCTGCGCACAAGCCACGTCACAAAAACATCAAGTGGCTTTAGTTTCAGGACACTTTGTGTGGCCTCCTGCGGCACGCGGTGCCCGCAGGTGCGCAGCTAGCTTAGCTTGATCTTTTGCTTTAGGGCAGTGGCTCACGTCCTTTTTTAGGCACGTGCACGGGAAAGGTGAGGCGTTCCCGCCCTTAGCCAGCCAGCCATGAGCCTTGGGGTCCCGCTTAGGCAGACGGGAGCAACCCCAAAGCCTCCCTGCGAGGGTTACGGCCCCCATCCCCTCCTCCCTGGCCCATGAAGACGGCCGCAGGCTCTTCAGAACATCTTGGCAGAGAGCCTGGCTCAGGCGAACAGCCGCCCCACCCCCCCTGCTCTATCTTAGTTGAGCTCGGGAGCCAGGAAAGCTGCGCACAAGCCACATCACAAAAACATCAAGTGGCTTTAGTTTCAGGACACTTTGTGCGGCCACCTGCGGCACGCGGTGCCCGCAGGTGCGCAGCTAGCGTAGCTAGGTCTTTTGCTTTAGGGCAGTGGCGCACGTCCTTTTTTGAGCACGTCCACGGGAAAGGTGAGGCGTTCCCGCCCTTAGCCAGCCAGCCATGAGCCTTGGGGTCCCGCTTGGGCAGACGGGAGCAACCCCAAAGCCTCCCTGCCAGGGTTACGGCCCCCATCCCCTCCTCCCTGGCCCATGAAGACGGCCGCAGGCTCTACAGAACATCTTGGCAGAGAGCCTGGCACAGGCGAACAGCCGCCCCACCCCCCCCTGCTGTATCTTAGTTGAGCTCGGGAGCCAGGATAGCTGCGCACAAGCCATGTCTCAAAAACATCAAGTGGCTTTAGTTTCAGGACACTTTGGGTGGCCACCTGCGGCACGCGGTGCCCGCAGGTGCGCAGCTAGCATAGCTAGGTCTTTTGCTTTAGGGCAGTGGCGCACGTCCTTTTTTAAGCACGTGCACGGGAAAGGTGAGGCGTTCCCGCCCTTAGCCAGCCAGCCATGAGCCTTGGGGTCCCGCTTGGGCAGACGGGAGCAACCCCAAAGCCTCCCTGCCAGGGTTACGGCCCCCATCCCCTCCTCCCTGGCCCATGAAGACGGCCGCAGGCTCTTCAGAACATCTTGGCAGAGAGCCTGGCACAGGCGAACAGCCGCCCCACCCCCCCCTGCTGTATCTTAGTTGAGCTCGGGAGCCAGGAAAGCTGCGCACAAGCCACGTCACAAAAACATCAAGTGGCTTTAGTTTCAGGACACTTGGTGCGGCCACCTGCGGCACGCGGTGCCCGCAGGTGCGCAACTAGCGTAGCTAGGTCTTTTGCTTTAGGGCAGTGGCGCACTTCCTTTTTTAAGCACATGCACGGGAAAGGTGAGGCGTTCCCGCCCTTAGCCAGCCAGCCATGAGCCTTGGGGTCCCGCTTGGGCAGACGGGAGCAACCCCAAAGCCTCCCAGCCAGGGTTACGGCCCCCATCCCCTCCTCCCTGGCCCTTGAAGACGGCCGCAGGCTCTTCAGAACATCTTGGCAGAGAGCCTGGCACAGGCGAACAGCCGCCCCACCCCCCCTGCTGTATCTTAGTTGAGCTCGGGAGCCAGGAAAGCTGCGCACAAGCCACGTCACAAAAACATCAAGTGGCTTTAGTTTCAGGACACTTTGTGTGGCCTCCTGCGGCACGCGGTGCCCGCAGGTGCGCAGCTAGCTTAGCTTGATCTTTTGCTTTAGGGCAGTGGCTCACGTCCTTTTTTAGGCACGTGCACGGGAAAGGTGAGGCGTTCCCGCCCTTAGCCAGCCAGCCATGAGCCTTGGGGTCCCGCTTAGGGCAGACGGGAGCAACCCCAAAGCCTCCCTGCGAGGGTTACGGCCCCCATCCCCTCCTCCCTGGCCCATGAAGACGGCCGCAGGCTCTTCAGAACATCTTGGCAGAGAGCCTGGCTCAGGCGAACAGCCGCCCCACCCCCCCTGCTCTATCTTAGTTGAGCTCGGGAGCCAGGAAAGCTGCGCACAAGCCACATCACAAAAACATCAAGTGGCTTTAGTTTCAGGACACTTTGTGCGGCCACCTGCGGCACGCGGTGCCCGCAGGTGCGCAGCTAGCGTAGCTAGGTCTTTTGCTTTAGGGCAGTGGCGCACGTCCTTTTTTAAGCACGTGCACGGGAAAGGTGAGGCGTTCCCGCCCTTAGCCAGCCAGCCATGAGCCTTGGGGTCCCGCTTGGGCAGACGGGAGCAACCCCAAAGCCTAACAGCCAGGGTTACGGCCCCCATCCCCTCCTCCCTGGCCCATGACGACGGCCGCAGGCTCTTCAGAACATCTTGGCAGAGAGCCTGGCACAGGCGAACAGCCGCCCCACCCCCCCTGCTCTATCTTAGTTGAGCTCGGGAGCCAGGAAAGATGCGCACAAGCCACGTCACAAAAACATAAAGTGGCTTTAGTTTCAGGACACTTTGTGCGGCCTCCTGCGGCACGCGGTGGCTGCAGGTGCACAGCTAGCTTAGCTAGGTCTTTTGCTTTAGGGCAGTGGCGCACGTCCTTTTTTGAGCACGTGCACGGGAAAGGTGAGGCGTTCCCGCCCTTAGCCAGCCAGCCATGAGCCTTGGGGTACCCGCTTGGGCAGACGGGAGCAACCCCAAAGCCTCCCTGCCAGGGTTACGGCCCCCATCCCCTCCTCCCTGGCCCATGAAGACGGCCGCAGGCTCTTCAGAACATCTTGGCAGAGAGCCTGGCACAGGCGAACAGCCGCCCCACACCCCCTGCTCTATCTTAGTTGAGCTCGGGAGCCAGGAAAGCTGCGCACAAGCCACGTCATAAAAACATCAAGTGGCTTTAGTTTCAGGACACTTTGCGCGGCCACCTGCGGCACGCGGTGCCCGCAGGTGCGCAGCTAGCGTAGCTAGGTCTTTTGCTTTAGGGCAGTGGCGCACGTCCTTTTTTAAGCACGTGCACGGGAAAGGTGAGGCGTTCCCGCCCTTAGCCAGCCAGCCATGAGCCTTGGGGTCCCGCTTGAGCAGACGGGAGCAACCCCAAAGCCTCCCTGCCAGGGTTACGGCCCCCATCCCCTCCTCCCTGGCCCATGAAGACGGCCGCAGGCTCTTCAGAACATCTTGGCAGAGAGCCTGGCACAGGCAAACAGCCGCCCCACCCCCCCTGCTCTATCTTAGTTGAGCTCGGGATCCAGGAAAGCTGCGCACAAGCCACGTCACAAAAACATCAAGTGGCTTTAGTTTCAGGACACTTTGTGCGGCCACCTGCGGCACGCGGTGCCCGCAGGTGCGCAGCTAGCGTAGCTAGGTCTTTTGCTTTAGGGCAGTGGCGCACGTCCTTTTTTAAGCACGTGCACGGGAAAGGTGAGGCGTTCCCGCCCTTAGCCAGCCAGCCATGAGCCTTGGGGTCCCGCTTGGGCAGACGGGAGCAACCCCAAAGCCTCCCTGCCAGGGTTACGGCCCCCATCCCCTCCTCCCTGGCCCATGAAGACGGCCGCATTCTCTTCAGAACATCTTGGCAGAGAGCCTGGCACAGGCGAACAGCCGCCCCACCCCCCCTGCTCTATCTTAGTTGAGCTCGGGAGCCAGGAAAGCTGCGCACAAGCCACGTCACAAAAACATCAAGTGGCTTTAGTTTCAGGACACTTTGTGCGGCCACCTGCGGCACGCGGTGCCCGCAGGTGCACAGCTACCGTAGCTAGGTCTTTTGGTTTAGGGCAGTGGCGCACGTCCTTTTTTAAGCACGTGCACGGGAAAGGTGAGGCGTTCCCGCCCTTAGCCAGCCAGCCATAAGCCTTGGGGTCCCGCTTGGGCAGACGGGAGCAACCCCAAAACCTCCCTGCCAGGGTTACGGCCCCCATCCCCTCCACCCTGGCCCATGAAGACGGCCGCAGGCTCTTCAGAACATTTTGGCAGAGAGCCTGGCACAGGCGAACAGCCGCCCCACCCCCCCTGCTCTATCTTAGTTGAGCTCGGGATCCAGGAAAGCTGCGCACAAGCCACGTCACAAAAACATCAAGTGGCTTTAGTTTCAGGACACTTTGTGCGGCCACCTGCGGCACGCGGTGCCCGCAGGTGCACAGCTAGCGTAGCTAGGTCTTTTGCTTTAGGGCAGTGGCGCACGTCCTTTTTTAAGCACGTGCACGGGAAAGGTGAGGCGTTCCCGCCCTTAGCCAGCCAGCCATGAGCCTTGGGGTCCCGCTTGGGCAGACGGGAGCAACCCCAAAGCCTCCCTGCCAGGGTTACGGCCCCCATCCCCTCCTCCCTGGCCCATGAAGACGGCCGCAGGCTCTTCAGAACATCTTGGCAGAGAGCCTGGCTCAGGCGAACAGCCGCCCCACCCCCCCTGCTCTATCTTAGTTGAGCTCAGGAACCAGGAAAGCTGCGCACAAGCCACGTCACAAAAACATCAAGTGGCTTTAGTTTCAGGACACTTTGCGCGGCCACCTGCGGCACGCGGTGCCCGCAGGTGCGCAGCTAGCGTAGCTAGGTCTTTTGCTTTAGGGCAGTGGCGCACGTCCTTTTTTAAGCACGTGCACGGGAAAGTTGAGGCGTTCCCGCCCTTAGCCAGCCAGCCATGAGCCTTGGGGTCCCGCTTGGGCAGACGGGAGCAACCCCAAAGCCTCCCTGCCAGGGTTACGGCCCCCATCCCCTCCTCCCTGGCCCATGAAGACGGCCGCAGGCTCTTCAGAACATCTTGGCAGAGAGCCTGGCACAGGCGAACAGCCGCCCCACCCCCCCTGCTCTATCTTAGTTGAGCTCGGGAGCCAGGAAAGCTGCGCACAAGCCACGTCACAAAAACATCAAGTGGCTTTAGTTTCAGGACACTTTGCGCGGCCACCTGCGGCACGCGGTGCCCGCAGGTGCGCAGCTAGCGTAGCTAGGTCTTTTGCTTTAGGGCAGTGGCGCACGTCATTTTTTAAGCACGTGCACGGGAAAGGTGAGGCGTTCCCGCCCTTAGCCAGCCAGCCATGAGCCTTGGGGTCCCGCTTGGGCAGACGGGAGCAACCCCAAAGCCTCCCTGCCAGGGTTACGGCCCCCATCCCCTCCTCCCTGGCCCATGAAGACGGCCGCAGGCTCTTCAGAACATCTTGGCAGAGAGCCTGGCACAGGCGAACAGCCGCCCCACCCCCCCTGCTCTATCTTAGTTGAGCTCGGGATCCAGGAAAGCTGCGCACAAGCCACGTCACAAAAACATCAAGTGGCTTTAGTTTCAGGACACTTTGTGCGGCCACCTGCGGCACGCGGTGCCCGCAGGTGCACAGCTAGCGTAGCTAGGTCTTTTGCTTTAGGGCAGTGGCGCACGTCCTTTTTTAAGCACGTGCACGGGAAAGGTGAGGCGTTCCCGCCCTTAGCCAGCCAGCCATGAGCCTTGGGGTCCCGCTTGGGCAGAAGGGAGCAACCCCAAAGCCTCCCTGCCAGGGTTACGGCCCCCATCCCCTCCTCCCTGGCCCATGAAGATGGCCGCAGGCTCTTCAGAACATCTTGGCAGAGAGCCTGGCACAGGCAAACAGCCGCCCCACCCCCCCTGCTCTATCTTAGTTGAGCTCGGGATCCAGGAAAGCTGCGCACAAGCCACGTCACAAAAACATCAAGTGGCTTTAGTTTCAGGACACTTTGTGCGGCCACCTGCGGCACGCGGTGCCCGCAGGTGCACAGCTAGCGTAGCTAGGTCTTTTGGTTTAGGGCAGTGGCGCACGTCCTTTTTTAAGCACGTGCACGGGAAAGGTGAGGCGTTCCCGCCCTTAGCCAGCCAGCCATAAGCCTTGGGGTCCCGCTTGGGCAGACGGGAGCAACCCCAAAGCCTCCCTGCCAGGGTTACGGCCCCCATCCCCTCCACCCTGGCCCATGAAGACGGCCGCAGGCTCTTCAGAACATCTTGGCAGAGAGCCTGGCACAGGCGAACAGCCGCCCCACCCCCCCTGCTCTATCTTAGTTGAGCTCGGGATCCAGGAAAGCTGCGCACAAGCCACGTCACAAAAACATCAATTGGCTTTAGTTTCAGACACTTTGTGCGGCCACCTGCGGCACGCGGTGCCCGCAGGTGCACAGTTAGCGTAGCTAGGTCTTTTGCTTTAGGGCAGTGGCGCACGTCCTTTTTTAAGCACGTGCACTGGAAAGGTGAGGCGTTCCCGCCCTTAGCCAGCCAGCCATGAGCCTTGGGGTCCCGCTTGGGCAGACGGGAGCAACCCCAAAGCCTCCCTGCCAGGGTTACGGCCCCCATCCCCTCCTCCCTGGCCCATGAAGACGGCCGCAGGCTCTTCAGAACATCTTGGCAGAGAGCCTGGCTCAGGCGAACAGCCGCCCCACCCCCCCTGCTCTATCTTAGTTGAGCTCAGGGAACCAGGAAAGCTGCGCACAAGCCACGTCACAAAAACATCAAGTGGCTTTAGTTTCAGGACACTTTGCGCGGCCACCTGCGGCACGCGGTGCCCGCAGGTGCGCAGCTAGCGTAGCTAGGTCTTTTGCTTTAGGGCAGTGGCGCACGTCCTTTTTTAAGCACGTGCACGGGAAAGGTGAGGCGTTCCCGCCCTTAGCCAGCCAGCCATAAGCCTTGGGGTCCCGCTTGGGCAGACGGGAGCAACCCCAAAGCCTCCC